>NC_060124.1:698750-1025625 GCF_021461395.2 Schistocerca americana
AGGACACGACATCTTGTTTGATGAAAAACATCTGTGTAATCATGATTTGTCGATTTTCTTCAGTGGTTTGGACAAGAAGTAACATCCGCTCCACTGACATTTTCTCCTGCTGTGATTCGATTAACCTGTCTAATGAATGTGTACGTTCAGGGTTAAGGGATGCATAAAGGTGCTCTAAGTTCTGCAAGTGTAATAACTGTAATGGCCCTTCTGGCCTATGCAGTTAGTGTAATGACAGACGTACAAGTGAGTGTACACCTATGAGAGAAACCCTTCAAAAGATGAATGCCATCCCACGGCACTCTTCATTGAAATTGCCACTTTCTGAAAATCACCAAGTGCATCATTTAATTTCGGAACCTTCTCCTAAACCGTTGTCACGGACAACGTTTTTATTAATTTATCTCCCGTATTTAACCAACTACTCTTCCTACAAACAACAGGTTGCGGACAATATATACTAGCTGTGATAAGAGTGCTCTTAATTTACCGTAGTTAAACTGTGATTACGATACTCCTTCAGCACCTCCCTAAAAAACGTGACTTCCCTGTGCCTCACTAAATCAACCGAAACAAAATCTACCAGTCTCGGAATTTCATTTCTCTGATCTGTTGATTTCAATGTCCACTGATGTCTCATAAGGAAGTCATCTGACTGCCTAGAGAAAAACATACCTCCAAAAACGTTTGAACGACAGCTAAGCATTCTGCCCCACTCCAGATGATGTACGGCAAACCCAGGACCATTCCCATTATTCAGAATGTCATACAGAGTCGCCACCTGAGGAAAGGAACCATCTCTCACCCCCATCCTACTTCCGAAACTAGTAACTAACGACAAATAGCAACAAGATGAACAGTAGCAAATACCAGACAAAGACCATGAAGTAATAAAAAGAAACACATGAGGCAATGACATCAAATCAATAAATCCACCTGAACACAGCACAATGTAAAAAATACCAATAACACAAATATCAAGAATAAATCTAACACCAGCATAATATTTCAAATAGTGTAAAATCAGTGACCTCAGACCATAGGCAGGACTTGTGCTTAAGCTGTCTAAACGCTGAGGTTCCTTCTTTCCACCAGCTGCACCTAATTGATCAAAGCAACCAAAGTCCTCTTAAACTGTTCCAGACTTACACGCAGGGTAGACGTTTTGGTACCTTTCCGTTAGCAGTTGAGATAATTTCCACGAACTGGTACGGCTCGTGATATTTCGTGAAGATCTTATTTGTCTTTCTCTTTGGTATATACGGGCTAGTAACTAACACACCCTGCCCTCCGCGATACTACGGCAGCCTGCCAGTGCGCCTATTTAGCTGTTCCTTGGGTTCCAGAGTATTTGCCTACGGGCTTTGCACGTTTCTTCTCGCAAAATTATTCGTTGGTTCGAAATTCGCTAGCGATTTAGGACCTAAAAAGTCAAAATGAGTGGACATTTTCATCCTGTACTACAAATAGTGACATGACAATTCCCGTATGAATATTTGATTTGTTCGAAAAAGTACATATGGAAAATGCATATCTCAGTGGTCGTGTGTGGCATTTTCGTAAAAACTTAGCAGTTTAGAAATGGTCTTATGCTCACGCTCCAACGTACTTTCAGTTTGTGAGTAGAACGGGTTAGTTCGTAACTTCCGAATATGCAAGACACGGCGCAGCTGGTTGTAGGTACCGAAAGTAAGTTCGTACCACTGTCTATAACTATGGTATCAGGCACTCCAATCTTCAGCATCCAATTGTTAATAAATACACGTGCTACAGTACAGACCTTTTGATCTGGAATTGCTTTCATTACTGGATACAGCGAGAAACATTGATAATCTTAACCACATACGTATTCTTTACAGGTGTTCTGGCTGTGGTTAGCAAATGTCTAGAACAAGTATTTAAAATGGCTTCGACGCCTCTGGTAACCTCTGCGAAGGGATTTTCTGGTGCAAAGCACCAACTCCCGGCGCTCATGGTGCACAGTCTATGGCATATTTCACCACGCCACTCTTCCTGTTCCCCACCAAAACCATTCCGCAGTACGCCTATCTGTTGATCGTAGGTCGCCATGATCTGAAAAAACGTGCTCTTGAGCCTGTTGTAACACTTTCTTTTCGAACTGTGTACAGCAAATCCTCAGGCATGATAAAATGCTGCTGTGACTCAAAAGACTGACACTCTTTACTATGTGCCTTTGCTTGCTGCTATTCCAATAGACACTAGTCCAGTGTACTCAGCATGGCTACCTTGCGAATTAATGTATCTGCATTTGTGTAAACAACATCGTAATCACACTCATTGAACTTGAGAACAAAGCGCGACAAACCAGCAGATGAGTCTCTTAGACCAAACAACCATTTCAGAGTCGCATGAGCAGCATAATCTTTATATCTTTTATCAGACAAGAACACCAGAAATGTGTAAATCGCATATGACGGTTAACAGTTCGGTTGTTGAGTTGTTACGTTACGCATTATTTAATGGCTCCTGTCCATCGAACATCTGACACAAAATACATCTCATTGACCCATTTCAAACATCATAAGAGACAATGAACCATTTTCTAAATCCTCATATAACCAATACAGTATCGGAAATCATAGCCTCCTCCAGTTTCTCTGACACTACTTGCCACTCTTCCTTCCACTAAAACATTGCACTCTTCGCGAGTAATGTAATTAAGAGAATAGTACGTTATCTCAAAAATAAAGGTCATCAGGTTTTGATGCTGCTCCCAATAGTGTACTACGTATTGTTTCAGTATAATAAATCTGGTCTTATCCGAAATAAATATTGCATCACTAACTCAGCAAGCAACCTGTTTCATTGCTGACATCATTTGAAAAAAGTATTTGAGAAGGTGATTTATTCTAGAATAAATTTTATGTCCTCAGAAAATCACAGTTTGCGTTTTAGAAGAGGTGCTCGCCAAGTTATACAATGATTTAAAAACTAAACAGCATCGGCTTGTATTTCCTGCAACCTATTTAGGGCCTCTGACCGCATGAATCACAATAGTCTCCTAGGTAAATTGAAGTTTTGTGAGATTGATTGTATTGCCAACCAATGCATAATATCACATCTAAACACTTAAATGCAGAACGTTGTACTTAATAATTCAAGAATTTTAGGCCAGGGACATGATTCCTCAAGGTGCAGACTTAGGTCTTCTATTGTTCCCCACAAATGTGAACGATCTTTGGTCTAATATACAACAAACAGAATTAGTTCTTATTCCAGACGACACCGGTACTGAAATCAGTCCAAGCATACATGCAGAACAGGAACAAAGAATAAACAATATTTTTAAAAGTGTCATTCACTGGTTTTCTGCGAGTGGTCTCACCCTCAATTTTAAAAAGGCACAACATATTCAGCTCTGCTTATCTTGAAGTACTACATCAATGATAACGGTAACATACAATAAGGAAATAATGAATTGGGTGATAACTTCAAATTCTTATATGTCCATAGTGATGAGAATACATACTGGAAAAAGCACATTTTGGAACTCCTTAAAAAAGTTAGTTCAGACTCTTCTGCAATTATAAATCTTACAGACCTTGCTGAGGGTCAAATCAATAACTCGACTTATTCTCCGTGTCTTCACTTAATAACGTCATATGGGATAATGTTTTGTGGTAAGTCATCTTTAAAAAAGGAACTATTCATTGCTCAATAAACGTTTTGTAAAAATAATATGTGGTGCTCACCCACGATCACCTTTAAACATCTGTTTAAGGATTTGACCATTGTGACTACTCGTGCACAATTTACTTATTCCCTCCTCAAGACTTTTGTAAATATTTGACCACACTTCAAAAGGAACAACTATGTACATAATTACAATGTCAGAAGGAAAAATGATATTTATTATTCCATGTTAAGGTTGCCTTTAGAATAAAAATTGGTGCAGAATGTTGCAACAAAAGTTTTTCATCACTTGCATGTTGTTGTGTTGTTGTTGTCTTCAGTCCTGAGACTGGTTTGATGCAGCTCTCCGTGCTACTCTATCCTGTGCAAGCTTTTTCATCTCCCAGTTCCTACTGCAACCTACATCCTTCTGAATCTGCTTGGTGTATTCATCTCTTGGTCTCTCTCTACGATTTTTACCATCCACGCTACTCTCCAATCCTAAATCGGTGATCCCTTGATGCCTCAGAACATGTCCTGCCAACCGATCTCTTCTTCTGGTCAAGTTGTGCCACAAACTTCTCTTCTCCCCAATCCCGTTCAACACCTCATCATTAGTTATGTGATCTACCCATCTAATCTTCAGCATTCTTCTGTAGCACCGCATTTCGAAAGCTTCTATTCTCCTCTTGTCTAAACTATTTATCGTTCATGTTTCACTTCCATACATGGCTACACTCCATATAAATACTTTCAGTAACGGCTTCCTAACACTTAAATCTATACTCGATGTTAACAAATTTCTCTTCTACAGAAACGCTTTCCTTGCCATTGCCAGTCAACATTTTATATCCTATCTACTTCGACCATCATCAGTTATTTTGCTCCCCAAATAGCAAAAGTTTTTATTTCTTCTCCTTGGATTTTAATACCTGCACCATCTACGATTTTTACCCTCCACGCTGCCCTCCAATATCAAATTGGTGATCCATTGATGCCTCAACACATGTCCTACCAACCGATCCCTTTTTCTAGTCAAGTTGTGCCACAAACTTCTCTTCCACCCAATCCTATTCAATACTTCCTCATTAGTTATGTGATCTACCCATCTAATCTTCAGCATTCTTCTGTAGCACCAAATTTCAAATGCTTCTATTCTCTTCCTGTCCAAACTATTTATCGTCCATGTTTCACTTCCATACATGGCTACACTCCATTCAAATAGTTTCAGAAATGACTTCCTGACACTTAAATCTATACTTGATGTTAATAAATTTCTCTTCTTCAGAAACGCTTTCCTTGCCATTGCCAGTCTACATTTTATATCCTCTCTACTGCGACCATCATCAGTTATTTTCCTCCCCAAATAGCAAAATTCCTTTACTATTTTAAGTGTCTCATTTCCTAATGTAATTCCCTCAGCATCACCCGACTTAATTCGACTACATTCCATTATCCTCGTTTTACATCTGTTGATGTTTATCTTATACCCTCCTTTCAAGACACTATCCATTCCATTCAACTGCTCTTCCAAGTCGTTTGCTGTCTATGACAGAATTACAATGTCATCGGCGAACCACAAAGTTTTTATTTCTTCTGCATGGATTTTAATACCTATTCCGAATTTTTATTTTGTTTCCTTCACTGCGTCCTTAATATACAGATTGAATAACATTGGGGAGAGGCTACAACCCTGTCTCACTCCCTTCCCAACCACTGCTCCCCTTTCATGCCTCTCGACTCTTATAACTGCTATCTGGTTTCTGTACAAATTGTAAATAGCCTTTCGCTCCCTGTATTTTACCCCTGCAACCTTTAGAATTTGAAAGAGAGTATTCCAGTCAACATTGTCAAAAGCTTTCTCTGAGTCTACAAATGCTAGAAACGTAGGTTTGCCTTTCCTTAGCACACTGGACTCGCATTCGGGAGGACGACGGTTCAATCCCGTCTCCGGCCATCCTGATTTAGGTTTTCCGTGATTTCCCTAAATCGTTCAGGCGAATGCCGAGATGGTTCCTTTGAAAGGGCACGGCCGATTTCCTTCCCAATCCTTCCCTAACCCGAGCTTGCGCTCCGTCTCTAACGACCTCGTTGTCGACGGGACGTTAAACACTAACCACCACCACCACCTTTCCTTAATCTAGCTTCTAAGATAAGTCGTAGGGTCAGTATTGCCTGACGTGTTCCAATATTCACTTGCATAGCAATACAAAATGTCTGACAGAATGCAACATAAAATTCGAAAACAAACTGAAAAACTTTCTTGTTGGAAATTTCTTCTTTTCGGATAAAGAATTTCTATTGCAACGTGTAAAAGGTGGTGGATAGGAATTACTAACTCACATCTTTATACTTTAGGGAAAAACATAAAGTTATAAATGTTCAGCCTGTGGCCATTTTTAAGATGTGTGTGTAAAATAACTCATTCCACATTACGATTTATTGTACTAAATGACCCGTGAACATGAAACTAACTAACTAACTAACAAATTCACGAAATCCATTACGAATTTAAAGTAGTAGTTGATCAAACCGAAGAACGACTGCATCTGTTCGGTCATCCATGGTGCTGGAAAACTTTGAATTGCATCTGTAAAAGTAAGATCAATCTGCACACTACTCTACCTAATAATGTGACCCAGATTCTTAACTCGAGTTTGAGCAAACCGGTACTTGTTGACTGTAGCTGATCAAAAACATCTTCTGGTATAGCGGTTGAGTAGCCAATTAAGTCATCTAAATGGATGACAGAAGGTTTAGGCTTTAACCCTCTTAAAACTCAGTCAAATAACCCCTGTAAAGTACCAGGGTCCATTTTCCACGGGTCTAGGGGTAGCGTCTTTGATTCATAATCAAAACGTCTTCGGTCCCGTGTTCGATCCTCGCCGCTGCCTAAATTTTGATAAATAATCAGCATTGGCGGCCGAAGACTTCCGGCATAAGAAGTCAGCCTCATTCTGCCAACGGCCTTGTCAAAGAGGGCGAAGGAGCGGATAGAGGTTCAGGGCACTCTCTTGTCCTAGGGGTGGGAAATTGCCCCTAAAAGCGGAAGAATCAACAATGAACAACGACATGAGGATGCAGAAGGCAATGGAAACCACTGCATTAAAGACACGGAACGTGTATCCACAGGACATGTGGCTTGTAATTGAAGAAGTGTCATGATGATCTCTCCATTGGCAAAAGATTCCGGAATAGTCCCCCATTCGGATCTCCGGGAGGGGACTGCCAAGGGGGAGGTTACCATGAAAAAAAGATTGAATAATCAACGAAACGATAACGTTGTACGAGTCGGGGCGTGGAATGTCAGAAGCTTGAACGTGGTAGGGAAACTAGAAAATCTGAAAAGGGAAATGCAAAGGCTCAATCTAGATATAGTAGGGGTCAGTGAAGTGAAGTGCAAGGAAGACAAGGATTTCTGGTCAGATGAGTATCGGGTAATATCAACAGCAGCGGCAAATTGTATAACAGGTGTAGGATTCGTTATGAATAGGAAGGTAGGGCAGAGGGTGTGTTACTGCGAACAGTTCAGTGACCGGGTTGTTCTAATCAGAATCGACAGCAGACCAACACCGACAATGATAGTTCAGGTATACATTCCGACGTCGCAAGCTGAAAATGAACACATAGAGAAAGTGTATGAGGATATTGAAAGGGAAATGCAGTATGTAAAGGGGGACGAAAATCTAATAGTCATGAGCGACTGGAATGCAGTTGTAGGGGAAGGAGTAGAAGAAAAGGTTACAGGAGAAAATGGGCTTGGGACAAAGAATGAAAGAGGAGAGAGACTAATTGAGTTCTGTAACAAGTTTCAGCTAGTAATAGCGAGTACCCTGTTCAAGAATCACAAGAGGAGGAGGTATACTTGGAAAAGGCCGGGAGATACAGGAACATTTCAATTAGATTACATCATGGTCAGACAGAGATTCCGAAATCAGATACTGGACTGTAAGGCGTACCCAGGAGCAGATATAGACTCAGATCACAATATAGTAGTGATGAAGAGTAGGCTGAAGTTCAAGTCATTAGTCAGGAAGAATCAATACACAAAGAAGTGGGATACGGAAGTACTAAGGAATGACGAGATACGTTTGAAGCTCTCTAACGCTATAGATACAGCAATAAGTAATAGCGCAGTAGGCAGTACAGTTGAAGAGGAATGGACATCTCTAAAAAGGGCCATCACAGAAGTTGGGAAGGAAAACATAGGTACAAAGACGGTAGCTGCGAAGAAACCATGGGTAACAGCAGAAATACTTCAGTTGATTGATGAAAGGAGGAAGTACAAACATGTCCCGGGAAAATCAGGAATACTGAAATACAAGTCGCTGAGGAATGAAATAAATAGGAAGTGCAGGGTAGCTGAGACGAAATGGCTGCAGGAAAAATGTGAAGACATCGAAAAAGATATGATTGTCGGAAGGACAGACTCAGCATACAGGAAAGTCAAAACAACTTTAGGTGACATTAAAAGCAACGGTGGTAACATTAAGAGTGCAACGGGAATTCCACTGTTAAATGCAGAGGAGGGAGCAGATAGGTGGAAAGAATACATTGAAAGCCTCTATGAGGGTGAAGATTTGTCTGATGTGATAGAAGAAGAAACAGCAGTCGATTTAGAAGAGATAAGGGATCCAGTATTAGAATCGGAATTTAAAAGAGCTTTGGAGGACTTACGGTCAAATAAGGCAGAAAGGATAGATAACATTCCATCAGAATTTCTAAAATCATTGGGGAAAGTGGCAACAAACGACTATTCACGTTGGTGTGTACAATATATGAGTCTGGCGATATACCATCTGACCTTCGGAAAAGCATCATCCACACAATTCCGAAGACGGCAAGTGCTGACAAGTGCGAGAATTATCGCACAATCAGCTTAACAGCTCATGCATCGAAGCTGCTTACAAGAATAATATACAGAAGAATGGAAAAGAAAATTGAGAATGCGCTAGGTGACGATCAGTTTGGCTTTAGGAAAAGTAAAAGGACGAGAGGGGCAATTCTGACGTTATGGCTAATAATGGAAGCAAGGCTAAAGAAAAATCAAGCTACTTTCATAGGATTTGTCGACCTGGGAAAAGCGTTCGACAATATAAAATGGTGCAAGCTGTTCGAGATTCTGAAAAAAGTAGGGGTAAGCTATAGGGAGAGACGGGTCATATACAATATGTACAACAACCAATAGGGAATAATAAGAGTGGACGATCAAGAACGAAGTGCTCGTATTAAGAAGGGTGTAAGACAAGGCTGTTGCCTTTCGCCCCTACTTTCAATCTGTACATCGAGGAAGCAATGATGGAAATAAAAGAAAGGTTCAGGAGTGGAATTAAAATACAAGGTGAAAGGATATCAATGATACGATTCGCTGATGACGTTGCTATCCTGAGTGAAAGTGAAGAAGATTTAAATGATCTGCTGAACGGAATGAACAGTCTAATGAGTACACAGTATGGTTTGAGAGTAAATCGGGGAAAGACGAAGGTAATGAGAAGTAGTAGAAATGAGAACAGCGAGAAACTTAACATCAGGATTGATGGTCACGAAGTCAATGAAGTTAAGGAATTCTGCTACCTAGGCAGTAAAATAACCAATGACGGACGGAGCAAGGAGGACATCAAAAGCAGACTCGCTATGGCAAAAAAGGCATTTCTGGCCAAGAGAAGTCTACTGATATCAAATACCGGCCTTAATTTGAGGAAGAAGTTTCTGAGGATGTACGTCTGGAGTACATGTATGGTAGGGAAACATGGACTGTGGGAAAACCGGAACAGAAGAGAATCAAAGCATTTGAGATGTGGCGCTATAGACGAATGTTGAAAATTAGGTGGACTGATAAGGTAAGGAATGAGGAGGTTCTACGCAGAATCGGAGAGGGAAGGAATACGTGGAAACCACTGACAAGGAGAAGGGACAGGATGATAGGACATCTGCCAAGACATGAGGGAATGACTTCCATAGTACTAGAGGGAGCTGTAGTGGGCAAAACTGTAGAGGAAGACAGAGATTGGAATACGTCTAGCAAATAACTGAAGACGTAGGTTGCAAGTGCTACTCTGAGATGAAGAGGTTATCCACATATATTAATAATGTCCACAAGCCCCGGTAAATGATGTCTGTGGCCTATTGGCCTATGTTCTGCTGCTATTTTTAATTGATAGTAACCAGTTGTGGCATCGACTGAAATAAAGTAACGACACTCACCCAAATTATCCAAGATTTCCGTAATACTAAGGATTTGATAAGCATCTATAATCACAGAAACACCTATATTTTTCAATCCTATCCAATGATTTCTTAGGGATGATTACAATATTTGTGCTTCAGTAACTGTCACTAGGTTCTTGATCCCATCTCGTAGTAGCTGTTCAATGAGCTCTTCTGTTAATGGTTGTAAGTGTCCCGCCACACGATACTGTTCGCTATAAAATGGACTACCATCCCTTAACTGTATACAGTGCTGAGTTACTAGTGTTACTGGTAACACCGCATCAACATAAAACAAGTGGCTAAAATTCTATATTCCATGCTTGTATGATTACTGTCCTACAAGTGACACAGTTTCTCGCTTAGTCCTTGCTTATGGCTTCTGCCGAAACTCCTCCTATCGATGTCTTTTTCTATCACTATACCTTATGACAGATTAGCTTCGGATCTGTCAAAGTTAGCTGTACTAACGGGAACCAAATATTGAAATTAACATTGCTCAGTGCGCTATGCTTCTGCACACAAAAAATGTGAAACATCAAACTGTCCATTACCTGAGCTCAACCACGTACAACGTCCCACAAGGTAAATCAATACCCACTGCTACCCACGCTGTCTTTCCCATACCTGCGGATATTTTATCCTGCTGATCAATCTTTAACAAACCTGACTGCAGTTTAGCTGGCATCACCTTCATGACACGTAAGCCGTGGGATGTCGCTTCGTTTGCAACTGCATTACCAAAGTGAAACATAGCTTCAGAGAGCTCAAGAGCTTTTCCAAAGTTCAGTCCTTGCAAAATGTTTGTCGAGAAACTCTGGTCGGAGAATCACTGAATATCCTTCATCCATACGTGGTAAAACATTCATATACATTTTAAACTTAGTTTCCGTAATAGTAGACTCACGTATCGTCGTACCCAACAACTGAACATTTCTATCGCCAACCCCATGTAACTTACATCATTGTGGTCCCGCCGTCTTTTTTACCAAGTGCAGACTGATAACGGTCACGTGTGCCTTCGTGTCTACAATAAACCTCTGTTTCACACCACCCACTACACCCACTAAGCATCTTTCCGTCTGTGGTCTATCTTGTGCAGTGTTATAATCTATCAGCAGTGCTTTCCGATGGTCAAAGTTTCACCGTTTCAGTTTAGTGGCTATTTACCCCAATGATACTTCCTGTTCTTCATCTTCCGTCATTCAGATACTAGGTAGCCCACTTCCCCACATGAGTAACACTCTGGTTGCTCCCACTGTTCCTGTGTATGGCCCTCTCGTCCACACCTGTAGCATTTGACCTCAGAAAGGAATAAAATGTGAACTACCCGTTGCATCATGACAAAATGTATTTCCTCAACTTGCGCCACATCTGTACGAGCTGCAGCCTCCTGTGATAAAACTTTGTTGGCCTCTGCATTGTGGTTACTCACGTACGTTGAGCGTTAACTTTGCGAATTCTGTCTGAAAATATGTCCATTGACTTATCACAGTTCAAATTACAAGTATTTTGCCCACCGCGAAAAATTCCTGTGGTATTTTGTTTTTGGTAACGCTGGCGTAGTCCAGCAACCAACTGCTGAACCGCCTGTGCTTTACTTTGGATCTCATGGTATACCAGATACGAACTGGCCTCTCCTGTTAAACACAAATTTAGTCACACGAAGTATTTCTTCGTCTGATCAACCCCTCAGTGTTGCAGTAGCCGTAACATCATTAACCCTTGCAATACTAATGGGGTGGGTGGAAGGGCGGGGCGTACTTTATCCCTACCTTATGAGAATGTTGAAATCTACTCAGGTACTTTATATTTTAATATTCTGTAAAAAACTATGTATTCTCTTTAATGAAGTCTTCTTCCAGATTCCATGATTGTCTTACATTTCTTCGTTTTAGCTTAATCGGAAAATTGAAGTTAAAGAGAGGTCGTCAAAAGTCTTCCCCGCTTGGTAGTGGGTGCGACTTTCCAAAACGATTGTCTTACTCCACCAATAATAGCATTACCTGACCTTAGAAGACATGGACATTATATTTCTCTGGGTTGACAGCTACAATGATCTCAACAATGATTCATTTCCCATTGGTTCTTTATTGTTTCCTGTCCAGAGGCGCTTAGTCCAGTGTTAGAAAAAACTTTGATTGAAAATGTATTGACAGTTACATACTGACGGAGAAATATCACAGATGTTGGAACAATCAACAGATACTCAAATTGAATTTGCCACCCAGTCTGAGGCGCCTTGACATAGTCGGTGTGATTCCCTCGCCCCTCCCACCCCACCACCCCACACCCTTGTCAGAGGTTAGGGTAAGTTAGATTAAGTAGTGTGTAGGCTTAGGAACCGATTACCTCAGTTGTTTGGTCCCTTAAGACCTTACAAAAAATTTCCACATTTTTAAAATTGAATTTTATGAAATTGACGATGCAGTGAGTGAAACTGAAGAGGAATGTGTTTTGCACGAGGATGTGTACAGTCATAGTGTATCTACAGAAGCTGAAGATAAACTCTGGGCACCTGAAACTGATGACGAGGCAGCTTGCGAGGTTAGTGATAAGTATATTACAAGCACTGGAAAAATTTATTGCTCCTAAGCTCCTCATATTAGGCATAAGAGACGCAGGTAAAGCAGGAACAATAAGAGAATCATTTTAAAGCTTTTGCCTCCAAAAATTGTCAACATCATAAAAATCATAACAATGAAGACGCATTGAGACGGAAAATACCCCAGAGAGACAGACCTGAATTCATGGCTTATATAGGGCTACTTATTATTATGGAGAAGTCATGTGTTACAGATTTGTGATCCTACACTTCAGGAAGTTTTGTATATACTGCTACCAAGAGCTTTCAGCGATACTAGTACTGGAAATATTCTAGTCACAATGGCTTCTTATATCCTCCATGAAAAACCCCAAGGAATTTGTTGTTTCTATAATCTCAACAGTTTGACGCAGCAATTGGTTCACCTACTGACACTAAGAAGAAAACAGTTATAACTTTGTATTATAATGAGGATAAAGGTGGAGTTGACTCGATAGATCAAATGGTGAGGAAACATTGAACCATGATGGCTATAAGAAGGTGGCCGCTGTTTGTTTTCTATACTCTTGCGGACATGGTAGCTGTAGAGAGTATACAATATTTCTGTTGAACTTCCTGGACAGTAATAAGAAAAAATCTAATAAGTGAGGACTTTTTCTTCAAGAACTGAGACTACAGCTCACGAAATCATACATTGATGAGAGGGCTATAAATACTGCAGCACTGACAAATCCTGTAGTTTCATGTATGGAGTGTATTCTCGGACAGAAAATCAAGCAGAACTTCGGGGCAAAAGAAGCTCATGGAGGTGAAGGTAGATGTCATTTGTGTCTTTGTGAAAGCCATTCAAAAGCAAAAAGTACAACAAAGTGGACAAAACAACAGCAATCTGCAGCAATTGTAAGAGATACACATGTGGTAAACACAGCAAAAAAGACTGTTGTAAAGTTCAAAGTGTGAATTAGACTCCGAAGAAAGTGGTGAATAATACTTCTCACAAAACTGTATTATTTACCTAAGCTATTCGTATATTACCTCAAGTTTTTGTATTTTTTAAAATTATAGTTAAGTGTACTTCAGTAGTACTATAACGACTATTAATATTAATTTCTCTCAAGATAGTTAGACTTAGTAATCTTTAATGACGAAGTAAGTGAAAGACAGAAATGCGTGTTTGAAAACAGTTTTAAAAGAAATATTACGGTTCTGGATCCTGATTATGCATCAATAGATCATTCAAATGTATGTTCGTAAAGAAATTCAAGAACAATTAATGAATTTTATTTATTTTTTAAATTTTGTTATGGTGCTCAAAAAGTACCTCCCTCCATCTCAGCCCTTTGTAATGTTACTGGAAATGGATTGGTATTCTGAGGGTTAATGAAAATCGATACACCACCCGATGTACAAGCCAAAAAGAGACTGATAAGTGAGGCTACTGTTGAATCAAAAAATGGAGAACCTACGTCCAACTCCGCCTTATTTTCTCCCGACACACGCGGTGACTGAACAAGAATTGCTTCCACAGACACAAATCTACGAAGAGGGTCCTCGTGCTCCTGCTTCTGATAAAAATTTTCCTCTGTTAACACCCGCACTTGCTCTGTTACAGAAGCAAAAAGCTCTGTATTACTATCAGCAATTGTTTCTGCTATTTTTCGTACTTTACATCGACTGTAATTAGTACCAGAAACACAAATAAAGAAACCTTATAAGTTACTTTTTCCCGTATATCGTCACCCATCTACACTCTGAACAATAGCGAGGCAGATGTTCAACATGTGTACATGTAAAACATGCAGCTGCATAGCCTTAGTGCACGGTTATGCTTGCCCTGAAAGATTTCAAAATATGCAATGATACATTCACGGGTTCACGTGATTTCGCAAACGTAAACTTAATCATACTGTATCCAGCACTCCACAAATTAGGTCACATAACTGAGAAAACTACTGAATTAAATATACACAAATTATGACTTACTCAACCCCATTGTGCTGAGCTACTCCTTGTGAACTGGAGACATGCCATGTATGTAATTTACTAAATGACCGAGACTTTCTGCAAGACTACAGACCACAGTGTTTGAGTTCAAGAGTTACCCAAAAATCACTTCTCTCACCAAACTGTGACGCATTTATGCTGGAATAACACTTCCCCACACAACCTGTACCGTGAAGTGCAATGACTGCTTTCGGGCACCAACTGTAATGAGAGGGAGAGTTCCTGGAATCTGTGCCTCACAGTCGGTGAGAAGAATGTTGAGGGAGAGGACAGATTTACACTGGCGCTTATAGTCGGACTGTGGTGGTACTGAGATATTTTTATTAAACCAGCCTTATAAGCACTCCAGCTGTTTTCATGACCGCACTCTGTGCTTGCAAACGCAGCCGATCACGGAATACGCCGACGCCCCTATCGGCCGGTGACATCTGCTGACCCGGGTCATGTGTGGCAGCTACCGTGATGCTGAGCTGCTCACCAGCAGGCGACGCCGTGCCTGCCACCAGCGGGGAGAACGAAGGTGAGCCCCCCATGTCCCCCAGAGCCCTGCTGGGTATCAGCCCCTGCTCTTACTTGTAGTCTTCACATCACACGATTGGGGCCAGTAGTGACAACAGATGTCGATTACTGAGCAGGAATGCCCTCGTCACCATGTCCAGGGATCGACCTGAATGATTTCGGATATAGTCCATGTCCCTAGGAGGCCGCGATGGTGCACTTCCCCCATCCGGACTGTAGACAACTTGCACTTCGTTGATCGAAAGCTCAATGCTTTAAGCAACAAATTTCAATTATTTATACGCTTATAATGCAGAAACGTCGGCGGCTGACGAGCGGGTTTACTTCATATAACTTGTCTAGTTACCTTTTTCTAGCTAGCACTCAACTGAGCATGAGTTGCTAGACCCAGTGAAAGTGGCAAAGTGTCAGATTCTCGGTCGCATGTACGTTTCCGAGTAACAAAATATTACTTCACTCTTGGACACACCGTCCTATGTGCTCGGCCGTTGGCCAGTGTCATAAACGTCCCTCTGCCTGGACTGTTTCTTCATAATATCAACAATACCGTCGAGTGCCTTACTTAACTAGCACACCTGCCGTTCTGGTGTCTACTACGGTAGGAATGAAACTGGAAAAAATAGCAAATTCAGCGCTGCATTTTTCCGGGGAGCAGCAGCACATACTGTACAACACATTGCGGAAAACTGGTGCATAAAACAGGACCTAAATGTCAGGTCCAAGACAATTGATGTAGCACCATTCACGAGAATGTAAATCCATCACATACATCGTAATTTGGAATATCAGGCTTCTATATGAAACTCTACAAGTAGAGGGATGCGAAATTATCATGGATCCCTCATGTAAAGAATAAACGTTCCGAGGCGAAAAGCACTCTTATGAGCATCAGAATGTTCCGTGATAAAAACTAGGTTCTAAAATCCTAGGAATATGTACTGGATATTTACTACTGTAACCATACCTATGACAACTGATGAGGCTGCGGTATGGTGGTATGAAGTAGAAGGTGGTTGATAGGTAGCTTGGTAAGGTACAGAGATTCTATTGCTTAGCTATAATAGGAGGAATTTGCAGTGGACCCACTGCTAGTATGGAGACCGTGTTGGACGTGCCCCTGCTACACCTTTGGATTACAATGGAAGCAGTGGCAAGGGCATAAAGGCTAAGAACAAGAAATAACTGGATTCCTTTAGCATAACGAGAACATCACACCAGTATAGCGTGGTAAACATAGGCATTGTCTGGGTAATGGTGGCTGACCATACAGTAACTTTTAGCTACTCCAGTAAACTTTTCGCTGCAACAACTGCAAGAGGGGAGCAGTGGAAGAAAATTGGAAATTTGTTGAAGTTCCTATGGCACCAAACTTCTGAGTTCGTCGGTCCCTAGGCTTACACACCACTTGATTGAAGTTAAACTAACTTATGCTAAGCAAAACACACACAGCCATGTCCCAGGGAGAACTCGAACAACCCAACGGGAGGAGCCGCGCGGTCTGTGGCAAGCCGCCTCTCACCCTTCGGCTACCTATCGCGGTCCAGTGGAAGAATGAACCACGACACCTTTCAGGAGACATAGTCTGACTTACTGACAGGTCGAAAATAGGTAAACCCGCTGGGAACAGAGTAGCTGGTCACAGTCAAGAATAGAGGGAGCAGTCTCTCTAGGGAAGTTGGCCACAGGCGGAAGTATCCACTGCTAGGGTATGCATGGAGGGGCATTTGCGTAGGTACAACATGGATCGTGGTATCTACATTTGTTAGGTTGTAACCCATTTTGATTTTTGTATGTCACCGATATCCAAGTTAGAGAGAGAGCAAGTTACGTTAGTGTTAAAAAATCTTTGGTCTTGTCGTGGAAAAGTTTTTGCCCCTTTGCATTCTGATACATTGTTATCAGAAGTGTGGTAGGCGACGGACGTATTTGGTAGTGCTGTGTTGACTTTTAATTGCGTCTGCTGCATGAATAGAGAAGTACTGTAAAGGACAGCAAAGATGAATATGATGTATATATTGAAATGTGAAAGGAATATAAATTTTGAATAATGATATATATGTATATTCTACTTCGAAAGGACTCGAGCAGCTTAGTCTGTTGAAATCTTAATGCGTGAATCAGGCAAGTGGGGTGCTCATTCTCTCAGCTCTGTGCAACTGAATAAATTTAACTACCTGATTTGTAGAAATGATCATTGTCAGCCAGTTAACTTTGTTCAGTTGCACAGAGCTGAGAGAATGAGCACCCCACTTGCCTGATTCACGCATTAAGATTTCAACTGACTAAGCTGTTCGGATTTTTTAGAAATTCTCTGTTAACATTGTACCCGTTTTAAATCTATGATCACATTGCACCATGCGGTATGTAACAGCTTGAATATAGTTTGGAAATTTTACTTAGGAATCCTAGCTTAACTGCTCCCTACTTAGTCATGGACGGTGCGGCCGGTCCCGGCGGAGATTAGAGTCCTCCCTCGAGCATGGGTGTATGTGTGTGTGTTTGTCCTTAGGATAATTTCGGTTAAGTAGTGTGTGAGGTTAGAGACTGATGACTTTAGCAGTTATGTCCCATGAGATTTCACACATATTTGAATTTTTTTTTTTATTTTATTTATTTTTTTTTTTTTATTTACATTTTGCTACCTACTTGCTGTTTCCTGTTCTGCTTTCGAGAAATCAGCAACAGTTGTCAAGACGCGAGGTAAGTGGATATTTTGATTTGGGCCATAAAACTGTTTTACTTCAGATGCGCATTTGATATAAAGAGATGTTGTACTCAGACCACTTATAGTTCAGTTCAAATTTGGTTATGTTTTGTCAAAGGTTGGCATATGAGTTTAAGGTGGATAACAGTCTGTAAGGTCATAGTACTCGAAAAACATATATTTCATTTATAGAGTGGGAGGTAAAGTAGGGCTAAATTTCATACAAAAACAAAATGTAATGCGGGTGTATTCATTTATTCTGATTCTACCAGCTGCGGAATATCTATCAGCCCCTGCATCGACATGAAAGATCATTACAGAATGCAATGAAGCTCTTGGCAGAGTAGGCGAAACCAACAGGCAAACCTGCTTTGGGCCCCTTGTATCTCAGGAATTAATGGCAATGAACAAGATAATAGAATGACCAGGAAAGACACAATGACTCGGTTTATTGGACCGGAACCTGTCATCACATAAGGTGACAGTACCACCAAAACTACAAAACTGAATCAGGAGCCAGCACGTTTATTGGAATACGATCCAAAACCAAAAACATGACAAGCCAATGTTGCCGAATCTGTATTTCAATAGGAGTTCTATAATAATTAACTTGAACAGAAAACAGATCAAACTCATCGTAGAACTTACGACTGGCCATTGAACTACATATAACATATACACCGGATGGATATAGAGTAAAAAGCCACTAAGTGTGGACTACGTGGTGAGGAAGATGAAACTGCACCACATCTAATTTTCCAATGCGAAGTTCTGGCGGACAAAGACACAAAATAGTCGAGTAGGTTGAGTCTGAAGGATGCATGTCTTACTAGAAATACAGGGAGTGAAATACCAGAATAAACTCAGTTTCCGTGGGTGAAGCAGTGGGCTAAGACCATTGTTGTTTTTATCTCCCTGCACTAGAAATATCAAATTGGTGTCCACATGAGTCTCTTCATCATTTTACTTAACATTTAACTTAGTGTACCCACCTCTTGTACCTCAATTCTGGGCGTAAACTGCCAACTACTTAAAAAACGACTGAATAGTTGAGTGTGTCTACAGTGGATACAAGCTGTATTATCTTTATTTCACTTCACATTTTACTAAGTTTCTGGTAATTATCGGAGCCCCATACGCATATTTAATACATATATGTGCACTATGTCAGTATATATATATATATATATATATATATATATATATATATATATATATATATATATATATATATATAAAACATTCCCTGCACTCACCTGAATCAATCAAGGGCATGAATGAGAGTGTACAAGATAAATTTATGCGAACTGTTACCAGTTCAGACGCTTTCCGTTTCGGCTAAATATATCGTCAGCTGCTTGTATTAGTTGCCTGAACACCTGGATTCCTACAGACTTACGAACAGGCATAGGAATCTATGTGGATCACACTCTCGTGGCGGTGAAGTCATGGGCTGTCCACAATGAAGTAGTGCATCGATTATTGGAAGCCTTTGAACATGTGGGTGTGACTGTGAACTTAGACAAGTCACAATTCGGCAGATTCCTGAAACTCATCGTATCTGCAGATGAGTTAGAGCCTGACCCCGACAAGAATCTTGCGATTGCGGAATGCGCAACTCCAACCTATAAAAAACAATTACACGGTTTTCTCTAACTATATAATTTCTACAAGCGCTTTGTGAATCTAAACTTGGTAGCCGTGAAGTCTAGGGCGCAGTGCCACGGTTCTCGTGGCACGCCCCATCGGAGGTTCGTGTCCTCCCTCGGTCATGGGTGTGTGTGATGTCCTTAGCGTAAGTTAGTGTGCAAGCATAGGGACCTATGACCTTACCATTTTAGTCCCATACGAACTTACCACAATATCAAAAAAAAAAAAAAATCGGAGCTTTATCTCCACATCACGTCTTCGTGCCCTGACTAGAAAAATGCTCCATGGCATTAGTCAAGGCACCGATTCTTGCACACCCCGACCAGTCGCCAGATTTTGTGTCATGACTGACAGTTCATTCTATGGTTTGCATGTCATTCTGTTCAAACTAGATGACATCACCGATCCATCCTCTTGGAAAATGATTTCTTTCGCAGACAGGGTGCTCACGCTCTGTGAAAGAAATTACTCTCTCACGGAATTTTTGGCGCTCGCAATTGTGTGGAGGTTTACCAAATTCTAATATTACCCTATTGGTCGAAAGCACTCCGTCTTCAGGCCACCAGTGGCCTACTGGGACCATCCGACCGCCGTGTCATCCTCAATGGAGGATGCGGATAGGAGGGGCGTGAGGTCAGCAAACCGCTCTCCCCGTTGTGACGATGGTATTCTTGACCGAAGCCGCAACTAATCAGTCGAGCAGCTCCTCAATTGGGATCACGAGGCTGAGTGCACCATGAAAAATGGCAACAGCGCAGATGGTCACCCATCCAAGTGCCGACCACGCCCGTCAGCGCTTAACTTCGGTGATCTTACGGGATCCGGTGTATCCACTGCGACAAGGCCGTTGCCCTATTGGTCGAACGACGAGGTTGCTTACCGACCACCGAGCTTTCCAACATTTAAAGACCGCTAAGCTATCCCACAAGAGACTGACACGGTGGGCATTCTACCTCTAAGAATTCCGATTTACAGTGGAGTACATTCCCAGGGACAAAAACATCATTGCAGATGCCCTCTCAGGTGTACCCGTAGGATTAGTACGTGCAGAAGATGGTGACGATGAAAAAACTTCAGCTTCTTATATCTAAAAGGGGCAGCTGGAGAAAATGCTGGTAGAGCCTGCCTCAGGAACATTGCACACAAGCAGGACAGAGATTAGGTGTTGATAGACGTTAAACAAAAATGGGACGATCGAGACAATTCGGCGATTCGTCATTTCCATTTAGTGAGACGGCATTCTCTTTAAAATACATCGTCCAGACGATACACGGTGACAACTCGCAAGTCCAGATGTACTCATGTACAAATTGGTATGATACATACACTTGAGTTACGGGATCTTCAGCGCAAAGTAAGAGCTTCAAAAAACACCATGAGACATGCTACTTTATCGACATGCTCAGACGAACACGCCGTATCGTTAGACTACACGGACCATGCCAGCGAGCCAAACCAGCCTCAGTGACGTACGCTGCACCTTTCCACTCAGTACTGCCCACAGAACAGTGTTTCATCGCCACTGTCAACTTGTACGGGCCAGTAATCCGTTCTAGATCAGGCTTTCTTTATGTACTGATGGCTATGGAACTAACGTCCAAGTTTGTCTCCTGTACACTACTGAGGATGGCAAATGGAGAAACTGTGGCGAAAGCTTTAGCTAACAACTTTTTGCGAGAAGAAGGGCCGGGGAAGAGGATAGTTTCAGACGATAGCTCGCATTTTCTCTCGAAAGTGAAGCCGACATTCATTTCAGTGTGCCAACAGAGCTGTATCCCAGCGGAATGCTTGATAAGGGAACTTGTAAGATTTACTGTCGCAGCAGTCACAAAACGTGGAACACACGTCTTAAATCGTTTCAGGACATACTCAGCAAACTTCCGCACACATCGATCATGCTACCCCAGATCTCGGTACTGAAATGCAAGGAAACGCCTAGTAAAATCAAAGAGGCAGTTTCCTGTCCGGAAGAGTGGAGGCTCCGGCTCCAAGTAATCATAGACTTAGCGGTGAAGAACATTAGACAGGCTGCTGAGGCTAGAGAAAAGAAAAAACAAGGCTTTCAGAACGCAAGGCGGCGGTGCTCGAGCAGCACCCCATGTAAAAGAAAGCCTGTCCACGTAGTGCGTGACGTCACAAGATGGCTACACATCTAGTTCCTTCTTCAACAGTTTCATGGAACAGTGCTTGTGAACAGTCGTGCGGACAGTTTCACGTCGGTTTACTGTTATAGTGAATGGTGTCCCTGCGTTAGTGTACGTGATTTGGTTGTTTACTTTATGTACACTAAACTGGTGATCTGCTTTTCTTGCCTGTGAAAATTTCGTTTCCTGCAAAATGCCGTTTTGTTGCTCTGTAACGGATTGTAGAGGAACTTACGACGATGGCCCAAAAGCATCTGTGTTTAAATTTCCGGATGATGAAGCAACGAGGAAGAAATGGTTGTCAAGTATCCGCAGAGATAACTTTACTCCTTCTTCAAGTTCAAGAGTGAGTATTTGTTTTGTTTATTTCTTAAAAGAAATTAAGTGTGCTAACAACGAGTAGGAACTTACGCAGTGTGGAAGGTCAGCGACATTTTGACTAATATATCAGATCTTAACTGCGTAAGTGCCGAAGAAGACAGTGTTTCGTTTCCTTGTCCTGGCGATTCAACAGATTAGCTGGTTTAGGTTATATGAATTCTGTATTCTGCAGGTTCAAGCAGTATAGCCTAAACACAGTCATACTTAAGTAGTTAAATATCTCAGTACATCTTTATACTTACTGTTTGTACTGTTTGTTGTTAGGAATAAAAAAAAATGGTTCAAATGGCTCTGAGCACTATGGGACTCAACTGCTGTGGTCAAAAGGCCCCCAAGAACTTAGAACTACTTAAACCTAACTAACCTAAGGTCAGCACACAACACCCAGCCATCACGAGGCAGAGAAAATCCCTGACCCCGCCAGGAATCGAACCCGGGAACCCGGGCGTGGGAAGCGAGAACGCTACCACACGACCACGAGATGCGGGCTGTTAGGAATAAAAGTCGGTTTGTGATTAAGTACATACACATAAGATAAAGACGACTTTCGACGTATTCTGGTTCTAGTGTTTAGTTCTGTTTCTTTCTGCTGTAAAAGTCTTCGGCAAGTAGCCTGTTCAAAAACAAGGGATGTGGTGCGCCCAGAAATTGAAAATTAAGTAAAAGCAGTGTCTCAGTAACTTGTTTTTAATAAATTATTGATGGGAATTGGAAGTTCACTTCAAGGAATGTTGGTATTAGTGAATATAGTAAGCTTTCGACTTTACAATGCACAAATAAATATATTGCTTTAAGACCATAGAAAGGAGAAATAAATGAGCATATGAATGGATTAATAGGCCATCACAAAATGCAAAGGGAAAAACTGTGAAAACATGCAAAAAAATTAATAATACTTGTGTATTTTACAAATTCTTACTTTCTGGTTTTGCCCGTTTGCCTACTCACTTATTTGCTTAACATTTTCTTGTTTATTCTCGTTTCTCTTTCAATGTCTGTCGTATATACCTCTGTCGATGTTCTTTTTCTGCAAACATTTTTCAGATTATATGTTGGTGGCAAGGCTTGGGTGTGTCGTTGCGTGACAAATCCACTCCCTGCACAATCTTTCCTACGAGGTGTTTGAGTGATAAATTGTTCAAATGGTTGAAATGGCGCTGAGCACTATTGGACTTAACTTCTGAGGTCATCAGTCCCCTAGAACTTAGAACTACTTAAACCTAACTAACCTAAGGACATCACACACATCAGTGCCCGAGGCAGGATTCGAACCTGCGACCGCAGTGGTCACGCGGTTCCAGACTGTTGCGCCTAGAACCGCTCGGCCACCACGGCCGGCCTGATAAATGGTCTCTACATGAGCCTCTTCATACTTTTACTTACAATTTTACGTAATGTACTCTCCTCACGAACATCAATTCTAGGTACAAACTGTAAACTACATGAAAAAATGAGCAGCAGGGTGTGTCTATAGTGCCCACAAGGTATATTACATTTATTTCACTACACATTTCACTAAGTTTTGTATAATTATCGGAGCCACACACGCATATCCAATAAGTCTATGTGCAACATGTTAGTATATTCGTTCTTTCCTGATCTCACCTGATCAATCAAAAGCATGAATGAGAGTGTACAAGATAAAATTCAGTGCCTAGATATGTGGGAGTAAAAGTAGTCTGCTAGTGTTGGAGAATAGCCAAACCTATAAATCACGTGCCAGGTAGCAGACAGACTTTAGTTCACCTTGAACGGAGCTCTTGTACAGATTGACACCACGCAATAGGGAGTTCTCTGGGCACTTCCAGAGGCAAGGGACACGTGGGTTCCAAAAGAGTTCGCTCAGCAATATTCCGGGAGACGCGGCACGCGCGTCTAAGTGTGAGTCAGTGTTTTCATAGTTATCTCTTATCTTAGATTTGTAGATTTCAGCTCCAGTCAAACTTGACGTCTTGCTCTCATCGCTCATTGCTCGTTGAGTGATAAAAGGATTTTTTTTTGTTAAATGTGGAACCTTATGAACAATTGCACCTAGTCATGCATGCAAGTTATTATTCTGTTCCACACTTGTTCAGACATGTGGACGTGTGGTGAATCTCCTCAGTTGAGTCGGATTTTTTCGTTGTTGATCTCACTAATACAGCATAATTGAACACATTTCTGAAACTTAACTAATTTCGATTTCATTGGTTATCTAGTTCCCAAGTGCCCCTGTTGCCTCAGCAGATGTTAAGTACGGATTTTAGAACCTGAAATTCGTCGATCGTGTCTCACAGTAATATATCCTGTCCAAGTTGATTAGCTATGATTGTTCGTCATACGACACAGAGAGCTAGTAGGGGCGTATTTATAATAAAATTCTATGTAAGTGATTATACACATACTGTATTATTAATAAATTACAGTATTGTTTCATAGTGTGTGGGTTATTAATATTTTGTATTAAAGATATTTTTCCTTCCCATGAACCATGGACCTTGCCGTTGGTGGCGAGGCTTGCCTGCCGAGCGATACAGATGGCCGTACCGTAGGTACAACCACAACGGAGGGGTATCTGTTGAGAGGCCAGACAAACATGTGGTTCCTGAAGTGGGGCAGCAGCCTTTTCAGTAGTTGCAGGGGTAACAGTCTGGATGACTGACTGATCTGGTCTTGTAACACTAAAGCAAGGGGAAACTACAGCCGTAATCTTTCCCGAGGGCATGCAGCTTTATTGTATGGTTAAATGATGATGACGTCCTCTTGGGTAAAATATTCCGGAGGTAAAATAGTCCCCCATTCGGATTTCCGAGCTGGAACTACTCAAGAGGACGTCGTTATCAGGAAAAAGAAAGCTGGTGTTCTACGGACCGGAGCGTGGAATGTCAGATCACTTAATCGGGCAGGTAGGTTAGAAAATTTTAAAAGCGAAATGGATAGGTTAAAGTTAGATATAGTGGGAATTAGTGAAATTCGGTGGCAGGAGGAACAAGACTTTTGGTCAGGTGAATACGGGGTAATAAATACAAAATCAAATAGGGCTAATAAATAACAGCTCAGAAGGCAGTACAGTTGAAGAGGAGTGAACATCTGTAAAAAGCGCAATCACAGAAACTGGGAAGAAAAACAGGTACAAAGACGGTAACTGCGAAGAAACGATGGATGAGAAAGAAATACTTCAGCTGATCGATGAAAGAAGAAACTATAAAATTGTTCAGGAAAATGCAGACATACAAAGATACAAGTGGCTGATAAATGAAATAAATAGAAAGTGCAGAGAAGCTAAGACAAAACGGCTGCATTAAAAACGTGAAAAATCGAAAAAGAAACGATTGTCAGAAGGACTGACTCAGCATACGGGATAGTCAGAACAACCTTCGCTGACGTTAAAAGCAAGGGTCGTAACATTAAGAGTACAACGGAAATTTCATTGTTAAATGCAGAGGAGGGAGCAGTTAGGTGGAAAAAGTACATTGAAGGCCTCAATGATGGTGAAGATTTGTCTGATTTGATAAAAGAACTACCGGGAGTCGATTTAGAAGAGATGGGGGATCCCGTACTATAATCAGAATTTAAATGTGCTTTGGAAGACTTAAGATCAAGAAAGGCAGAAGGGATGGATTACTTTCGATTATATTTTCTAAACTCATTGGGGTAAGTGGCAACAAAACGACTATTCACGTTGTGTGTAGTTGAGTCTGGCGAGATACCATCTGACTTTCGGAAAAATATCATCCACACAATTCCGAAGACTGCACGAGCCGACAAGTGCGAGAATTATCGTACAATCAGCTTAACAGCTCATGCATCCAAGTTGGTGACAATAATAATACACAGAAGACGGAAGAGAAAATTAGGGATGTACAAGATGACGATCAGTTTGATATTAGAAACGGTCAAAACACCAAGTTAGACAATTCTGAGACTGCGGTTGCTAATGGAAGGAAGACTAAAGACAAACCAAGACATGTTCATAGGATTTGTCGAGATGGAAAAAGTCTGCGACAATGTAAAATGGTGCAGTTTGTTCGAAATTCTGATAACAATAGGGGTAAGCTACAGAGAGAGACGGGTAATATATCATACGTGCAAAATCCGAGAGGGAATAATAAGAGTGGGTGACTAAGAACGAAGCGCTCGGATTAAAAGGGGTGTAAGAGAGTGAAGTAGCCTTTCCGCCACACTGTTCAATTTGTATATCGAAGAAACAGTTATGGCAGTAAAGGAAAGGTTCAATAGTGGAATTAAAATTCAAAGTGAAAAGATACCAGTGATACGATTCGCTGATGACATTGCTATCCTAAGTGAAAAGGAAGAAGAATTACATGATATGCTGAACGGTGTGAACTATCTTATGAGTACAGGAAATGAATTGAGGGTAAATCGAAGAAAGACGAGAGTGATGACAAGTAGCAGATATGAGAACAGTGAGAAACTTATCAGCGTTGATTCTCATGAAGTATTTGAAGTTAAGGAATTCTGCTATCTGGGCAGAAAAATAACCAATGACGAACGGAGCAAGGTCATCAAAAGCAGACTAGCAGTGGCAAAAAGGGCATTCCTGGGGAAGAGAAGTCTACTAGTATCAAACATAGGCTTCAATTTGAGGAAGAAATTTCTGCGAATGTACTTCTGCAGCACAGCATCGTATCTAGTAAAACATGGACTGCGGAAAACCGGAACAGAAGACAATCGAAGCATTTGGGATGTGGTGTTACAGACGAATGTTGAAAATTAGATGGACTGGTGAAGTAAGGAATGAGGAGGTTCTGCGCAGAATCGATGAGGAACGAAATATGTGGAAAACATTGACTAGGGGAAGGGACGGGATGATAGGAAATCTGTTAAGATATCAAGGAATTGCTTCCAAAGTACTAGAGGGGGCTCTAGGGGGTGAAAACTGTAGAGGAAGACAGAGATACATCTAGCAAATAACTGGAGACATAGGTTGCAAACGGTACTCTGAGATGAAGAGGTTGGCACAGGAGAGGAATTCGTTGCGGGCCGCATCAAACCAGTCAAAAACCTGACGACCCAAAAATTAAAAATGTAATCCACCATCACAAAACCATAAAGGTTCGCATCCCTCTCCCGTAAGACTAGTCCGATATAACCAATGAAAATTTTGTCCATGGGATCATTTTCTCGCTTGAACTCAAGTAAGCCTTTCGTAAAACTGGGTTCGGGCTTGACGAATTTGCAGTGTTCACCCTTGCCCACTAATTTACGCACATACTTAGGTATTATGGGCCAGACAGATGCTGGTTAACTTTCATAATGGTTTTATTCACTTCCAGATGCCCGCCAGTAACATGGTTGTCAAACGGCTAAAAAGAGGCCAGCACTAGTTCCTCAGGTAAACAGATCTTAAAAGATTAGTCGCTCTTAGTCTTACAACATATACACCCTTTTCTCAGTTCATAACCTGGCGCCTTTCTCCAGTATCAAGCTTTTGTGTCATCCCCTGAAACTATGGTTCCTGTCTCTGTTTGTTCAGCAAATTCTCAAAGAACTCATGTACCTCGGAAAACACGATTGGAACCCATTTAGAGTCTAGTAAATCCTGTCATAGCTCCTATTCCGTTACTTGCTCCTGGAACATATGGCTAAGGGTTTCTGTTACCTGATTGTTTGCTCTCTGGCTGTGTCTGACAGGTAAGCGAAAGGTGGAAACATACACAGCCCACCTCGCGATTTGTCCTGTCTTTCTGGATCTCCCGACCACTCAAATCAAAGCTTGACTGACTGTTTTGAGGACAAAATGACAAAGCTCCAAGTAGAACTTAAATTTTTGGAAGGCCAAAACCAAGAAGGCGTCCCACTCACACGGAGTACTTCAGTTCCTCGTGCGACGTGGCTCTGCAAGCGTAAGCTGAACGATGACGCTCACCATCGTTTTCTCGTGAAAGAACAGCAACGACCCCAGAATCAGAAGTACACGTTTCGACAATGAAGGTTCGTTCAAAATCAGGAACATCCAAAACCGGCAAAATACTCAGAGATACTTTCATTGCCTCAAAGACCGCCTGCTGCGTTTCCCCATGTGGAAACTCAACCCTTTCTTCCTCAAGCCATTTGTGACTCATAGTTGGACAAAATTCGGAAGACGTTTTATAAAAAAATTGTGAGATATTGATACAGCGAGCTACTTTTTTCTTCCCTGAAGATATCGTCTCCTTTTCTGATCTATTTTAACACCATTGGCTGAGACCAAGATCCTAAAAAGGGAATCTCCATTACATCCAGATTTACCATAGATGGTTTAACGGACAAACCCACTACCTGCAAGGCTAATGAGTACTTTGCTGTACACTCATTTGAATTTCATGTCACACAAAACAGAGTGTAAGAGACGTGATAATACAGCCGCATCGTTCGATATGTTGAAAGGAACGCTACTGAACTGGTACAGCTTCCAAACGGTGTCAAATCCTGCGGCATGTTTACAGTCCTCAGTGAGAAGAATCTGCTGGTCGGCCTTGTTCAAATTCAGGATGGTAAAATACTGTGCCCCCGCAAAGGAAGTAGAACAGTTACGGAAGTCCGGTACTGGTACAGATTTTAATACGACTTTTTTGTTAAGAATTCTATAGTCAACTACCGATCGATAACTACCGGCTTGTCCCTTCGGTACCTGTAACATGAGTGACGCATACGTAGAGGTGGAAACCCGTATCACGCCGTAAGGAACCTCTCATGAATCAGCTGTCACAAAATTTTCATTTTGGGTGGCGCAACCGTGAAGGAGGTTGGCAAACCAGAATATCGTCCATCAAACCGATCTTATACTGAATCCTGATGGTGACTCCGAGTTCATTAGTCATCGCGACAGAAAACCACACAAGGACTCCTAACCGAGCTTTATCTTAGTAATCCCGCAAATGACTGACCTGAAAATGTTATGCACCGCGTGGCAATTGACATTTTGGACAGGCTGGCAAGCAAGCAGCTTAAAATCCCTACCAAGACTGAAATTGAATGAAAGATTCTTCTCGGCATAACTAAGAATTAATCGTCTTCGCTGCATGAAATTACACCCCAATCACAAATTAACTCACAATTCTTCGGCTAATATGTATTCCGCAGGCCACTGAAAGTCCCGTAAAGCAACGCTTCCCTGTAAGCAACCTCCTAAATTCAAGACTTGTCTGTTGGCGGTTCGACATTTATGTAGCTTTCCTCGCATGGGGGCGAGCTTAAAAATACAACGCCTTTTCCAGTACCAGTTCTACCGATCAGTCAGCAAAACACAAAATCGATCGTGACTTGCCCTCTCGACGGTTTCCCCACTCAGTCACAGGCAATATCAATGCAGCGACCGCAATTCTAATCTCCTCATAATAAAGTTGGAGAGTTCCGCCACGGGCATTGACGAGTAGAATGTATTTATACAGCAGTTCGTCCCCAACTCGTGAACATTAACTTTTCACACAATCTATCTCTCTAAGTCATCCAACATTCACCTAACCTCCAGTATCTCAGCCACACTCTTACGTAACAAACCTCTCGTCACCAGATACGTCAACTGAATGATCACCTAATTTGGAACGTTAATGCAATCGCAGGTTCCTCAAAACTTTCCAACAGTCACAAAATGTATCACACTTGTGGTAATTCATCTACCGCCTTTCAGCACTGACTTATTGAACTCTATATCGGCGGCTGGGGACTGGGTCTGTAGGAGGACGACGTTTTGGCCAACTTTGGGGTGACAGTAAACTCCATAAATCTGCCTCATCCAACCTTGATGACACCTTGCGTGCCCTTCGCTATTAATTCATGAAGTATTTCGGTGAGCTTGTTAAAGTAAACTACGTTCTTGTCGCCTTAGCGTCGTGGTACTCCAGCCAGGTTCCCCTCAACTGTATCTCTGTACTGATGCACATTTCATTGGTGAAGATTTTTTTTAATAGATGCTGCTCTTTTCATTTAAATTATGACCAACTACTGATGAAACAATTCTGGAGATTGAAATTTTGTCGAGTCTGCTATTTAAAAGCAGTGCAGTTTACCTTAAGGGGAGCTACCCTTTTCATTGCAATTATTCCGGGCAAGCTTTAGTACATCTCTTCTCGGCATTTAAACTTTGTCTGGTCTGCCAATAAAAATGTGGAGATTCACTTTACTAAAATCTGTTATTTTCAGGCCGATTATTAAGGGTATTCATATAGTAAAATAATTTTGGAGTATTGAAGCCTTTTCTTCTCGCCTTTTACCGTAAATCTGGTGTAACTGTAATTCTGGTGTTAGAGAGGACTGTATAGCCCAATGCAATTCTGAGTTGCGCGAACAGATAGTTTACTTACCATCATATGCAGTCAGTGGGCAGATATTTTTACCAATTTATGTTGGCTTACAAGTTGTATGTACCAGAATTTGTCCTTAGGTTGCTGTAAAAAGAGTGGACTGTTATGAGTTCTTAAGATCAGTTTTTAGTCAGTTGTAGTTGACCTTGTATGGGATCCGACCACTTACCAGTACGGTCGTGGTTGGCAGTTCTGCACCACAGATGCTGTCTGTTGCATTATCACCGCCTAAGCGAGGTCTGAACTGTATTCATATGGCTTCGTCTTATTCTAAACTTACGTCCCCAACGGGCGTAATGCATTTGTTGTGTGTTTACTGCTAGTTTGCATTTTAACAGCGTTATTTAAATTTTATATCGAAAGTCAATTTAACGAATTTTGGAGTCTATAAAAAATGGAATTCTCGGTCATTGCTAAAGTTTTATAAACAAAAGACAGGTTTTGGTAATATGGGAAACTTTTTCATGTTAAAAATTTTGAATATTTTTTTTTTAGAGAAAGTGGGGGCAAGTGAATTTGTGTTAATGTTCTATTGAAATAAACACTGTTGATGTTGACAACGGCGACTGCTCATCATTGTTGTCTGGCCCAGTTGTAACATTCAACAGCGTATTAGACTGGTTGAAGGGTCTGCAAGACATGTAATATACATGCTGTGCAGACAGTAAAGTTGTGCAGTTGAGCATAATGATAAGGCCGGGTGCCTCGGGATACTCATAATATATTAATGTTTTTTCTGTACACGTATTCCTGATGCATTTTGTGTATGTATTAATTTACATATTTACACTAGTTAAATTTCGCCACTTAGTGCATTGCTGTTACTTATGTGTCTATATGACCATTTCTGTGTTCAACTCTTCTAGTCTTCAGTATATGGTGTTTGTGAATGTTATCCTTCCTAAATGTTCAGTATCCCCCTACTGAGTACACCACTTGATGCATTCCTAGTTACTAAGTGTAACGGATATGTCTTTGTCTTTTCGATAAACGAATGTTAATGCACATAATTCAGTGAGAGTGTCACTAGTCTTGAGTAACACTGGAAGTTCCGCTCGACACTTCCAAACCAGGAACTACATTTACTAATGATTCATTAAAAAATGTGACTCTTCTAACCCTTAGGCACCCTGCAATATTAGAAATTATCATTAGATACTTGTATGGAATGTTAATTTTATTGACGTGTAGAATCAAATTACTGGAGTTGAGAGGAGAGCAATGGAGTTTTAAGCGAATTGTTTCCGGGCTTTAGTTCTTCGCACGTTTCAATCGATGTTCAGTTTGATCATCCTCTGTTTTCACTTCTCTTCTGTCGTAGGCGTTCGAGCGAATGACACACTTTCACTCACAGCTGTGTTATAATGTTATATGGCTGTTTCATTTCCGTTAGCTCAGGAAGAAAGGCATTTATGTAAAAATAAAAATGCACTGAACATCAATTCTGATAGGTAAAAGGGACAACGTGTGTAATTTGTTTGATAGTTGGTCATGAACCAAATGAATTCATTATTATTATTTGCCATTTGTCATGATGAAGAAGGAAATCCTATGTACTGATCGTAGTAGCGGCCTGTGTAAAATATTTCTGTGGGAGATGGACATCTAAAAAGATAACATTCTCAGATATTTGTCTAAATGCAGTCACACATGGAAAGAGAGAGAAATAATCGTACACCTTTGGTAGAAATTATAAATTTTATTTTAATATTTGTTTAAATGGAGTTTAGTGATATTAAAGCTTCATTAACATTCTTTTACACGAGTACTTTTAATGTCTGAGTTCGAAGATATTTTATTAGTTCATTTAATAATTTATTCACTTTAAATATCTGTGTGTCGGTGTCCCCACTCACTTTTCAGGCAAACAAGAGATTTAGTCCTGAGGTTCTCTGCCAGCACTTCCAGCACTGTCCCTACTGACGAAGCATCAGTAATATGTCCTTCTGAGCCACTGTATTTGGTTCCACATGAATATATTCATTGGCTAGTGGGCCGGTATATCAGTCCACTTTGCAGACAGACAAGAGTCCCAGCCCTGACATTCTCCACCCAGCACCACGAACACCCTCTCCAATAATGAGGCATTGATGATATGTCCTCCTCATACACAGTTCTAAATTCGTCACGAATATGTTCATTGGCTAGTGAAAAAGCCCTTGTCACCTTCCAATTTGCTGTCACACAAGAGTCTTAGACATGACACTCTCTGGCCAGTATCTCTAACACGCTCCCCAACTTTGATGTATTGGTGGGATGTCCATCTTATCCACTGTATTCAGTTCCTCACGAACATGTCTATTGGTTAGTGAGTCATTATCCCTGTCCACTTTGTACACGCGCAACAGTTTTGCACTGACTTTTTCACCCAGCACCTCCAACACCCTCTGTGACGACGAGGAAGTGGTGGGATGTCCTCGTCGTGAATACGTTTAGTGGGTAGTGAGGCGGTGTGCCCGGCCACCCTGAGGGCTCACGACGGTCTTCGCCCTGACTCTCCCCGCCCAGCACCTCCGACACCCTCTCCGGCGGCGACGGATCGGCGGGATGTCCTCGTCACACTCCACCACAGGCGGCTCGTGGATCTCGGCAGTCGTCACAATCATCCAGCCATCGTTCACCTGCACACAAAAGCAATTCTTCGCTTTAACATACATAAGACTTTCTTTATGCCACAACATTAGCAATAATTCTGTAAGGTGACTCGTATGGACAAAGCGTGCAGTAAGAGAGAACAACTTTCTATTTTTGTGTGTGATCGAAAGAAAGGGAAGAGTTTTCATACATAATCATTAACGGTGACAAGGATCCTATTTGTTATCTTCCAGGATGAACCAAACTTGAGCCACTTTACAATGGTCTCAGAAAAGGGTATGTTGTATGTAATGGAACTCATCCCTTAGCAGCGAGTTATCAATAAAGTTGTGTCTTTAGTGCCGCCTTACCTTCCCGATGACTTTGCCGCAGGCTACATCGATAGCAGCAGGCGGTGGCCGGGACTTCTCCGCCTGCGCTGCCAGCAGAACCAACTCGTCCACGTCTGAGCGCAGCCGCCAACGCGCGGCGCTCATCCTCTGTGGGAGATTTGTTTCCATCGTCACAATTCATTCATTTGTTGATTTTCAGTTTTATTTTTCTAACTTTTATCTAACGTCTAATATTTTGTGGGTATTTACCCACAGAATTAGTTAAATTAATCTCATATTAGAATATCAAATTCAGCAGCCTTGCAACTTTCAGAATTAGCAAAAAGTCTTAGTTTTGGCAGGATCTACATGGATTGTTTTCAAGACGGTCATTCGGTAACAATATCGACAGTGTTTTATCTTGAGTGTGGATCGTAAATGTGTTGTAATTAGAATAGGGATTTAAGAAACTTGGTATAAACTGGTTTAACAAGCTAACACGAAGGTACAAAAGAAAAGTTGTTATTCTATGATGGTCTATTTGAAACTGTGAGTAGCTAAGATAGATCAACTAAATCCAGAAACCCTTACAGTAATCAAAGAAGTAATTAATTATCTTGGTAAACGTTGGTACATTTAGGAGTCATTACTGTTTTTCCAATAAGTCTCGGTGTTCCTTACCTCTGGCTTTCCAATTAAATCGACGTCTATCAGGTCTCCGTAGAAGTCTTCCTCTGCCTCCCGCCGAGATCGGAGGCAGAACGCGCCCAAAAGCCTTCGGAACATCTGCGAAGAAAGAAATAGATATCACGTCAAGTGTTGAGCAGATAGGATTACTGCGTTTCCATTGTCGACTACTGACAATCAGAAAATTTGTAATGAGAACAGGGAGAGGGTCCTACGAAGATTTTTTACTAATCAGTACACAATTATGTGGATGAAACCTCCAGAAACGTCGAAATCTGTGATAATGTACGATTTTTAAAAAAATTTAAATATTAGCTCACGAATAATTTACAAGTTCTGTCCAAAGTAACGGTTTTAGTTAGTACAGTAATACATGTAGACCGAACACATTTTAAAGAAAAGTGCCGGGCTTCACTGTTCATTTCGGATCAATGTACGATCAGTACACATGATATCATGGGACAAAACACAGCAATATAGGTAACCCGCGTGGTACGTTTTTCTTTTTCTTTTCGGTTTCTTTGTCTGTTGTTCACGTCAGCTGATACCTCAAGGGCAAACAACTGTTCACTAGTTACTGTTGCCCGACTTATTTTCGCTCTGTGTACAAATTTCCACACATGCTTTGCCGTACGATTTTGAAGCCACTTCGACATGTAAAGAGCCTACCACCAATTTGCCCATAAATGGCGTCAAAAGAGTACGAGGTACTTGTGTCAAATGGTCAAATGTCCAGCATATAGTGGATACCTTATACTATGGACAGGAAAGAATAGTGGAGTGAGTTAGCATTTGCACTTTATATGGCGTTAAGTGAGTTAAAATTACCGTTCAGCTAAGTCAGTGATTTTTTTAAGTTGTTCTAAAGCCACTTGCTGAGGAGAAAGATGAAACAACTCATATGGAAAGAGAATGTCATCTTGCTGCCGCGTCGTTGTCCAGTTTGGCCGCTGACGTGATTATATCTCAGTTTCCTTTTCTGTTGTCCAATACTTAAACATGTAGACTTGGGTTCCAACAAACTCTAAAAATTCTCATAACCAGATGGTAGTTGTTTAAGACTGTAAGCGTCGTACGCTCACTAGTAACTGAGTTGCTTAATATTGTTCCTTTCTGGAGCTAGCAAAATCTCCTCCATTTGGAGGTAGAGTAGCAGAGTGTGCAATAATATTAACGTCTCAGCAGCCGTTATTTCACTTGAGAGGGAATGAGGCGTGCTGACGTTTAGCATTAAGTATCTCTTTATTACTCCATCTACAGTGAGAGGCCTGGTTAAATCCGAAGGAAGTGTAGTTTGACGTCTAATAATCTTTGTGCAGGCACATGATTTACCACGAGATATTTAGGGGAAGGCAATAAACTGGTTGACACCGAAAATTAACCTGAAATATGCAACATGTGGTGATCTTACCAATTTTCTTAAATCGATTGAAAAATTTAACACATTCACAAGAGAAACTAGCAAAAAATAATCATTTAAGTAAAACTGAATTCTGAATGTACCACATCATTTAATCGGACTAAAAAGTGTAAAATAATTTCTCAGAGTCCCACACATATTCTTATGCTTATAAAGATACTGCTGAAAATTTGTGATTGTGAACTTTTACTATCCGTGGTAGTTCTTGTAAGATTAAAAACGAAAAACGTGGACCACGTGCAATATAGCTACACGTTAGTCAGCAGGTGAATTATTCATGCATCATTTAAGTATTGCATGTGCCCTATGTTTTTCGATTTAAATGTTTCAAGTATTTTCATAGACATTAAAAATTCGCTATCACAGCTTTCCAAAACTCTCTATACGGTGTTCGTAATCTGTATGGAGCTATGAGAAATCGTTTTATACCTTATAGTCAGATTTGAAAACATGGTAAACTAAAAAGTGGTTTTCCCTCCAATAGTTATTTTCTGTTTCTTACTCTTCGGTGGGTGAAATTTTATGACTCGATTATACTCATTTTGGTGAGGTTACAGTGGATTTTGTGATAAATTTCAATATTATTATAGTTTATGTTTACCTGACTTGAAAAATCTGTTAATTTCTCCAACGTTTATCTAGGGAAATGACCGTGTGGGAAAAAAGTAGATACATCTGACCTCACACGGAGGCTTACCATCCACCGTTCATCCCGCAGGTCATTCGCGACTGGATCAGAAAAAGTTTGAGATGGCAATAGTACATAAAGTACACTCCGCCACACACCAGACAAGCTAGTGATTTAATATTGCATTGTCAGCCATCTCTGAGCCATGACGGACGATTCAAGACTCTAGGTCACATTTAAGTTAATTTAGAATCAATTGAGAAATCTGTACCGAAGAGACCGACACACAGCTAAGCGACCTAAAATGAACATGCTTGAAAGTAGCGCCTTTCTGGTGATGTGATGTTAAAGATAATTCCTAAGAAACCATGAATCGAGCACAACTCAACATTCAGGTAATCAGTAAGTTGACAAACACGTCGCGAGTCAAGTATAGGAGTCTAAAAGCTTAACTCCATCCTAATCGGCCAAGGAGGCCCAAATTTACCGACCGGCCGCCGTGTCATCCTCAACCGACAATCGTCGCTGTAAACGGATATGGAGGGGCATGTGGTCAGCACACCGCTCTCCCAGACGTATGTCAGTTTACGACACCGGAGCCGCTGCTTCTCATTCAAGTATCTCGTCAGTTTGTCTCACAAGGGCTGAGTGCACCCCGCTTGCCAACAGCGCTCGACAGACCGGGTGGTCACCCATCCAAGCGCTAGACCACTCTGACAGCACTTAACTCCAGGGATCCTACGGGAACCGGTGTTACCACTGCGACTAGGCCGCTGGCAAGTATAGGAGCCAGAAACTGCCTCAGATATGACAATTATGTATCGGTGACATGTTGGAGTAAAGATGTGTGCCTGCGGGCGACGTAGAGCTTATTAGCTAAATAAATGTCCTGCTGTATTGAGGTCCCAGGGAAGAAAATGTATCACCGAGGATGAAGTTTCTTTGCTCCTTTCTGCAACGAAAAGAGTTTGTAAGTGTATGGGATAGAGAGACACACGGAGTGTGTGTGTGTGTGTGGTGGGGGGGGGGGGGGTGGGTCACAGAGAGAGAGAGAGAGAAAGAGAGAGGAGAAAGAGAGACGTAGGGAGGTAGGGAGAGAGAGGGAGAGAGGGAAGATGGGAGCGAAAGAGACAGACTGAAGCCTTGAACTGTGCTGAGAGACGTGGACGGTGGTTCAAATGATTGCAGGTTTGCCCCTGAAAGTCAAAGCTGAGATTACTGTCCAGTGCTTAACAGAAGACTTCAGCATACTTGGAAAATGGATTGCCGTCAACATACTACAGCAGGTTGAGATTAACAGTACTGAAACATACTCCTGCAATCTTTTGCAGTTAAGGTCTGTTTTCTTACGCACTGAATGAACTTGTAATTCATTCTTAATCTCTGCATTTCTGAGGCGACATTTTCTGATGCTTTCTATAACAGTACTGACAAATCTCATTAATCCAGCTCAAACACTTTTGTGTGGGAAATCAAGTTTAAGACCCATGGAGCATACTAAGTACTGCCATGACTTTGTCAACTTCATCTTTCTCTCTTTTGTCGTTTGTATTTGTAGCGCATTTCTAATTGTTCCGCAGATTGCGTTACATTTTAGGATGCTGTTATTAATCTCCTTCCTGAAATCTCGTCATTTGATCATGTGCGTATGGCAGAGTATTAGAACATTTCTATCTGTTGATCTTTATGCCGTAGCTGATACTGCGTTTCCAAGCACTGACTAGGTCACCCACCAAGAAGTTGAAAAGAGCTGCAAACAGGTTACATACTTGTCTAATTCTCTGTTTTATTGTTACTTATTTACACAAGAAGAATATAATAATTCCAATCCCAAAGAAAGCAGGTGTTGACAGATGTGAAAATTACCGAACTATCAGCTTAATTAGTCACAGCTGCAAAATACTAACACGAATTCTTTACAGACGAATGGAAAAACTAGTAGAAGCCAACCTCGGGGAAGATCAGTTTGGATTCCGTAGAAACACTGGAACACGTGAGGCAATACTGACCTTACGACTTATCTTGGAAGAAAGATTAAGGAAAGGCAAACCTACGTTTCTAGCATTTGTAGACTTAGAGAAAGCTTTTGACAATGTTGACTGGAATACTCTCTTTCAAATTCTAAAGGTGGCAGGGGTAAAATACAGGGTGCGAAAGGCTATTTACAATTTGTACAGAAACCAGATGGCAGTTATAAGAGTCGAGGGACATGAAAGGGAAGCAGTGGTTGGGAAGGGAGTAAGACAGGGTTGTAGCCTGTCCCCGATGTTGTTCAATCTGTATATTGAGCAAGCAGTAAAGGAAACAAAAGAAAAATTCGGAGTAGGTATTAAAATTCATGGAGAAGAAATAAAAACTTTGAGGTTCGCCGATGACATTGTAATTCTGTCAGAGACAGCAAAGGACTTGGAAGAGCAGTTGAATGGAATGGACAGTGTCTTGAAAGGAGGATATAAGATGAACATCAACAAAAGCAAAACAAGGATAATGGAATGTAGTATAATTAAGTCGGGTGATGCTGAGGGAATTAGATTAGGAAATGAGGCACTTAAAGTAGTAAAGGAGTTTTGCTATTTGGGGAGCAAAATAACTGATGATGGTCGAAGTAGAGAGGATATAAAATGTAGGCTGGCAATGGCGAGGAAAGCGCTTCTGAAGAAGAGAAATTTGTTAACATCCAGTATTGATTTAAGTGTCAGGAAGTCATTTCTGAAAGTATTCGTATGGAGTGTAGCCATGTATGGAAGTGAAACATGGACGATAAATAGTTTGGACAAGAAGAGAATAGAAGCTTTCGAAATGTGGTGCTACAGAAGAATGCTGAAGATTAGATGGGTAGATCACATAACTAATGAGGAAGTATTGAATAGGATTGGGGAGAAGAGAAGTTTGTGGCACAACTTGACCAGAAGAAGGGATCGGTTGGTAGGACATGTTCTGAGGCATCAAGGGATCACCAATTTAGTATTGGAGGGCAGCGTGGAGGGTAAAAATCGTAGGGGGAGACCAAGAGATGAATACACTAAGCAGATTCAGAAGGATGTAGGTTGCAGTAGGTACTGGGAGATGAAAAAGCTTGCACAGGATAGAGTAGCATGGAGAGCTGCATCAAACCAGTCTCAGGACTGAAGACCACAACAACAACAACAACATTTACACAAGTTCTTTAGTATTTAACGTAATTTTTCTCTCTTTGCAACAGCTTCCAAAGAGTTGATTAGACAAATCGCGAAGCCTTTTCTTTTTTTTTCTTTTTTTTTTGCATAATCTGACACATCACAAGTCTACTGCCTTTCTCAAAAGCATTTTCATAATCTACAAACATTTTAACATCTCTGACTTAAATTCTTTCCTGTTTTTTAACCAGTGCCTTCCCCTGAAGTATACTGTCTTTAACAGGATAGTTCTCTTCTATAGCAAAAAAAGCGCATGCACCAATACTCGCTGTTAAACAGTGAATAGCTTTTGGTGAACCTTCCGTGTTGTAGGTCGAGGCACTTGAAACTCTTTTATTCCTGACGTTTATTCCATATTTGTGTTGGACAACTATTGAGGGGTTCGTGGTTCCACCACGTTTCGCGACTGACATCTTGTGTCTGCAAGTCTTAGGGTATTCGAAATCTGCCTGTGGACGAAGAGCCAGGACAAATATGCCTCATGGACCGCGATCATATAAGCTGTAAGATTCAGCATCAGCTAAACTGAATGGACTCGAAAGTAACCATTACATGAGCAACATTTTTGTTTCTTCGTTCAATGCTACTACATAAGACATACACAGCAATCAAATAACATTTATTTACACTACAGAGCAGATGTGTATCTAGAATGTCTGCTAAAAATAGGGCGATGGGGAGGGGATGTAGGCAACTCATATTAGCACTCTTGTGAAGTGTCGAATGACAAAGAGACTTCACGATACATGCCACTACACAGCACCCAATAACTGTTACGCATCTCTTCAAACTTATTCAGAATTTTTATTTCTGTCTCGCTGGCGATACAGGATGTCAATTTCTTTCTAGGGAGGAAATCTACCCCGTCTTCTCCTCGCAGGATACGCCCATGTTTCAGAAATCAAAAATTAATTGTGTTGATATATCTGCTGCTGGTCAATCACGCAGTACAAAATAAAGCACCTTTGTGATCTACACTTAATGTAGTATGTAAAATGATATAGTGTTCCAACATCTCCTAGAATAATGTCTCTGGGTAGCCACTAAATTCACTTGAAAATGGAAACAAAAACTACTGGAATTTATAGAATGCAAAAAATTCAGCAGGGTACATAAGTTACCGAGACCATATCCGACAATACTGTGAAACTACACTCGAAGAATAAACATCAAGTCTGATCACCGGAAAGGATCGTTTCCTTCAGTGAAACGTATCTGCTCGGCTAAACATCTAAATATAGCTGGATACGAACGATTACAAATGTGAGGCCACAGCGATCAGCAGCAGTAGTTTACACTCGACGTCAACAGCAAATGATGTTACTGTGGATAAGAGATGACGGAGACAAGATATTGGCTCGCCACTTACGGTTTCGTGTAGCGTCCCACCCAATGCTATCTTTCTACGTTTTTCTATCTGAAGACGGTCCGCAACAAGCAGTTCAAATGTTCAGTTAATGACCTTTTCTCACCAAGAAGGAACATTACAGCACGAACGATAGCACTACGAAAATTACAGAAGCACAGACAATATGCTTACGCAACACGATTCGCAATCGCTACGTTGCCTCTCATCTGCCGCCACATGTTGTGCGATATTTCGTTGTTGAGAAAATCGTCTGGGACCCAAACTAAAGAACAAAAATAGCTCCTGACTGTACCGCAGCGCTTTACTAGCCATAGGTAATAAGTGGCTGATCTGTCTTTGCAACTTTCATCAATGATAATGTTAGTATCGAATTAAACATTTCATAATTAGGTTGATTATTTGCTTAGTAAATAAGATAAAAGAAAAATATATATTTTAAAATGCCCCAAATCGAAGCTAATGTGCTGATAGAAGTCTCTACAATTGAGTGCGCGCATACGCAGTACCCGCAGATGCCAACAGAATTGTGTAATAAGTTTGCTTTCAATCCAAGACGTCGATCTACACGACTACAACATATTTTTGTGACAGACCGATACCTTAGATAATTTCTTTTAATATGCGGTGAAGTAAGAGTGGTAACTACTTGTGAATATGAAAAGATTCGAGACAGTCACGTCTTGTGAAGTTTCAGTAACACTGAACTTTTAGTTGTACGAAATACGTTTGTATCAGACATTTCCCAAGAACTTTTGAGATTTATGAACCGACTCACTGAGTGGGTCTGTGGGTGGTTAGGATATGCAGATACGTCTCTTAGATCTTGAATAAAATTAAGATGGAACGGAGTAAGTGTCGAAAGAAACTAAGAAACCTATGCGATGATGCCAAGGAGACACCGTAGTTTGCAGGGAAGACACATTCAATACGACGGTGAATTAATTTGGGAGGAATGCATGCAGAAGGTCAAGCCGTGTTTAGAAACAGAATCGAAATGCGTAGGCTGTAGTATATACTGGTTCCCTATGACAATTAAGACCCTTGCTAAAGAACATGTACACACAAGTTTGAACACTTAGAACGTGAAAAGTTATGTGATGGTACGAAAGCGTTACAGGCAAGAGACAGTGCACGCAGTTCCTAGGTCAGTTACGTAAGTTAAATATGCTGAGACTGGTTGCAGAGTTATTAATAACACGAGGGAGATATTTGATACAAATTAACGGATATGTCGAATACTTTTCATGGCAACAAAAGTATGACTTAATCAATAAATGGTACATACTTTTGAATATGTCAGAAAACCTAAAAAGTTGTGGACGCGAAATCACAAGATATTATCCTTACAACAGTACCAAAATAATGAAATTCTCAGCATCCAGAATCCAAAAATAAGTATTTAGTAGTAAGAAGCAGTAAACCATAACTACTTTCCACTGCAACTCAAGTAATTCCTTTAAATATATGCACCATTTTGTTGCATTAAAACCATAAGAAAGCCACACCGAGTTCATCGAAGCACGTCCTAAACAACATTCAGCAGACTACATCAGTTACCGAAATCATGCCCACGATTTAGTGAAAGTATTCTCGTAGATTGATATCAGGTCGCATTTGAAAGTATTTCTTTTGTCTTTCCCGTTAAAATATATCTGGTGTGATTAAACGTCCAAAATGAAACCAAATACAAGCGATCTGATGCGTGAGCTACAGCGTTCAGCAGCAGTAGATTACAGTGACGTCAACAGCAAAGGATGTTAGCGTGGATAAGAGATGACCGAGAGAAGATGTTGACTGATCACTCACGGTTCCGTACTGCGTCAATCCAACGCTGGCTTTGTAAGTTCTTTTGTCGGAAGACTCTTCTCGACAAGCTCTTCAGATATTCAATTAATGAACTTGTCTCACCAAAAAGAAGCTCTAGACCACAAAGAACAGCACTACGAAAATCACGTAAGCACAGACAATATGTTTACGCAACACGATTCGCAATCGCAATGTTGCTATGTAACTGTCCACCTAATATTGTGCCCCATTTCATTGTTGACAATTTAATCTGGGACCTAAGTCAAATAGTGACGATTACTTCCGACTGTAACCGGACAGTTAACTAACCATAAGTGTAATACGTGACTGATCTTCCAAGCACAAATTCCCGGATCAACTGCAATTCAGAAGGGCATGTACTATAAACTATGAAATTTTTCACTTTCCCAGCTGACAATGTTAGTATCGGCTTTAAACTTCTACCCTCAGATTCTTTGTTGCCTATTAAGCAAGATAAAGGAATAGCATCTATTGAAAATACAAATTTTAGATTAGCAACAGCCTCAGTTACAGTGTTACCTAGATTTACCTATGTTTCAGTTGGGATAACCCAACCTTCTTCGGAATAAATGGAACTGCGATTTGACCATAATGGACAAAGTCAAAAACTAAAAACTATAAATAGTAATACATCGTCTTATTGCAGTAACTTATCTGGGAAACAGCTTCGGCCCCAATTCGCGATCGCAGTACGGCAGCAACGGATAAGTTATTGCAATATGACTATGTATTACTATATTATAGTGTTTAGTTTTTGACGTTGTCCATTATGGACAAATGGTTGTTACTTTTATTCTGAAGAAGGTTGGATTTTCCCAACTGAAACCTCGGTAAATCTAGGTAAACACTGGAACTGAGGCTGTTGTTAATTCACATTTAATATTTATACAGTTGCTGACAGGGCCGCGAAATGTTGAAAAAATTGAAAATATCCCAAACTGAAGCTAACATGCTGGTAGAAGCCGCTAATTTTCCGATCACCTACGCGTTGGTGCCTGGAGAACTGTGGAATAATTTTGCTTCAAAAACAAGCAGTTGACTTACACACATTATTTACATGGTTACAACGTGTCTCTTTGGCCACAGGGGTACCTTAAATCATTTTTTAATGTACTGTGAAATGATAGTGGCAACTACTTATGAATGCGAACATATCCGAAAATTCACTTCTTTTCAAGTTTGAATAACATTGGGAAAGCAGTTGGGCGAAATATGTTTTCATCAGACACTAAACACGAAATTTTGACATTTATAAGCCGACGCCCTGAGTGCGTCTGTGGTTCGTTGCTATGTGCAGATGACCCTTCCTTAAAACCTGAATAAAATTAAGATGGAGTCCGAATAGGGCGAGCGTCGAAAGAAACTAAGAAATAAGATGCGATGATTTCAAGAGGCAACTATAATTCTCAAAGACGACACATCTAATACAATGACAGACATGAAGAGGGTGCAGCTGCGTTTCGAAACAAAATCGAAATGCGCGTGCGGCAGAAAATATTGCGTCGCCTAAGAGCATCAAGTTCGTTGCTAAAGATCATGTACACACATGTTTGTTTGTGTAGAACGTGAAATATTGTGTGATGATACGAAATTCTTAGAGACGCGTGATTTTGCACACAATTCGTAGGTCAGTTACGTATACCAAATATTCGGAAACCAGGGACAGAGTGAGACACATCGAGGTTACCGAAGCGCTTCCTAAAACACATTCTACGCAAATTATCCATATCCATATGTTTTCCATAGTTTCCTATAAAAATAAATATTTCACGAAAACCCTAATTCCTTGAAAATTGTTAAAACATGTACAACAGAAACACGTTTTTGTGGATGGATTCTACTCGAACAAAATGTGATGTGCGCGAACAGACACAGAACATTATTTTCCTTAGCAGTGTAGCTTCCTAGTAGGTGGTCAACTGCCGGCTTCCAACCCATCTTTGGTCGCCTTCACTTCACGTCATTCACTACTCAGTTACCAACTTCACAAGCCAATCTACGAGCTACCTACACTGTGAATGTATCTTTGTACTAAAGAGGGCAGATAATGTAGATACACAGACAGACCCTTTACTCGAGAACACATGTTCGTCCACTTGATCGGAACGTATGCGACCCCTTAGAGTAGCACGCACCTGAAATGTATAATGAAGTCAAATTTTTAATGGTGTTCAGTTCTGACATATTCGAAACTAGGTTTATGCCTTTAGGCTTAAAGGCCCCTTTTACATAAATAAATGTCTCGCTCTCATTGTGCAACGAAATGTCTGTGATTGTATGAGGGTGAGAGAGAGAGAGAGTGAGAGAGATACAGATAGAGAGCCAGAAAGCGACATAATGAAACCGTGGTTTAAACTGGCGGTTTTTAGTCTAGCTTCTAGTCACATAGTAGAGTAGAAAGAGAGGGGAATCGCCTGGTAGTGCTTCAGTTTGCAGGCTAACAAAGATGGAAGAGTTTGATCAAGTACCAGACAACTGAAGTCCCTCACGTGTGTGCCATTCACACACACACCACCACGCTGCTACAGAGAACTGAACAGGAAAATTTTCCTAACAAATTTAATGTAGTTTACTGATTACAGGAATACAATTTTGCTTGAAGCAACTCATTTCGATTTATTTAAGATAGATAAAAAATTAATCTTTAACCCAACCCCCCCCCCCTCTTCCTCATCACATCCCATCCCATCTCCCTCCCATACCCTCTAGCTTACATCTCGCCGGTCTGGACTTTTAAGTACAATATTCATATCAGTCCCTGCTACCACCAAGGACAAAATTTCAACAATATAAGTTTTCAGCCCGCAATTTTGGTCCTCGTTGACTATGAACAATATAAAGAACATTGGCAATCTCCGGAACATGTAAGACATAAAAAGCGATACGTTATGGTAATATGACACAGAATATAGTCGACACGTAGCCCCTAAACCCTCTTGTTGGTTGACGTATACACGTCTCGGAATTTGAAGGATATAAAGAGTTCAGCGTGGGTCATCAGTTACCGAAATCATGCCCACAATTTTGTAAAACTGCTCTCATAGGCTGAAGCTGAAGTCGGATAACTGGAAAGGTTTTCTTTTCCCTTTTTCATTAAAATGTAGCTGGTGCCGTTACACATCCAAATAAAATAAAATACAAGCGATTTCATGCGTGTGCTAAAGCGCTCAGCAGCAGTAGTTTACAGTGACATTAACGGCAGAGGATGTTAGTGTGGATAAGAGATGACGGAGAGAAGATGTCGATGTTCACTTACGGTTCCGTACTGCTTCACACCCAACGCTGGCTTTCGAAGTTCTTCTGTTGGAAGACTGTTCTCGAAAAGCTCTTCAGATATTCAGTTAATGAGCTTTCCTCACAAAGAAGACACTCTAGAGCACAAAGAATAGCACTACGAAAATCACGCAAGCACAGACAATGTGTTTACGCAACACGATTCGCAGTCGCAATGTTGCTACGCAACTGCCCGCCTGATGACGTAGGATATTTCATTGTTGACAAATTCCCCTGGTACCCAAGCAAAAGAGCGACGAACACTTCTGACTGTACAGTAGTACCTTACTATCTATACAAAATAAGTTACTGCAATGTTCATTCTCAGTATTATTATTTTCTTTTTAAGTAAAATTTATTAATCATCTCTATTTGAAAAGCCTCGCAATGATGATGATGACGAGGTGATATAAGCTATTATAAACGAGAACAGCTGCAACAATATGTGCGAAGAATTGGGGTAATAAGTTTTGCTTAATGGCACGTAGTCCACTATCGCTATAGTTTTATTTTTCACTGACTACAACACGTCGTTTTGGCTTACCTTACTGTTACGGTAGATCATTTTGTTATGAGCTGTGTAGTGGTGGTGAGGGCTTCTTCTGAATATGCATAAATTTGAAACATCTGCTTCTTTTAAAGTTTCGATAACACTTAATTTCTAGTTCGTCGAAATATGTTTGCACCAGACACTTACCACTTCATTTTTAGATTTGTTGGACGACGCATTTAGTGTATCTGTGTTTCGTTGCAGTGCGTATATGCTTGTTATAGATCTTGAAAAAAGTTTGTATAATGTCCGAATCATTCGGGCGTCAAGAGAGACTAAGAAAAGGATGTAATGATTTTAAGTGCCACTGTAGTTCCCAATGACAACAGTTTCAGGACGATGGAGAAGATTCTAAGAACAGATTCAAGTAGGGTGTGAAGTTCCGGTTCAAAACGGTTTCAAAAGTCGTGTACGGTAGTAAATACTGGGTCCCGAATGCGAATTACCCTTTATAGTAAAAAAGGTGTACACACACTTACACGATTGAGGGTTTAGAAAGTGAAACATTACGTAGTGGGAGCACATGGCACCGTGTGGCGTTTGCATAGTTTACCACTGCTGCCATGTTGGTGGTATTCGGAAGGAGTATGCTCTGAGCAGCGCTGAGTACCACACACTCTTCTCCATACAGTACAAACATGACTTTTATTTATTTGTTTTTACTCATGTATCTCGCATCTTCCTTTAATCTTTTAGCTAAATACAACAGTAAACCAGATGTTGTACATGAATTGACATGAACATAGGACGTAATGTTTTACCATAATTTCAGATGTGTTAGTGTAACTAATCATTCTAGTGTTTATGTTGGAAAAATCTGTTGTGAGTCGCTAGACACTCAGGAATTAATGGCAAGGAACAAGCTAGTAGAATGAACAGGACAGGCACAATGACTCAATTTATGTGACCGGAACCTGTCATCACGTAAGGTGACAGTACCACCAGAACTACGTAACTGAAACAGGAGGTAGAACGCTTATTGTCGTACGAGCCAAAATCAAAATCGTGGCAAGTCAATGTTGCCGAACCTTTCAATAGGAGCTCTATAATAATGAAACTGAACATAAAACAGATCAAACTCATCGTAGAACTTAAGGCTGGACATGGAACTTCATAAAACATCTGCAGCAGTGGGCCAAGACCTCGTCGATTTTATCTCTGTGCATTAGAAATATCAAATTGAAAGGTCTCCACGTGAGCCTGTTCATCATTTTGCTTAACATTTAACTTAATGTACCCACCACTGGCACCTCAGTTTTGGGCGCAAACTGAAATCTGCTTAAAACAGACTGAGCAGCCGAGTGTGTCTGTAGTGGATACAAGGTATATTATCATTATTTCACTTCACATTTTACAATGTTTACGGTACTTATCGGAGACCCACACCCATATTCAATACATTTACATACATCCTTCGCTGCTCTCACCTGAATCAATCGAGAGCATGAATGAGAATGTACAAGATAAATTTAGATGAACAGTTATCACTTCAGACGCCTTCCGTTTGGCTAAATATATCGTCAGCTGCTTGTATCAGATGTCTGAACAGTATAATTCCTGCAGACCTACGATAAGACATAGCACTCTATGTGGATGACATTCTCGTGGCAGTGATGTAATTGGCTGTCCATAATCAAGTGGTGCGTCGGATATTGGAAGCCTTTGAACAGGTGAGAGTGACTGTGAACTTAGACAAGTCACAATTCGGCAGAATAGAAATAAGAATCCTGGAACTCATCGTATCTGCAGATGTAATACAACCTGATCCGGACAGGAATTGTGCGATTGCGGAATGCGCAACTCCAACTATTGAGAAACGATTACACGGTTTTCCCAGACTATATAATTCCTACCAGCTCTTTGTGAATCGAAATATGGTAACCGTGAAGTCTTGGGCGCCTTGCCACGTTTCGCGTGGCACCCCCCATTGGAGGTTCGAGTCCTCCCTCGAGCATGGGTGTGTGATGTGCTTAGCATAAGTTAGTTTAAGTTAGATTAATTGTTTTGTAGGCCTAGGAACTGATAGCCTCAGCAGATTGGTCCCTTAGAAACTTACACAAACTTTAAAAAAAAAATCTAACTTTTCCTTCAGACTACGTTCTCGTGCCCTGACAGGAAAAAATACTCCATGGATCTGGGACCAGCATGAAGAAGACGAATTCCTGAAACATAAAGAGGCATTAGTCAAGGCAGAGATTCCTGAACACCCCGACCTGTAGCAAGATTTCTATGTCATGACTGACAGTGCATTCTCTGGTTTGGGCGTCATTTTGTTCAAACCAGAGGACATCACCGATCCATAATCCTAGAAAATGATTTCTTTCGCCACGGCGGGTGCTCACTCTCTGTGAAAGGAATTACACTCTCATGGAATTTTTGGCACTCGAAATTGTGTGGTAGTTCATCAGATTCTAATATTACCTTATTGGTCGAACGACAAGGGTATTTATCGACCACCGAGCTCTGCAATTTTTAAAGACTGCTAAGCCATCCCACAAGAGACTGGCGCGGTGGGCACTGTACCTCTAAGAATTCCGATTTAATGTGGCGTACATTCCCATCGATAGAAACGTCATTGCAGACGGCTTCTCACGTGTACCTGTAGGATTAGTACGTGCAGAAGACGGTGGTGATGGAGACAAAAACTTCAGCTTCTTATATCTGAAAGGTGATCCTGAAGAAAATGCTTTTGCCATCTACCTCAGGAACAATGCACACAAGCAGGACAGAGATGAGGTGTTGACACACGTTACAGAAAAATGGGACCATCTCGACAATGCATCGATTCGTCATTTATGCTTATTAAGAGACGGCATTCACTTTAAAACTCGTGGTCCAGACGACACAAGGTGACAACTCGCCAGTCCAGATGTATTCATGGACAAATTAGTACGGCGCATACACTTGAGATATGGGATTTTCGGTGCAAAGGAAGAAACTCCATGAGACATATTACTTTAACGAAATGCTCAGAGGAATATGCCGTGTCACTTGAAATCGCCATGACAGCGAGCCAAACTAGCTGCAGTGATGTACGCTGCATCTCTCCACCCAGTACTCCCCCACAAAACTGTGTGGCATCGCTGCTGTCGACTTGTTTGGGCCAGTAATTCGCACTAGGTCAGGCTTTCCTTATGTGCTAGGGGCTGTGGAACTATCGTGTAAGTTTGTTTCCTTTACACAAAAGAGGATTGCATATGGTAAAATTATGGCGAAGGCTTTCGTTAACAATTTTTAATGAAATCTAGGACTGGGAAAGCGGCTAGTTTCAGACAATGGGTTGCAGTTTCACTCGAAAGAGTGGTCACAAATTCTGAGGCGTCGGAAAGTAAAGCCGCTACTCAATTTTTTACCCCTTTGTTCACATTGCACCAAGAGGTACCCAACAGTTTGAATATAGTTACATAATTTCATTTTGAAACAGAAACCAAGCTTAGCTGGTGCCTGCCTGCCATTTGCTGTTGTACTTTCGAGAAATCTGGAAAAGTGTTGTCGCCAGACGCGAGGTAAGTGGAAATTTAGATTAGGGGCATGTAACTGTTTCACTGCAGTTGCACATTTAATATAAAGAGAGGCTGTATTCAGACCAGTTACATTTCAGTTCAAGTTACGTTATACTTAGTTAAAGGTTGGCATACGAGCTCAGGGTGGATAATAGTTTGTAAGGACATAGTCTTGGTAATAAATAACTTTTTTTTTTTTTTTTTTTTTTTTTTTTAGAGTGAAAGGTAAAGTAGGGCTAAATTTCACGCAGAGACAGAAATACAGTGGGAATGTTACACATGTATCCAGATTGCTAACCAGCTGTGAAATATCTATCAGCCCCTGGAACGAGGTCAAAGATCATCGCAGAATGCAATGAATCCCTTCGGAGAGTAGGGGAAAGCAACAGGGTAAAATTACTGGGGGTTCCTGGTCACTCACGAACTGATGGCAATGAAAAAGCTAGTAGAATGACCAGGATGGGCGCGATGTGTCGATTTATTGGACCGGAACCTGTCATAACCTGAGGCGATTGTACAATCAAAACTACATAGTTGAATCCCAAGGCACCACGTAAAATATTGATCTAAGACCGAAAATCAAAAATATGGCATACCAATGTTGCCGAATCCATATTTCAAGAGAAGTTCTATAATGAGGAACTTGAACAGGAAACAGAGCAAACTCGTGGTAGAACTCATGACTGGCCGGGGAACCTCATAAAACATAAACACGCGATGGATACGGAAGGAAAGGCCCACTAAGTGAGGACTAAGTGGTGAGGAGGATGAAACTGCACCACATATAATCATCGAATGCGAAGCTTTAGCGACCAAAAGTCACAGAAAATTCGGCTCGACAGTACCTCAGGAAATCGCGTGTACTAAGGACCCAGTGAAGAGGCTTCTACCACTTCTTAATGATACCTGTTTGCTTTACTAGAACCTCAGGGGCAAAACAGCACAATGAATTCAGTCTCCGTGGGTTCAGCAGTGGACTAAGACCATTATTGTTTTTATCTACCTGAATTAAACATATCAAATTGAAGGGTCTCTACATGAGCCTCTTCGTCATTATGCTTAACTTTTAACTTAATGTACGTACCTCTGGCACCTGAAATCTGGGCGCCAACTGTAAACTAAATAAACAAGTTTGAGCAGCTAAGTGCGTCTATAGTGGGTAGAAGGTATATTATCTTTATTTCACTTCACATTTACTAAATTTTTGGTAACTGTCCGAGCACGACCACGCCTATTCAATACATCTATGTGCAATATGTCGGTATATACATCCTTTTTCTCATCTAACCTGTCCACCCCGGTAGCTGAGTGGTGTTGTGTTGTCCTAATCATCATCATTTCATCCCCATCGACGCGCAGGTCGCCGAAGTGGCGTCAAATCGAAAGACCTGCACCAGGCGAACGGTCTTCCCGACGGGAGGCCCTATCCACACGACATTTCCATTTCATCTAACCTGATAGATTAAAATCGAGAATGAGAGTGTACAAGACAAATTTCAATATGTTGCTCCGTGAGAGTAAAAGTAATCTGCTAGTGCGGCTGAATAGCCAGTCTCATAAAGCACATATCAGGTGGCAAAGAGGTTGTCCGCAGCCCGTGGTCTATTGATAGTTCAGATTCAGCCGAGCTAGCGAGTAGACGTTGTTTACTGCTGCGCTGCAATTCCGTGTTTTCATCGCTGTACTTGAGCTTCGCTGAGTGTTATCCATCCGTTAACCTCCGTGTTCGTTCATATTCCTTGCGATCTGATTGCTCCTTCTGGTGGTGCTGATGCTGATTGGTATTTTCGGTGTTTAACCGAAATTTCGTCGCTGGGTTAACCATAGCTGCAAACCTCTAGAAGAATAGTCTGGTATTTGCATTTGACAACGTGTCCCGTCCTGTGCAGCCGACATCCCTGGAAACAGATGACTGCATTACACAGGTAATTGCAGGCCGGTGTGGCGGAGCGGTTCTAGACACCTCACTCTTGAACCGCGCGATTGCTACTGTAGCAGGTTCGAATCCTGCCTCGGGCTTGGATGTGTGTGATGTCCTTAGGTTAGTTAGGTTTAAGGTGTTCTAAGTTCTTGGGGACTGATGACCTCAGATTTTAAGTCCCATAACGCTCAGAGCCATTTGAACCATTTTTGAAAAATACTCTGTTTATGTCATATTATTCAGTGCTGCGACTTTTGATACAGTGTGACCGAAGTGGGGCCATGAAGTAGAAATGGTTATAAAAGTAAGGTTTTCATTTATAGAGCTCACATTGATTACAAAACCGTCCGGGTCTTGAATCTTTCCATTGTAATTGAAAATGATAATTTATGTAAGCTCAAATCAATTGCAAATGAAAGACGGTCGCTTCGCTTTAAACTGCAATGTTTCACCGTGGTCCGCTGTGTAGAGATAGACGTCAAGACAGATATTCCGTCTCACATAACGGTTTGTGGTTATAGGGTGCAAATTGTTTGTACAGGAAACTATATGTCACATACGTAACGAAACCGGCCACTTCAGACAGGAATGTCCGCGGCGAACTGTTGTTGTTAAAAGTAATCTGATACAGCGTCAGAACTTACCTTTAATGATCTGTTACCAAAGAATAGGTCAGATCAACTGGTTGAAAACGTTAAAGCAACGGGCCAAGTTGAAGTCCACCTTCACGATAACAGTCAATTTCCCCCGTTAACAACAAAGGGAAACCCTGTTACCAATACTCGTGAAACTGAAATGCAACCCAAAAACTGACTTGTGGGGACAGCTGATAGTTGTCCAGAGGACGAGCTGTCCTGTACAGCTCCCTCAGTCCTCAAGCAAAAACAGTGCGATGAGGAGACAGAGGAACCAGAAACCAGGATGTGAATGGAAACTGATGAAAAGAAAGACAACATACGGTACCAGAAAATGAAGGGGCTATTGTCAGTATTAATTTGCAAGAGACAACACGTGAAGTAGCTGATTGCAAAGATCAGCAGCTATCTATTAGGAAACAAATTCAAGGAGAGGTTGCAAAACTGCCGTCTCCATTGGTTTCCCTCGATCAGCAAGTAAGTGATATTAATAAATAACAAGGAAATGGTGCCCCAAATGAAATCACGGTCAACACCGCTGGACAGGCGTCAGCAACAGAAACTGAGAAAGCGTCTGCTGCTGCTTCAGATCAGTCGCAAAGTAAAACAATAAAGCAACGATAGGGTCATACAGTTCATAAAAAACATAGCAACTGGAATAAATGTAAAAATAACTGTAAATTGCCAGCAATCCAGGCCGATACAAATAGAACGAGGTGTTCTTAAAGGAAATCCTCTGTCCATGTCGCTACTCGCCATTTCACTGGAACGTTTCCTCCGACATGTCCATTATCAGGAAATAAAACAGTTATGAGAGCCTATGCTGACGATATAGGGGTCATTATAAGGGATAACGAAGAGGTAACGATGCTAACAACAGTGACTGATACTTACTGTAGAATATCTGGAGCCAATCCAAACGAAAGAAAAAGTAAGTTGCTAAATCACAGAGGTTTTCATAATATCATCGACGAGTGGGCAAAATTAGTCCGACAACATAAAACACTTGGGATCACCCTGACAGCATGCCCCATGAAAATCATGGCTTTAAATTGAAAAGTTGCAGCAGATAAAGTGCAAGGGGCTATTATAGAGAATTTAACCAGATGTATGATCCAAGTTCAAACAACAATGCAAATCAACACATGCATCCTTGATAAAGCTTACTATATTGTCAAGCTCTTACCAATACCCAGAATGATAGCGTGGAGAATAATGTCCAGAATCACAATATTTTTGTGGAAAGGTGAAGTGTTGAGAGTATCTGCTAAAGTAGCCACTTTAGGGACTAAAAATTGTGGACAAGGATTAACTGATATAACGGAAAAAGCCTCTACACTTTTAATGAAAAGGAAAGTTAATGAAATAAGAGACTCGTGAGAAAGCATAACCAGCCAACTTTTCGAGGTCTTTAAGCCTCGAAGCCTGCTTCCCCCGATTGACGTTCAGAATGTCAACAAACGTTTACAACAAGTGAGGGTTTTCTATGTTGAGTTCATTGATGTAAGTGCCGAAATCAGTCATGACACTTAACCTCAAGAGCCATAATGCGGTAACGAAAAAAAAAAAAAAAAAACGAAAGAAGGAACAAAGTAGGACGACAGTTTCCAAACATTGATTGGACTGAGATTTTAGAAAACATTAGTTCTAATGTGCTCATGTATTTGGAATGTGTAACATTGTTCCTTAAATAAATGTTTAAAAAAATAAGTAGCTAGCAGTGTTGCCTTTGGGTCATGGGGTCACAGTATCGATTCCCGGCCTGGTTGGGTATTTTCTCTGCCCGGGGAGTGGGTGTTTGTGTTGTCCCTGTCATTTCATCATCATTTTTGAACGTGTCTGAAACTGGACCGCATAAAGATTGGGACACTGTACGGGCGCTGGATCGCGCAGTTTAGCGTCCACAAACGCGAGACAGGGTCAACGACTAAGTGTGACTGCGCGTATTCACAGTTAACTCTTTACTTTGTTTTTGTAGATTTCAGCTCCAGTCAAAATTAACGTCTTGCTTTCATCGTTCATTGCTCGTTGAGCGGTATATGGAATTTTTCGTGCTAATTTCGGAACATGGCACGTCATATATCTTCTCAGTTCAGCCTGATTTAGTAAGTTGTTGATCTCACAAGTGTAGCATAATTGAACAGGTTTCTGAAAGTTCTCTATGTTCAATTTCAGTTAATTATCTAGTTCCCACGTGTCTTCGTTGTCTCAGCATATGTTAAGTACGGATCTCAAAGCCATACCTTCGCAGATCGTGTCTCACGGTGGTATATCCTGTCCAATTTGTTTCGCTATTCAGAATTTTAACACTCATATTATGCATGATTTTTGTGACGCCCACGTGTTCGTGGATTGTGAGAAACGTTACATGTCACAGATACTGATTCCCGGAGTTAAAGTTCCAAATTAGTTTGAGAACTTCTTCTATGGTGTAACTGTTAACAGTTCATTCTTACTGATGAATTCTTGTTAACTAGCTTCATGGACTCAAACCAAGGGTACGACCGTATGCCAACCACGTGCATACTGCTGGAGTTTTTCTTTGTTCTTATATTTGTCCCTAATCTCTATTGTATGTGTATATGTTCGTGAATGTCGTCATTGAAAGATTCCTCTGACCCTGACCCCATTAATAATTAATGAAATATCATGACAGGGTCTCAAACATGCAGTTTTTATTTTGTAACACAGCCGAGAGCAATATTAAGGAAGGCAGCCATCACCCACTCGTTAGATGTTTAGTTTACTAGTTTGTTCAGTTGTGTCATCGTTAAAAGTGATATTTTTATGAAAGCAAGTGCTTACTTTTTCTCTCGCAAACTCCCATTTTTATCTCCTACTGCTATTCGTTGTGTAACAGGTAAATATGGCGAAGTTATTTATTTAATATTTATTCAACTATCATAAATGTGCAGATACAGCAACCCAGTTCCTTTAAATATCAAAGGTTTTTCTTTCCTGTACACTGAAGAGCCAAAGAAACAGATACACCTGCTTAATATCCTGTAGGGCCACCGTGAGCACACAGAACTGCCGCAAAATGACGTGACATGGACTCGACTAATGTCTGAAGTAGCGCTGGAGGGAACTCACCCCATGAATCCTGCAATCCTTCCCTTAAATCACTAACAGTAAGATGGGATGGAGATCTCTTCTAAACATGGCATTGCAAGGCATCCCAGATATGCTCAAATATGTTCATATCTGGGGAATTTGGTGCCAGCGGAAGTGTTTAAACTCAGAAGAGTATTCTTGTAGCTACTCTGTAGCAATTCTGGACGTGTGGGTGTTACATTGTCCTGCTGGAATTGCCCTGATTTGTTGGGATTCACAATGGACATGGAGGGATGCAGGTGATCAGACAGGATGCTTACGTACGTGTCACCTGTCAGACTTGTATCTAAACTTATCAGGGGTTCCATATCACTCCAACTGCATACGCCCTACACCATTACAGAGCTTAGAGCTTCCACCAGCTTGAACAGTCCCCTGTTGAGATGCAGGGTCCATGGACTCATAATGTTGTCTCCATAGACGTCCACGTCCATTCGCTCAATATAATTTGAAACGAGACTCGTCCGATCAGACAACATGTTTCCAGACATCAACAGTTCAATGTTAGTGTTGATGGCCAAGGCGACGCGTAAAGCTCTGTATTAATATCTTACCGGATTCCTAATATTCACGGTACACTCGTGAAATGGTCGTACGGGAAATTCTCCATTTCAACGTTACCTCAGAGATGCTGTGACCCATAGCTTGTGCGCTGACTGTAACACCAAGTCCAAACTCACAAAGGATGGACTACTTCTGATCGGCCCTGACATGTTAAACTTTATCCTGGAGGGTAGAAACCCGATCAGGATGAGGGTGGGTATTTCTTGACTACATTACTATACAACACTACACTTCGCAGCACTATACTGCATTAACACCCCACTAGATTAAATTACTCTAACCGGTCACACAACCAAGCTAGATTTTTCATTTGTCTTGATAGTAACCCCTAGCATACTGACGCACAGCTCAGGTTTCATAGGGACCCGGCTACTGCCACCCAAGTTGTATAGATTGGGAGGTGACTGCCAGGAAATCCTCCCCGAGGCTCATCTCCTCTCTCCTTGTGAAAGGTTGCTGTAGGTTGATGTTCTGCTATGGTGCAACTCGTCGTCTTTATGTGTGGCCTTTTCCTTGTTGTCTCTAGCCAATGTATGCTTGCAGTTCATATGCTAATACATACATCAAAAAGGCTTTGCATCACCCCGGTTCCCAGAAATCCTGAAGATAGACGTTGACTGTGGATTCCGTATCACACATATAGTCCCTTTGACTGTTCAGATATGTCACTATACGTGCCTAAAGGTGTGAACAGCCATGCATGAGCTGCTCCCATTAGACGAAGGGTGTCCGATAGCCGATCGGATATAGTCACTCCGCCAGGAAGAAGGTACACGGCTAATGTAGTCTGTAGTTCCATAGTGCCTAGACGGTCAATACAGCGGTTTGATCGCTTCCGCATTCTTACTTTGTGCCAGGAAGTGCTATCAAAAGGGGAAGTGTCCAGGCTTGTCGAAGTGAAACAAAACGACGTTGTTCAGACATGCAGGGGATACAGAGAGACAGGAGCTGTCGATGATATGCGTCGCTCAGGCCGAGCAAGGGCTACTACTGCAGTGGACGACCGCGACCTAAGGATTATGGCTCGGGGGCACCCTGACAGCAACGCCACCATATTAAATAATGCTTTGCGTGCAGCCACAGGACGTCGTGTTACAACTCAAACTGTGCGCAGTAGGCTACATGATGCACAACTTCACTCACGACGACCAACGCGAGGTTCATGTTTGCAACCACGACACCATGCAGTGCGGTACACATGGGCCCAACTACATGCCGAATAGACCGCTCGAGACTGGCATCATGTTCTCTTCACCGATGTGTGTCGCATGTGCCTTCAACCTGAGAATCGTCGGAGTCATGTTTGGAGGCAACCCGGTCAGGCTGAACTCCTTAGACACATTGTCCACTGACTACAGCAACGTGGAGGTTCCCTGCTGTTTTGAGGTGTATTATGTGGGGCCGAAGTACGGCGTTGATGGTCATGGAAGGCGATGTAACGGCTGTACGATACATGAATGCCTTCCTCCGACTGATAGTGCAACCATAATTATGGGCAGCATATTTACGAGGTATTCGTCTTCATGGACGACAAGTAGCGCATCCTTCGTGCACATCTTGTGAATGACATCCTTCAGAATAACGAAATCGCTTGGCTAGAGTGGCCAGCATCTTCTCCAGACATGAACCCTACCAAACATGCCTGGGATAGACTGAAAAGGGCTGTTTATGGATGACGTGATCCATCACCACTCTGTCTGATCTACGGCAAATTGCCGTTGATGTGTGCGACAACCTGAATCAACAGTGCGTTGATGAACTTGTGGATAGTATGCCACGACGAATACAGGCATACATCAATGCAAGATTGGTTGGTTGGTTGGTTTTGGGGAAGGAGACCAGACAGCGTGGTCATTGGTCTCATCGGAATAGGGAAGGATGGGGAAGGAAATCGGCCGTGCCCTTTCAGCGGAACCATCCCGGCATTTGCCTGGAGTGATTTAGGGAAATCACGGAAAACCTAAATCAGGATGGCCGGACGCGGGATTGAACCGTCGTCCTTCCGAATGCGAGTCCAGTGTCTAACCACTGCGCCACCTCGCTAGGTCATCAATGCAAGAGGATGTGCTACTGGGTATTAGAGGTACCGGTGTGTACAGAAGTCTGGACCACCAGCTCTGAACGTCTCGCTATACAGTGGTACAATATGCTATGCTTGGTTTTCATCAGAAATAAAAAAGAGGGAAATAATGTTTATGTTGATTTCTATTCCAATTTTCTGTACAGGTTCGGAACTCTGGGAACCGAAGTGACGCAATTTTTTTTTTTATGTGTGTATTTTCGGTGTCAGCAAATTCCACTTGTGCCACACCTCTTCTTTCCTTATTATGTCATCGACTGTTCCATAACCAAAGATGCTACTATCGCAGTCTCCAACGTTTTGTCTAGTGGCTCATTCTCAGAGGATGTGTTCAAGTCTGACAACTGCTCCATATTCACAAGGGCCTGTGATGTCTGGTTGTATTTTCTGCATTAAAGAAGGATATGGGGCAAGTCCCGTCAGGTAGTGTGTAGGTTCCTTGGTCGGGAAGAAATATGACATGTCGATCTTTCCTATATGTTAGGTTGGAAATGTTTACTTCTCCTTCCTGTTTTTGCCTCGTCCCAGAAATATTGCCATTTTCTATCGGTGTATGCCTTCATTTCCTTATGTGGCTCTTGTGACCTGTATCTCCTATACTCTTCCACATTCTCCATTTCTGAACCAATACAGTATACCTTACTTTCATGTGGCTGTGTCCAGATGTAGCAAGTCTAATATCACCAGGAGTCCCTCATTCGGTATTGTTCTATACAAAACTCTAAGGCATAGAAGCACGCTTCCCTGTGCTTCCCGTAGAGTGTGGGTGTCCTTAACGTTCTGGCTGTACAAGCCCAGACACTCCACCTGTACCTCATAACAGCGTTAGTATTGTTTTTTGGTACGTTGTTTCTGCACTTAGATTCATAGGAAAATTTCTTTGGCCAGTTGTACTTATTTTGTGCAGCATTTTAATGTCTCTCTGGCAGACGATATCTACATCTGCATGAAAATCAAACATTTCTTGCATGTTTAAACCAAGGTACCTGTACTTTTCTCTACATGAGTTGGTCATTTATTCTCATTGTGGGGTCCCTCGAATTTAACGATCTTCCTAGTCCAAAGATATCCCTTCACCAAAGACTTTGCTGATAACATCTTTCGTCAGTGCTATTGAAGAAGCTGTCAGACCGCTATCAGAGGATTCAGCAAATGAAATCAGACGTGAAAGCTGCCAAATAATTAGGAAATACAGTCCACAAAGAAGTAATGTTTCCAAGGAAGAGAGATTTGCGGTATAAAAGCTGCGTGAGGATACTGACACAGTCGGTCTGCGTGCTGATAAAGGTAATGCCACCGTCCCTTTACTTCAGGAAGTCCACAAGGAAAATATATGTGGTCAACTTAGTTCTGGTGCATACCGGAGACTTAACAAAGATCCTACCAATGAGATGACGATATGAGGAATATAACGAGCACTATTAGTACACCAACGCATTTTTCTGCCAAATATTTAGCATCCTTATTAAAACCAATGGTAGGAAAATATAGACATCACATATGTAATTCTAGGAATTTAATTCCGTGGATATAATGCTATACGTCAAATTCCGAGCGTTAGCAATGTCATGTTATATAGTACGGATGTGCTCGATTGTTTTGACGTGGTATCTCTTTATCTTTTATTGTCCAACATTTTGATAAGAACATCACGACCTTGCTTGATCATGTAATTTGTCATCTAATTTTCAGTTTAATGGTGAATTTTGTTAACAGATTGATGGAGTTGCTATTGGAAATTCCTTCTCCTCTCTAGTGTCTAATTTATTCATGGAAGGTTTCGAGGATAAGGCAGTGGACTTAGCAAGTTTTAAACCACCGGTATTCAGAGGTACGTGTGCGACACATTTGTAGTGTGGCCGCACGAGATGGATTAATTACATCGATTTCTTGAGCATCTGAATTGTAGCTATGCTAGTATTATATTTACTATGGAAATAGAAAAAGATGGCTGCCTCCCCTATTTGGATGTTGTCGTTCGCCCTAAAGTTGACGGCACATTAGGTCATGCCGTATATCGTAAACCAAAACATACAAATCAATATCTACACGCCAGTAGATGCCATCGCCATTCACAGACCACAGGTGTCTTTAAGACCTTAGGGCGTACGGCGTAGATAAATTGCAAGAAGAGCTCATATACCTCGAGAGCTTTTATAAAACGAATGGATTTTCTCCGCAACAAATTCGTAGAGCATTCAATGCGAAACCTACAATGCATGTGTGTGATAGGAATTGTTGTTGTTGTTGTGGCCCTCAGTCCAGAGACTGGTTTGATGCAGCTCTCCATGCTAATCTATCCTGTGCAAGCTCCTTCATCTCCCAATACTTACTGCAACCTACATCCTTATGAATCTGCGTAGTGTATTCATCTCTTGCTCTCCCTCTACAATTTTTACCCTCCACGCTGCCCTCCAATGCTAAATTTGTGATCCCTTGATGCCTCAGAACACGTCCTACCAACCGATCCCTTCTACTTGTCAAGTTGTGCCACAAACTTCTCTTCTCCCCAATCCTACTCAATACCTCCTCATTAGTTATGTGATCTACCGATCTAATCTTAAGCATTCTTCTGTAGCACCACATTTCGAAAGCTTCTTTTCTCTTCTTGTCCAAACTATTTATCGTCCATGTTTCATTTCCATACATGGCTACACTCCATACAAATACTTTCAGAAACGACCTCCTGATACTTAAATCTCTACTCGATGTTAACAAATTTCTCCTCTTCAGAAACGCTTTCCATGCCATTGCCAGTCTACATTTTATATCCTCTCTACTTCGACCATCATCAGTTATTTTGCTCCCCAAAGAGCAAAACTCCCTTACTACTTTAAGTGTCTCATTTCCTAATCTAATTCCCTCAGCAGCACCCGACAATTGGACTACATTCCATTATCCTCGTTTTACTTTTGTTGATGTTCATCTTATATCCTCCATTCAAGACACTGTCCATTCCCTTCAACTGCTCTTCCAAGTCCTTTGCTGTCTCTGATAGAATTACAATGTCATCGGCAAACCTCAAAGTTTTTATGACTTCTCCATGGATTTTAATACCTTTTCTTTCCTTTACTGCTTGTCTCATTTTTGAGACGTTTGTATTCCTTTTTGTCTGCCTCATTTACTGCATTTTTATATTTGCTCCTTTCACCAATTAAATTCAATATTTCTTCTTTTACCCAAGGATTTCTACTAGCCATCGTCTTTTTACCTGCTTTATCCTCTGCTGCCTTCACTATTTCGTCTCTCAAAGCTACCCATTCTTCTTCTACTGCATTTCTTTCCTCCATTCCTGTCAATTGTTCCTTTATGCTCTCCCCAAAACTCTGTACAACCTTTGGTTTAGTCAGTTTATCCAGGTCCCATCTCCTTAAATTCCCGCCTTTTTGCGGTTTCTTCAGTTTTAATCTACAGTTCATAACCAATAGATTGTGGTCGGAGTGCACATCTGCCTCTGGAAATGTCTTACAATTTAAAACCTGGTTCCTAAAGCTCTATCTTATCATTATATAATCCACCTGAATCCTGTCAGTATCTCCAGGCTTCTTCCATGTATACTACCTTCTTTTATGATTCTTGAACCAAGTGTTAGCTATGATATTCCTAGATTAGACCCACGAAAATAGGTAACTTTCGCAAAGTAAACTGTTTGAACTTTTTTAATAAACTGACATACTATCCAATCAATACATCTTGAATAAACAAGTTCTATAACTTGTTAACAATCAATCCATTCTACAGTTCAACAGAGTTCTTCGAGAGTAGTCGAGTAGAAACTCAGTTTTAGGATTATGATTACAGTTCTGTACAACTGGTTAATATAGGATAAATCAATTTTATGTGCAAAGTGAACAGTAATTTTGTAGTGATTACTACTGGATTCTCTTCTACAGAAACCACTCTTATATATTTCACAGCAGAGAGGCTCTCTGCAGCTCTTACCTTAACCGAGTGGTAAGTGCACTAAATTTCCTCGAAATGTCTTCCACAGTGAATTCAAACTTCTGCACTAAATTGTGAATTCGCTTTTGTAGTAGAATAGCACTACCTCGTTGTTGACTGCGAACAGCCAGCAAGTTACCATTAAACCAATTGGTACTAGTCTATAATTTCACTCTAAGTTCCTTTCCACTAGTTCTGAGGCAAACATTTAATTAGGCCCCTTCACATTAGACTCCAACTTGTTCCATAATTCTTGGAACATTAGCATATTATTCAATTTACAATTGTGTTTTGAAACTGAATTACCTCTCTATAGGTCACAGGAGCTATAGAATCATTTTCCAGAATACCACAAGTAGTACTAGATTCAGAAATTGTATCAAATTAAACACATCAGTGTAAACATCAAATCTTTGTAGAAATGATGTAATAAAAGTTACATTATCGCTCCACAAACATTAATTATTCACTGGAAAAACCGCGTTGATGTTCACAGATGCACAAGTAGCCCTAGCTGACAGCGGCTTTCCACAATCCACCGCATGCCCACTCCAGATATATATTTTTTTAAAGTCCAGATTCATACTAATAGTAATTAAACAAATAATTTAAATTTGAATTGTTCTATATTCCATTATACTCGACATGCTCTAACAATACACAAACGACTGAAGACTCAAACTTCTTCACAATATCACCCTGTTCAAAAACAAGTGAGTGTAGAGGTGGTAGTTTGAAGAAAACTTTAATTTTCAAACACTAATTTATTAACCAAACTCATGTCCTTTTTCCACTATAATGACATCATTTTTGTAGAGTACCACACTTACTCCAGATACGACTCCCTCTAATAGCATCTGAACTATTGACTCATATGTAGCGGGTAGAAAAACCACAACTCTGATCAATATAGCAAATCCAGTTCTAATGAATAAGCAAAAACATTATGAAGCGTAAATCCCAGACAACTGTGTACACGAATTAACAATAAAAAATTTTTCATATATCAATAGTAAAGACTTCAAAAACAAACCAAAAAAATTGTTAAGGCTTTCGTGGCCGCTTGTTGACAAACTGCCTATTGGCTTCTGTCTCGGGTTCTTCGGCCGACGTTCATCTACTGATTTTTCTGACGTTTCGCCAGCACGAATGGCTGGCATTGTCAAAGCTTCACCCTCCATTGCTGGCGCTGAACTGGAGCCGAGCTCGCGGCCGCAGACTACACTCCTGGAAATTGAAATAAGAACACCGTGAATTCATTGTCCCAGGAAAGGGAAACTTTATTGACACATTCCTGGGGTCAGATACATCACATGATCACACTGACAGAACCACAGGCACATAGACACAGGCAACAGAGCATCAACAATGTCGGCACTAGTACAGTGTATATCCACCTTTCGCAGCAATGCAGGCTGCTATTCTCCCATGGAGACGATCGTAGAGATGCTGGATGTAGTCCTGTGGAACGGCTTGCCATGCCATTTCCACCTGGCGCCTCAGTTGGACCAGCGTTCGTGCTGGACGTGCAGACCGCGTGAGACGACGCTTCATCCGGTCCCAAACATGCTCAATGGGGGACAGATCCGGAGATCTTGCTGGCCAGGGTAGTTGACTTACACCTTCTAGAGCACGTTGGGTGGCACGGGATACGTGCGGACGTCCATTGTCCTGTTGGAACAGCGAGTTCCCTTGCCGGTCTAGGAATGGTAGAACGATGGGTTCGATGACGGTTTGGGTGTACCGTGCACTATTCAGTGTCCCCTCGACGATCACCAGTGGTGTACGGCCAGTGTAGGAGATCGCTCCCCACACCATGATGCCGGGTGTTGGCCCTGTGTGCCTCGGTCGTATGCAGTCCTGATTGTGGCGCTCACCTGCACGGCGCCAAACACGCATACGACCATCATTGGCACCAAGGCAGAAGCGACTCTCATCGCTGAAGACGACACGTCTCCATTCGTCCCTCCATTCACGCCTGTCGCGACACCACTGGAGGCGGGCTGCACGATGTTGGGGCGTGAGCGGAAGACGGCCTAACGGTGTGCGGGACCGTAGCCCAGCTTCATGGAGACGGTTGCGAATGGTCCTCGCCGATACCCCAGGAGCAACAGTGTCCCTAATTTGCTGGGAAGTGGCGGTGCGGTCCCCTACGGCACTGCGTAGTATCCTACGGCCTTGGCGTGCATCCGTGCGTCGCTGCGGTCCGGTCCCAGGTCGACGGGCACGTGCACCTTCCGCCGACCACTGGCGACAACATCGATGTACTGTGGAGACCTCACGCCCCACGTGTTGAGCAATTCGGCGGTACGTCCACCCGGCCTCCCGCATGCCCACTATACGCCCTCGCTCAAAGTCCGTCAACTGCACATACGGTTCACGTCCACGCTGTCGCGGCATGCTACCAGTGTTAAAGACTGGGATGGAGCTCCGTATGCCACGGCAAACTGGCTGACACTGACGGCGGCGGTGCACAAATGCTGCGCAGCTAGCGCCATTCGACGGCCAACACCGCGGTTCCTGGTGTGTCCGCTGTGCCGTGCGTGTGATCATTGCTTGTACAGCCCTCTCGCAGTGTCCGGAGCAAGTGTGGTGGGTCTGACACACCGGTGTCAATGTGTTCTTTTTTCCATTTCCAGGAGTGTATATGTACCTGGCGCGCCAACGTCCGAGGGCTTCTCCGCGGTCATTTCTGGTGCGGTTCTCCTATTGCTACCTGCGACGGTCGTTCGCTGCAGTACGGGAAGCCAGGATCCGTTTTCCTTAAGGCTTTCCTCTTTCTTGTTGAAACTGTTCGCGTGTTTTTGTATTTCTACAGCTTCTATAAACAAGCGTGTATGATAGTGCTTCTCTACAGCCAGAACTTCCATGTCGGCGAATTTTATTACGTGGTCGGTCTCATTCAGTGCGTGCTCTGCCACGGCCGATTTCTCCACCTGCCCCAACCTGCAATGTCGCTTATGCTCTTTGATCCTGGTGTTAATGGATCGTCCAGTCATTTCGACATAAACTTTTCCGCATGTGCATGGTATACGGTATATTTCCGACATTGCAAGTGGGTCTCTTTTCTCCTTCGCCGATCTAAGACATTCTTTGATCTTTCTTGCCGGTTTGAAAATCGTCTTTACGCCATGTTTGCGCAATATACGGCCGATTCTGTCCGTCACTCTGGGAATGTATGGCAGAAAGGCCGTACCCGACATTTCTTCTTCTGGTTCCTTACTTCGCCGAGTGTTTGGCTCTGTTACACTTCTAATGTAATTTCTCGTTTGAGGTGTTGCGGCTCACATATTCGTCCTGCTCTCGTTACGAGCGTACTAATCATGCCTCTTTTCTGGCTCTGGTGGTGGTTTGACAGATGGTGCAGGTATCGATCCGTGTGTGTCGGTTTTCGATACACGCTGTGTCCCAGGTTTTCGCCGTCCCTTGTGACCAGCACATCTAGAAATGGCAGTTTCTTCTCTTTTTCTACTTCCATGGTAAATGTTATGTTGGCATGGAGGCTGTTCAAGTGCCTTAGGAAGTCACCGAGCTGTTCTTTACCATGGCTCCACACCACGAAAGTATCATCGACGTACCTGTACCACACCTTAGGTTTGCAAGTCGCCGAGTCCAGTGCCTGTGCTTCGAATTGTTCCATGAAGAAGTTGGCCAATACTGGACTGAGAGGACTACCCATGGCGACGCCTTCCAGCTGTTCGTAGAAATCACAATTACACGTGAAATAGCTCGTGGTGAGACATGCATGGAAGAGCTTTTTGATGTCTTGCGGGAAAATGGAACCGATGTGCTCCAGAGCGTCACTGAGTGGCACTTTCGTAAATAACGAAACAACATCAAAACTGACCAGGATGTCGTTTGGTGCAAGTTTCAGTTCCTACAGCTTCTAAATGAAATGTCCTGAGTCCTTAATGTATGTGTCGGTCTTCCCCACGTGTGGCTGGAGCTTCCCGTACTGCAGCGAACGACCGTCGCAGGTAGCAAGAGGAGAACCGCACCGGAAATGACCGCGGAGAAGCCCTCGGACGTTGGCGCGCCAGGTACATATAGTCTGCGGCCGCGAGCTCGGCTCCAGTTCACCACCGGCAATGGAGGGTGAAGCTTTGACAATGCCAGCCACTCGTGCTGGCGAAACGTCAGAAAAATCATTTGATGAACGTCGGCCGAAGAACCCGAGACAGAAGCCAATAGGCAGTTTGTCAAAACAAAAAAACATTATCCTGTATGCTGCAATATACGTCAAAAAGGTAAAAGAGAAACCTCCTCATCAGCACAAGGAAAACTGTGATCTCTGTACTGAATTGACCCGCCGTATCCCTCGTCGCTATCCATCAGGACGAGTGAGAGAAATGGCGAAGGAGCGGGCAGATTCAAATCCGAACTTGCAGTGAAACAGTCATAACACTGACACAGGTCTGTTGAAGCAGCCATACACAGCACTCTGTCTAGCCTCAAGGCCGGACTTTGTGCTTGAAAACTCAGCCGACCGCGGAATGCGCTGACGCCTGTTATCCTGGGCCGCCGTGGCTGCTGAGGTAATCTGCCCCTAGCTTTACACACTACTAAATTATCCTAAGGACAAACACATACACCCATGCCCGAGGCCGGACTCGAACCTCTGCCGGGACCAGGCGCATAGCCCATGACCGCAGCGCCTTTGACCACTCTGCTAGTCCTGCACGGCCGGTGGCCAAGGACGACTAGGTTGCTAGGAGACCGCAAGTGAGCATCTCTCGCAGCCAGACTGTAGACATCTGGTAGTCCATCGACCGAAGTAGCTAAGGGGGTGGAGATTGGCTGGTCCCAAACTCCCCACATCATCGAAATTTCCCGCAAATCCCGCAACCATCACCCCACAGACATGGTGTGCCTCGTTGCCAGGTTGCCAGTAGATTACCATCACCAAGGGTGGGTCGTTGTTTCTCCGAAAAACAAATGGCATGGCGCTCTCCAGTTTAATAAGCAGACAGAATGGAGGTACTACTTCATGCTTTGAGTTCCTAGGCTCCATCACTTATAACTATATAACTACGCGTCCGACTTAGTACTATTATAGGGGGACGAGTATGTTTACTTCATATTACTTGGCTTTCAGCTTTTACTAGCTCGCAGTGCCCGAGTACAGGTTCCTACACCAAGTTATAATTTGCAACGCCTCAGATTCTCGGTAGTGCGCAAGTGTCTCTTATAAAACATCACCTCACTCTTGGTCATACTATGATGCGGCATCGAAGTTCGACGTGGCTCGCCCGTCCAAGTCCAATGGCTTACTCTGTTAGCACTTAGTACTGGCTTGCCTCTACTGAGTATCCGCGAGTGGGAATAACACGTTTAAGATAATGGCAACTCGCGCGTCTAAATTTTTGGTGTGCAGCACACATCTCCTCTTTCGAAAGATTCGTCTAGAATCTTCCAGGACCGAGCCTTCCACTCCAGAGGTGTCCCACATGGGTCCTTCCTTATCCATTTACAGCATGAGCTGACTTTTAATGGGAGGTCTCCAGGACCTTACTGTAATACAATCCTGAATGTAAGGTTTATACCACCTAATACAGAACTTCTACTTCTATCAATCGTTCCCACGGCCATTGAATGACAAACAGTCATCTGGCAACTGGTGCCTCGGTTGACCTGTAGGTTGTGCCCTTCTGCGATCATTGCATAAATAAAATATGCAAATACCTAGTAAAGAGACGACATCTTGGTTGCTGAAAATCATCTACGTAATCATGATTTGACGGTTTTCTTGAATGGTTTGGATATAATGTAACATCCGCTCCACTGAAGTCTTCCCCTGCTGTGTATCGATAAATCTGTGTAATGAATGTGTAAGTACAGGGTTGAAGGTGGTATCAAGGTGCTCTAAATTCTGGAAGTGTAACACGCTTAATGGCCCTTCTGGCCAATGCAGTGAATTCCCCGTTAGTGTATTGACAGTCATACAAGTGAGTGTACACCTAAGACACAAACCCTTCCCGAGATGAAAGCCATAGCACCTCGCTCTTCATAGCAATCACCGCTTTTTGAAAATGACCAAGTACACCATTTAATTTCGGAACTTCTACTACTCTGCTATCGCGAACAACGTTTTTATTAATTTATCTCCCGCATTTAACCAAGTTCACTTCCAACAAACAACAGGTTGTGGCCAACATATACAATCTGTGATAAGTATGCTCTTAATTTACTGTGATTATGACACTCCTTCAGCACCTCCATGAAAAACGTCACTTCCCCGTTCCTCTGTATATCAGTCCGAAACAAAATCTAGCAGCCTCGGAATTCAATTTCTCTGAATTATTGATTTCAATGGCCACTGATGTATCATAAGGATGGCATCCGACTGCCTAGAGAAATATATACCTCAAACAAACATTTGAACGACAGCTAAGGATTCTGCTCCACTCCAGATGATGTATGGGAAACTAAGGAGCATTCCCATCACCCAGGATGTCATAACGAAGTCGCCAACTGAGGAAAGGATTCATCTATCACCCCCGTCCTCCTTCCGAAACGAGTAACAAACGAAAGATAGCAACAGAAACAACAGTAACAAAAAGCTGAAAATAACCCTACAATAATAAAAAAAACACATGTCAACGACATTAAAACAATAAATTCCCTGAAAACAACGCAATGCAAAAAATACCCGTAACACAAGTATCAAGACTAAATCTAACACCAACATAATATTTCAAATAATGTAACAACAGTGACGTAAGACCACAGGCATGCCTTGTGCTTTAAGCTGTCTAGACGATTACGTTTCTCCTTTCCACCAGCTGCACCTAATCATACCGGGTCGGTCAAAGTGTCGAAAGTACTCTTAAACTGTTTAACCAGACTGACGTGCAGGATAGACGTTGTACGTTTTGGTAGGAAACTGTACCTTCCCGTTAACAGCTGAGGTCATACCCACGACCTGGTACGACTCGTGATATTTAGTCAGAAATTATTTGTCTTTCTCTTTGGTATATAGGGGCTATTGATTAACACATGCTGCCCTCTATGATACTGCGGCAGCCTTCCAGTGCGCCTATTTCGCTGTTCCTGGCGTTCCAGAGCCTTTGTGTACGGGTTTGGCACGTTTCTTCTCTTATTCATTGGTTCGCTATTCGCTAGTAATTTAGGACCCCAAAAAGTCAAATTAAGTGGGCATTTTCATCCCGTACCTCAAATAGTGACATGACTGTTCCCTATGAACCTTTAAGTTGTTCGCGCAAACTACATATGCAAAATGGGTATCCCAGTCGTGTCTGGCATTCAAGAAAAAGCTTAGCAGTTTAGAAATGGTCTTAGGCTCACGCTCCATCCTGCCTTTAGTTTGTGGGTAGAAAGGGCTCGTTCGTAACTTCCGAATATGCAACACACGGCACAGCAGGTTGTAGGTACGGAAACCAAGTTCGTACCCCTGGTCTATAACTAAGGTATCAGGCACTTCAGTTTTCAGTGTCCAATTGTTAATAAATACTTGTGCTACAGTACTTGCCTTTTGATCTGGAATTGCTATCATTACTAGATACCGTGAGAAACATTTATGATCGTAAGCACATACGTATTCTCTACAAGTGTACTGCTTATGGTTAGCAAATGTCTAGAACCAGCATTTAAAATGACTTCGACGCCTCTGGTAACCTCTGTGAAGGGATTTTTTGGTGCAAAGAATCCACTCTCTGAGCACGTGGTACACAGCCTTTGACAAAAAAAAAATGGCTCTGAGCACTATGGGACTTAACTTCTATGGTCATCAGTCCCCTAGAACTACTCAAACCTAACTAACCTAAGGACATCACACAACACCCAGCCATCACGAGGCAGAGAAAATCCCTGACCCCGCCGGGAATCGAACCCGGGAACCCGGGCGTGGGAAGCGAGAACGCTACCGCACGACCACGAGATGCGGGCAGCCTTTGACATATTTCACCACGCCACTCTTCCTGTTCCCCACCGAAACCATTCCGCAATACGGCTATCTGTTGATCGTAGCTCGCCACGATCTGAAATAACATGCTCATGAGCCTGTTGTAACACTTAACACTTTCTTTTGGAATTGTGTACCGAATATCCTCATGCATGATAAAGTATACTGAGCAACAAGTGGAGGAAACAAAAGAAAAATTCGGAGTAGGTATTAAAATCCCTGGAGAAGAAATAAAAACTTTGAGGTTCGCCGATGACATTGTAATACTGTCAGAGATAGCAAAGGACTTGGAAGAGCAGTTGAATGGAATGGATAGTGTCTTGAAAGGAGGGTATAAGATGAACATCAACAAAAGCAAAACGAGGATAATGGAATGTAGTCGATCGAATTAAGTCGGGTGATGCTGAGGGATTTAGATTAGGAAATGAGACGCTTAAAGTAGTAAAGGAATTTTGCTATTTGGGAAGCAAAATAACTGATGATGGTCGAAGTAGAGAGGATATAAAATGTAGACTTAAGAGCCTAACACCCTTAACTATCTGCCTGTGCTTGCTGCTATTCCAATGTAATCTTGTCCAGAGTACTAGGCATCGCTATTTTGCGACTTAATTTGTCTGCATTTGCGTGGCCAACCTCGTAATCACACTCACTGAACTTGAGAAGCCAGGGTCTTATCCGAACTATGAAATGCATCACTAACTCAGCTATAGACCTGTTTCACTGCTGACATCATTTGGAAAAAATATCTGAGAAGGTGATTTATCCTAGAATAATATCTCACCTTAGCAATCAAAATATCCTCAGAAAATCACAGTTAGGGTTTCAAAGGTGGTGCTCTATTGAGAGAGGCATTTACATGTTAACTCGCCACGTTTTACAGTGATTAAATTATGAAGTAGCATCGGTTGGTATTTCCTGAAACCTACTTAAGGCCTCTGACTGAATGAATCACAATATACTCCTAGATAAACTGAAATTTTGTGAGACTGATTGTACAGCCAACCAATGGATAATGTCATATCTAACCAAGTAAATCCAGAACGTTGTACTTAATAATTCAAGAATTATAGTCTAGGGGCATGAATAACCAAGGATCAGACTTGGGTCTGCTGTTGTTCCACACATATTTAAACGATCTTTGGTCTCATATACAACAAACAGAAATAGTTCTGGGTGCATACGACACCGGTGCTAAAATCAGTCCAAGCATACATACAGAAACAGAACAAATGGGAAACAATATTTTTGAAAGTGTCATTGACTGGTTTTCTGAGAGTTGTCTCGCACTGAATATTAAAAAGACACAAATGTTTTCAGAGGTATCGTTGACTGGTTTTCTGCGAATGCTCTCACCCTCCATTTTAAAAAGACACAGCATATTGAGCTCTGCGTATCTAGAGGTACTACACCAATGATAACGGTATCACACTGTAAGGAAATAATGAATAGGGTGAGAACATCAAAATGCTTTTATGTTTATAATGATGAGAATGTAAACTGGAAAAAGCACATTTTGGAACTCCTTAAAAAGGTTAGTTCACACTCTTCTGCAGTTATAAATATTGCAGATTTTGGGGAGAGTCAAATCAGTAACTCGTCGTAATCTCCGTGTTTTCATTCAATAACGTCGTATGGAATAATGTTCTGTGCCTAGTCATCTTTAAAAAAGAAACTCTTCATTGCTCAAAATACGTGCTGTGAGAATAATATGTGATTCTCACCTGTGATCACCTTTAGACATCTGTGTAATCAGTGGAGCATTCTGACTCGCTTTACACAATTTATTTATTCGCTCCTGAAGACTTTTGTAAATATTTCACTGCACTTGATAAGGAACAACGATGTACGCAATTACAATGTCAGAAGGAAAAATGATATTCATTATTCCATGTTAAGGTTGCCGTTAGCACAAGAAGTGGTGCAGGATGTTGCAAGAAAGGTTTTTGATCACTGGCCTAGCAATACAAAATGTCTAACAGAAAGCAAAGTAAAACTCGAAAACAAACTGAAAAAGTTTCTTGTTGGCACTTTCAGCTTATCTGTACGAAAATTTCTATTGTAACTTGAAAAAGATGATGTGTAAGCATTACTATTCCACATATTTATATTTTAGGGAAAAATATAAAGTTATAAATGTTAAGCATATAGTCCTGTTTACGACGTGTACATAAAGTAACTCATTCCACATTACGATTTATTGTACAAAATGACCCATGAAAATGAAACTAACTAACTAACAAATCCTTTCACGAAATCCATTACGAATTTACGGTAGAACACTCCGACGAACGACTGCATCTGTTCGTCCGTCCATGGTGCTGAAAAATTTTGAATTGCTTCTGTAAAAGGAAGATCAGTCTGTATACTACGCTCACAAATTATGTGTCCCAGATTCTTAACTCCAGTTTGAGCAAAACGGTACTTGCCCATGCACAGCGTCCGACGTGCTGACTGCAGCATATCAAAAACAATTTTTGGTAGAACGGCTGAATAGGTAATTGAGTCATCTAAATTGATCACATAGCCTTTAGGCTTTAACAATCTTAAAACTCCGTCCAATAACCGCTGGAAAGTAGCAAGTGAATTTTTTAAACCAAGTGGCATCCCCATATATTGATAATGTCAACAGGGAGCGGTAAACGCTGTCTTTGGCCAATGTTCAAGTACTACTTTTAATTGATCATAACCGGTTTTGAGGTCCCCTTGCGGTAAGTAACGACATTCATCCAAATTTTCCTCGGATAATTCCATAATAATAAGGATTTCATAAGCATCTGTAATCACAGAAAGACATGTATTTCTTCCTCCCGTCCAATGCTTTCTTAGGGATGATTACAATCTGTGTGCTTCAGGGACTGTCACTGGTTTCTTGATCCCATCTCGTAGTGGCTGTTCAATGATCTGTTCTGTTAATGGTTGTAAGTGTCCCGCTGTACGATATTGTTCTCTATAAACTGGAGTTCCACATCATAACTGTATATACGGCTGAGTTACTAGTATTACTGTAACACCCAATCTGTATAAAACAATTCGCTAAACTTCAGTAATACTTTTTCCATGCTTGTACGTTTACTGTCCTACAAGTGACGCAGTTCGTCGCTTAATGCTTGCTAACGGCTTCTACCGAAACTCCACCTATCGATGTCTTTTTCTATCGTTATACCTTCTGACAGATTAGCTTCAGACCTGTCAAAGTTAGCCATACCAACGGGAAGCAAATACTTAAATTAACACAACTCAGTGCGCTATGCTTCTGCAAACAAAACAATGTGAAACATCAAACTGTCCATTACTTGAGCTCAACCACGTACAACATCCCACAAGGTAAATCAGTACTCACTGCAACTCGCGCATTCATTCCCATACCTGCGGATATTTTATCCTGCTCATCAATCTTTAACGAACTCGACTGCAGTTTAGCTGGCATCACCTTCATGACACGTAAGCTTTCCGATGTCGCTTCGTTTGCAATTGTGTTACCCAAGCGAAACAAAGTTTCAGTGAGCACAAGAGCTTTCTCAAAGCTCACCCACTCTTGTAAAACATCCATATGCACTTTAGACTTGGTTTCCGTAATGGTAATCTCACTTATCGTCATACCCAACAACTCAACATTTCTGTCACCAACCCCAAGTAACTTACATCGTAGTGGTCCCGCCGCCCCGTGTTTTCCTGGTTCAGACTGATAACGTGTGCCCTCGTGTCTACAAGAAACCTCTGTTCCATACCACCCACTACACCCACTAAGCATCTTTCCGCATGTGCAGTAACTTGTGTAGTGTTACGATCTAACAGGACTGCCTTCCGATGGTCAAAGTTTTCCCGTTTCTGTTTAGCGGCTGTTTACCACAATGATGCTTCCTGTTCTTCCTCTGCCGTCATTCAGATACTCGGTAGCCCACTTCCCCACATGAGTAACGCTCTAGTTGCTTCCACTTCTTCGCTGGCCGTTGTGGCCGAGCGGTTATAGCGGTCCTCGTCCGGAACAGCGCTGCTGCTACGGTCGCATGTTTGAATCCTCCCACGGACATGGATATGTGTGTGATATCCTTAGGTTAGTTAGGTTTAAGTAGTTCTAAGTTCTAGGGGACTAATGACCTCAGCAGTTGAGTCCCATAGTGCTCAGAGCCATTTGAACCATTTGAACCTAAGAGCTGCAGCCTCCTGCGATAACACATTTTTGGCCTCTGCTTTGTGGAATGGACATATGTTGAGCATTAACTTCGCAAATCCTGTCTGAAAATATTTCCACTGACTTATCACATTTCAAATAAAAAGTATTGAGCACCTCGCGAAAATTCCTATGGTATTTTGATTTTGGTAAGAATGGCGTAGTCTAGCAGCCAACTGTTGAAACGACTGTGCTTTACTTTGGATCTCATGATATACCACATTCGAATTGGCCTCTCATGATAAACGTAGACTCAGTCACACGAAGTATTTCTTCGTTGTATTCCCATGGAATACAAATGGGGGTGCACGGAGGGGAGCCGTAGTTTATGCCCACCTTTTGAAAATATTGAAATCTACTCAGGTACTTTATATTTATAATTTTCTAAGATAATATTTATTGTCTTTAATGCAGTCCTCTTCCAAATTCTATGATTGTTTTACGTTTTTTCGTTTAAGCTCAATCGGAAAATTTAAGTTTAAGGCAGGTCTCCCCCGCTTGGTACCAGATGCGACTTCCCACAACAATCGTCTTACTCCACAAATAATAGCATTACGGGACCTTAGAACACATGGACATTATATTTCTCTGGATTGACAACAACAATTATCTCAACAATGATTCATTTCCCTTCGGTTCTTTATTGTTTCCTGTTCAGTGGAACTTAGTCCTGTGTTCGATAAAGCTGTGATTGAAATTATATTGACAGTCTCATATCGTAGGAGAAATTTCACAGATTTTGGAAGAATCTACAGATTCTCAAACTAAATTTTCCGCGCGGACTGGGGCACTCTGGGGCACTTTGTCCCGGTCCGTGCGGCATGCCCAAAAGAACAGATACCAACCTAGTATAAATATAGTTAAGGTTCACCGGCCACTTGACCATCTTTTTCTTCTGTTCAGATGCACAGTGCCCAAACTCTTTCGGGAATCGGCAACGCGTCACGGGTAATGATTATAATGGGTGGGGGCACTACGAATGTAGTGCGTGACAATACTTTGAGCATGTGGGTTTCTCGAGAGGCGTGCCAGAGATAAATCCCTGCAGTCGCACTGTCCTCTGTGTCCTCGGTGGCTCAGGTGGATGGAGCGTAAGCCATGTAAGCAAGAGATCCCAGGTGCGAGTCCCGGTCGGGGCACCAATTCTCATCTGTCCCTGTTGACGTATGTCAACGCCTGCAAGCAGCTAAGGTTATTCATTTCACTGTAATTTCATTCTAACGAGCTGCATGGTCACCGATAGTATCTGTTCTTTCGGACATGTTCGAAAGAACAGAAAACAGTATTCAGACAAAACAGATAACATCTTAGTATTCAGACAATCTGTGGTCTTTCTGCGGAAAAGTATTTGCCTCTCATCAGTCTGATACGTTGTTATTTGCAGTGTGGTCGGCGAGGGACGTATTTGGTAGTGCTGTGTTGACTTTCGATTGCATCTGTTAGATGATGAAAGATATACGGTCAATGACAGCAAAGATGAATAAGAGGTATATATTGAAAAGTGAACAGAATACAAATTTTGAATAATTATATACGAAGGGCTTATTTCAATAGTGGTACAAATCCACTTTGATCATTTAGACATAGGGAGTCCTAAAGTTAAATGAGCGCTGAAAAACCTGCAGTTGAGATACCAGAAACATTCAAGCATATGGCTTCAAGCTAGAGATGATCCTATATATTGCGTGGATCTGTATATTATTCTCCCTCCCTCTCTCTCTCTCTCTGAGAGAATGACCTCAACACTTGCCTGATTCACGTATTAAGATTTAAACTGATTAAGTTGTTAGACTTTCTTAGAAGTTCTTTTTAACTTTGTACCCTTTCAAAATTATTGTTCATTTTGCACAGTGTGGTATATAACAGTTTGAATATAGTTTGGAAATTTTACTTAGGAATCTAGCTTAACAGCTACCTGCTTGCCGTTCGCTGTTGTGCTTTCGTGAATTCAGCAACAGTGTTGTCAAGATGCGAGCTAAGTGGAAATTTTGATTAGGGGCATATAAGTGTTTTATTTCGGATGGGCGTTTGATTTAAAGAGACGTTGAACTCAGACCAGTTACAGTTCAGTTCAAATTTGTTATTTCTTTTTTTTTTTTTTTTTTTTTTTTTTTTTTTTTTTTTTTTTTTTTTTTTGTCAAATGTTAGAGTATGAGCTTAAGGTGGATAACAGTTCATAAGGACAATGTTTTCGTAAAACGTAGATTTCTTCTATGGATTGGGAAGTAAAGTAGGGCTAAATGTCATTAAAAAGTGTATTGGGGATGTTATTTATTTATTCTGATTGCTAACCAGCTGTAAAATGTCTATCAGTCACTGCAACGACATTAAACTCTTGGCAGAGTAGGGGAAACCGACAGGCAAACCTGCTGTGGGTCCCTGGACACTCTGGAAATCATGGCAAGGAACAAGCTAGTAGAATGACCAGGACAGGCACAATGACTCGATTTATTGGACCGCAACCTGTCATCACGTAACGTGACTGTACCATCAAAACTATGTAACGGAAACAGGAGGTGGAACGCTTATTGAACTACGAGGCAAAATCAAAAACATGGCAAGTCAATGCGCCGAACCATTCAATAGGAGTTCTATAATAATGAACTTGAACAGAGAAACAGATCAAACTCGTCGTATCGTAGAACTTATGACTGGAGATGGAACTTCATAAAACATCTGCACCGGATGGATACAGAGCAAAAAGCCTCTACGTGTGGACTATGTGATGAGATAGATGAAACTCCACCACATCTAAACTTCCAATGCGAAACTCTGGCGGCCAAAAGACACTGAATAGTCGAGTCGGTGGAGCCAGAAGGGAACGTGTCTAATAAGGACATAGTAAAGAGTCTTCTACTACTTCTTAATGGTACAGGTTTGCTTTACTAGAAATACTGGTGTCGAAATACCAGAATAAACTCAGTTTCCGTGGGTGCACCTGTGGGCTAGGACCTAGTTGGTCTTATCTCTCTGAATTAGAAATACCAAATTAAAGGGTCTCCACATGAGCCTCTTCATCATTTTGCTTAACTTTTAGCTTAACGTACCCACCTCTGGCACCTCAATTCTGGAAGCAAACTTCAAACTGCTTACAAAAGTCCGAGCAGCTGTGTGTGTCTGCAGTGGATACAAGGTATATTATCTTTATTTCACTTCACATTTTACAATGTTTACAGCAATTACCGGAGCCCCACACCTATATTACACACATTTATGTGTACTGTCAGTATATACATCCTTCCCTCCTCTCACCTGAATCAATCAAGAGCATGAATAAGAGTGTGCAAAATATATTTAAATGAGCAGATACCAGTTCAGAAGCCTTCCGTTTGGTTAAATATATCGTCAGCTGCTTGTATTAGATGCCTGAACAGTATAATTCCTGCAGACTGACGATCAGACATAGCACTCTATGTGGATGACATTCTCGTGGCAGTGAAGTCATGGGCTGTCCACAATGAAGTGGTGCATCGGTTATTGGAAGCCTTTGCGCAGGTGAAAGGGACTGTGAACTTGGACAAGTCACAATTTGGCAGAAAAGAAATACGATTCCTGGAATTCATCGTATCTGCAGATGAAATACAACCTGACCCGACAAGAATTGTGCGATTGCGGAATGCGCAACCCCAACCAATAAAAAATAATTACACTGTTTTCTCAGACTATTTTATTCCTGTCAGCGCTTTCTGAATCTAAACTTGGTAGCCGTGCCGTCTTAGGCGCCTTGCCACGATTAGCGTGGCACCCCATTGGAGGGTCGAGTCCTCCTTCGGGCATGGGTGTGTGATGTGCTTTGCGTAAGTTAGTGTCAGTTGGATTAAGTACTTCTAGGCCTAGGGACCAATGACCTCAGCAGTTTGGTCCCTTAGAAACTTACCACAAATTTCTAAATAAAAGAGTATCTAACTTTACCTCCAGACTACGTCTTCGTGTCCTGATAGGAAACAATACTCCATGGATCTGGGACCAGCAGGCAGAAGACGAATTCACGAAACCTAAAGAGGCATTAGTCATGGCACCGATTCCTGCACACTCCAACCTGTAACAAAACTTATGTGCCATGACTGACAGTTCATTCTCTGCTTTGGGCGTCATTCTGTTCAAACCAGAGGACATCACCGATCTATCCTCTTAGAAAATGATATCTTTCACAAACCGGGTGCTCACTCTCTGTGAAGGAAATTACACTCTCACGGAATTTCTGGCACTCGCAATTGAGTGGGTGTTTATCAGACTCTAATACTACCATATTGGTCGAACGACAAGGGTATTTATCGACCACCGAACTCTGCAATTTTTAAAGAGCGCTAAGCCATCCCATAAGAGACTGGCGCGGTGGACACTGTACCTCTAAGAATTCCGATTTAATGTGGCGTACATTCCCATCGATAGAAACGTCATTGCAGACGGCTTCTCACGTGTACCTGTAGGATTAGTACGTGCAGAAGATGATGGTGATGGAGACAAAAACCTTCAGCTTCTTATATCTAAAAGACGAAGCTGGGGAAAATGCTGTTACAACCTGCCTCAGGAACAATGCACACAAGCAGGACAGAGATGAGGTATTGACACACGTTAAAGAGAACTGGGACGGTGGCATCAATGCGTCGATTCGTCATTTCTGCTTTCTCAGAGATGGCATTCACTTTAAAATTTGTGGTCCAGACGACACACGGTGAGTACTCGCAAGTCCAGGTGTGCTCATGGACAAATTAGTACGGTGCACACACTTGAGTTATGGGATTTTCGGTGCAAAGAAAGAGCTTAAAGAAACTCCATGAAACATATTACTTTAACGAAATGCTCAGACGAATACGCCGTGTCATTTGAATACGCCGTGCCAGTGAGACAAACTAGCCGCAGTGATGTACGCTGCACCCCTGCACCCCGCACTCAACACAAAACTGTGTGGCATCGCCGCCGCCGACTTGTTCGGGCCACTAGTCCGTACTGGGTCAGGTCTTCCTTATCTACTGGAGGCTGTGGAACTAACGTGTAAGCTTGTTTCGTTTACACACATGAGGAGGGCAAATGGGAAACTTGTGGCAAAGGCTTTCGTTAACAATTTTTAACGAGATGTAGGACCGGGTAAGCGGGTAGTTTCAGACAGTGGGTCGCAGTTTCGCTAGAAAGAGCGGTCACAAATTCTGAGGCGTCTGAAAGTAAATCCGTCATTCATTTCAGTGTGCCAACCGAGCTGTAACCCAGCGGAATGCTTGATAAGGGAATTTGTAAGACTTACTGTCACAGCAATCACAAAACCTGGAACACGCACCTTAAATCGTTTCAGGTCATACTCAACAAACTTCCACCCACTTCGATCATCCTACCCCAGATCTCGGTACAGAAACACAAGCCGAGTTGGCGACGCTTCGTTCTCAGCTCCAGGCTATGATGGCTTCGGTTACACATCTTGAGGCTGCAGTGTATGGGCACTGTTGTGGGCCGGCAGTGGGGATTCAGCAAACTTCCAGTGCTTCAGAGTCATCTGATCGGTCTTCACTGGTGCTCAGCCCAGTTACTGCTCGCACTGAGGTTGACCCCTCACCTGTCGTCGAGTGGGAGGTCACTCCAGGGCGAAGCAGCTGGCGAAAGACTTCCCACGTGGCCGCACGTAAGGCCTCCCTGGTTTGTTTGACAAACAGGTTCCAGGTTCTGTCTGTGGCTGACACTCTCACTGAGCTAGATGCTGTCACCTGTCTTGTTCCAGAGAAAACCACTCGGCCTGCAAGATCCGGGCAATGACAGAGGGTGGGATTATTGGTAGTTGGGAGCTCCAATGCTAGGCGGGTTATGGGGCCCCTTAGGGACTTGGCTGACAAGGAGGGTAAGGAAACCAATGAGCAATCCGTGTGCATACCGGGTGGAATCATTCCAGATGTGGAAAGGGTCCTCCCGGACGCCATGAAGAGTACAGGGTGTAGCCAACTGCAAGTGTGTGCTCTCATCGGTACCAATAATATGTGTCACTTTGGATCAGAACAGATTCTCTCTGGTTTCGATCGGCTAACAGAATTGGTAGAGGCTGCCAGTCTTGCTTGCAAGACGAAAGCAGAGCTGACTATTTGTAGCATAGTCGACAGGACCGATTGCAGACCTCTGGTACATAGCCGAGTGGAGAGTCTGAATTAGAGGCTGAGACGGTTCTGCGACCGAGTAAGCTGCAGATTCCTCGACTTGCGCCAAAGAGTGGTTGGGTTTCGGGTTCCGCTGAATAGGTCACGTGTCCACTATACGCAGGAGGCAGCTACATGAGTATCAGGGGCTGTGTGGCGTGGACTGGGCGGTTTTTAGGGTTAGAGGGCCTTGGGGAAACACAAGAAGGGCTTCAGTCACAAAAGGAGCAGGCTGAACACTGGAAGAGCGTAGATAGAGAACCATTGGTATAACAGTTGTAAATTGTCATAGCTGTGTTGGGAAAGTACCAGAGCTCCAGGCGCTAATAGGAAGCACTGATGCCCAAATCGTTATAGGCACTGAAAGCTGCCTAAATCCGGATATAAGCTCAGTCGACATTTTTTTGAAAAACCGAATGGTGTTCCGAAAGGATAGGCTAAACACGGTGGGCGGTGGCGTGTTTCTTGCTGTCAGAAGTTTAAATTGTCACGAAATTGAAGTAGATACTTTCTGTGAGTTAGAAAGGGCAGAGGTCATTGTTGGCAAACGTATTAAAATAATAATAGCATCCTTTTACCGACTTCACAATTTAGATGATACAGTTGCTGAAAGGTTCAAAGAACACTTGCGTTCGATTTCAAACATTACCCGACTCATACGATAATAGTTGGTGGTGATTTTAATTTACCCTCGATATGTTGGCGGAAATACATGTTTAATTCCGGAGGTACGCATAAAATATCATCCGAAATTGTGCTAAACGCATTTTCTGAAAATAATTTCGAGCGGTTAGTTCGAGAGCCCACACGAATAGTAAACGCTCGTGAAAACACACTTTATCTCTTACCAACAAATAATCCTGAGTTAATAACGTGCATCAAAACCGATTCAGGGATTAGTGAACACAGGGCTGTCGTTGCGAGATTGCATGTTGTAATCCTCAAATCACCGAAAAAGAAGTGAAAAATATACCTATTTAAAAAAGCAGATAAAAATTCACTTGACGCCTTCCCGAGAGACAATCTCCACTCATTCCAAATTAATAACATAAGTATAGACCAGATGTGGCCTAAATTCAAAGTAATAGTATCGGCACCAACTGAGAGATTTAGACCAAATAAATTAACAAACGACGGAGCTAATCCTTCTTTGTACACAAAACCGATTGTAACACTGTTGCAGAAAGAACGAAAGAAACATGCCAAATTTAAACAGACGCAAAATCCCCAAGATTGGCGAACTTTTACAGAAGCTCGAAATTTAGCGCAGACTTCAATGCGAGATGCCCTTAACAGTTTCCTCAACGAAACGTTGTCTCGAAACCTGGCAGAAAATCCAAAGAGATTCTGGTCGTATGTGAAGTATGTTAGTGGCAAGAAACAATCAATGCCTTCTCTGCGTGACAGCAATGGAGATACTATCGAAGACAGTGCTGCCAAAGCAGAGTTACTAAACACAGTCTTCCCAAACGCCTTCACAAAAGTAGACGAAGAAAATGTTCCAGAATTCGAATCAAGAACAGCTGCCAAAATGAGTAACGTAGAATTAAATATCCTCGGAGTAGTGAAGCAACTTAAATCACTTAATAAAGGCAAGTCTTCTGGTCCAGACTGTATACCAATTAGGTTCCTTTCAGAGTATGCTGATGCATTAGCACCATACATAACAATCATATACAACCGTTCGCTCGAGGAAAGATCCGTACACAAAGAGTAGAAAGTTGCACAGGTCACACGAATATTCAAGAAAGATAGCAAGAGTAATCCACCAAATTACAGGCCCATATCGTTAACGTCGATATGTAGCAGGATTTTAGACCATATGTTCTGTTCGAACAGCCGGCCCAAGTGGCCGTGCGGTTAAAGGCGCTGCAGTCTGGAACCGCAAGACCGCTACGGTCGCAGGTTCGAATCCTGCCTCGGGCATGGATGTTTGTGATGTCCTTAGGTTAGTTAGGTTTAACTAGTTCTAAGTTCTAGGGGACTAATGACCTCAGCAGTTGAGTCCCATAGTGCTCAGAGCCATTTGAACCATTTTTTCTGTTCGACCATTACGAACTTCCTCAAAGAAAACTGTCTATTGACACACAGTAAACATGGGTTTAGAAAACATCGTTCCTGAGAGACACCACTATATCTTTATTCGTATGAAGTGATGAGTGCTATCGACAAGGGATTTCAGTTGGATTCCGTATTTCTGGATTTCCGGAAGGATTTTGACACTGTACCACACAAGCGGCTCGTATTGAAATTGCGAGCATATGGAATATCGTCTCAGCTATGTGACTGGATTGGTGATTTCCTGTCAGAGAGGTCACAGTTAGTAGTAACTGACGGAAAGTCATCGAGTAAAACAGAAGTAATTTCTGGCATTCCCGAAGGTAGTGTTATAAGCCCTTTGCTCTTCCTTGTCCATATAAACAATTTGAGAGACAGTCTGAGCTGCCGTCTTCGGTTGTTTTCATATGATGCTGTCGTTTATCGACTAATAAAGTCATCAGAAGATCAAAACAAACTGTAAGACGATTTATAAAAGATATCTGAATAATGCGAAAAGTGGCAGTTGACCGTGAATAACGAAAAGTGTGAGGTCATCCACATGAGTGCTAAAAGAAACTCGTTAAACTTCGGTTACACGATAAATCAGTCTAATCTAAAAGCCGTAAATTTAACTAAATACCTAGGTATTACAGTTACGAACAACTTAAATTGGAAGAAACACATAGAAAGTATTGTGAAGAAGACTAACCAAAACTGCGTTTTATTGGCAGGACACTTTGAAAATGTAACTGACGTACAAAGGAGACTGCCTACACTACGCTTGTCCGTCCTCTTTTAGAATACTGCTTTGACGTGTGGGATCCTTACCAGATAGCACTGATCGAGTACATCGAGAAAGTTCAAAGAAAAGCAGCACGTTTTGTATTATCGCGAAATATGGGAGAGAGTGTCACAGAAAAGATACAGGATTTGGGCTGGAAATCGTTAAAAGAAAGGCGTTTTTCGTTGCGACGGAATCTTCTAACGAAATTCCAATCATCAACTTTCTCCTCCGAATTCGAAAATATATTGTTGACACCGACCTACATAGGGAGGAACGATCGCCACGATAAAATAAGGGAAATCAGAGCTTGTACGGAACGTCTAGGGGTTCATTCTCTCCGCGCGCTATACGAGATTGGAATTGTGAAGACGGTTCGATGAACCCTCTGCCAGGCACTTAAATGTGATTTGCAGAGTATCCATGTAGATGTAGATGTAGATGTAGATATAATACATCATTACACTGTTGGTCACAACGTGTTGCGGATATCACGGTTCTATGTTCCTCCCCTGAGTCTAGTGTGTCAAGCCTTTTTGGACAGAAAGTTTTAGCGTAATGTCAAAACTGCAATCCAAAAGCTTACTCGATTAGTACATCGGCGGGGCTGGCCTCTACAGACTGGCTGCTTGTTAAAATAAAACGTTTAAGATATTCACAATTGGTGCACCGAAAATTTATTCCGGCTGCTGCACACCTCCCTTCTTTCGAAATATCTCCCGAATCTTCCATGACGAATCTTTAATTAAAATTACTCTTAACCATAAGAATTCTGTGCTGTGCTGATGGCAACACCCAGATGCAGCCCTGAGATGTCCCATATGAGTTTCTCCTTAATACACTTACTCTCAAGGTGCGGTTTCCAGGACCGAACTACAATACAGTCCTCAATCTAATGTTTATGCTACCTAGTATAGAGATTCTACTTTCGTCAGTTGTTCCATAGCCTATGCCGGTTAACCAGTCGGCTGGAAACTGGTGTGCCGGTTGTTCTGTAAACTCTGTCCCCTTCTGCTCTTATTACAGAAGTAAAATATGCAAATACCTTGTAGAAGCAGGCACGACTGGTATATGAAATAATTATTGATATAATCTGGTGGTGATTTTGTACATCTGCTCCCTTAAATTTTTCCCCTGCTGTGTTTCCATAAATTTGTCTAGCGAACGCGTAAGTTCAGGGTTGAGGGTGGCATTAAGGTGAGCTAAATTCTCGAAGGATAATGCCCTTAATGGCCCTTCCTGCCAATACAGTTATTCCGCGTCAGTGTCATGACAGTCGTACGAGTGAGTGTAAACGGAAGAGGGAAATTCGCCCCGAGTTGAGTGCCATTCCGCGGCACTCGTCATACAAATCGCCGCTTTCTGAATATGGCTAAGTGAATAATTCAATTTCGGAACATCCTCCTCATTTGGTGTGCTGAACAACCTTTTTATTAATAATCTCCCCCAATTAACAAACCTATTTTTCTCTTAACTATAGTCTGTGATGCAATATCTACCAGCTGTGATAACTGTGCTCATAATTTACCGTAGATAAACTGTGACTAAGACAGCTCCCTTGTAAGTCGCATATAACCTTCACTCCTCTGTAGCTCTTTAAACAATTCCGAAAGAAAATCTTCCAGTCTCCGAATTTCATTCCTCATTTCAATATCCGCTGATACCTCATAAGGAAGACAACCGATTGTCTAGAGAACAACACAAATCACACAAGTGTTGACCGACAACTAAGCGTTCTCCTCCACTCCCGATAATGTATGACAAACCCAGGACAACATCCAGGATGACATCACAAAATCGTCACCTGAGGATAGGAACCATCCATCATCGCCCTCCTTCCAAAGAGAGTAACTAACGATAAGCAGAAAGAAGAAAAAATAGTAACAAGTACCTGACAGTAATACTATAGTAATACAAGAAAAGTATATGTTTCAATGATACGAAAACACTAAATCCATCCGAACACAACACAATGCAAGAAATACTCATAACACAAACATCAAGTATAAATTTAACACTAACATAATCTAACAACATAATTAATTACGTGACCTCAAAGTATAACGAATGCTTGTGCCTTAAACTGTGTAACCGATGAGGTTCCTTGATTTTGCCTACTGCATCCTACGGTACCGGGTACACAAGTAACTGTGGCACAGCATTCAAAATACTCTTAAACGGTTTCACCAGACTGACGTGCACGGCAGGCATTTTGGTAGGAAACTGTACCCTTCCGCTAACCGGCGACGTCATGTCCACGACCAGATATGCTACGTGATATTTGATCAAGATCTCCTTCGACATTCCTTCTGGTGTACTGGGATTAGTGACCAATACCCACTGCCGTACACGGTACTGTGGTAGTGTGCCCATTAGCCTATTCGGCGGTTTCTGGCATACAACAGCCTTCATGTTCGCCTTTTGTATGTTTCTCCATACCTCCCGATTTCTTCTCACAAACATCTACACTGGTTCGCAGTTGGCACCTAATTTAGGACTTAAAACGTCGAAGTGGGACGGCATTTTCGGCCCGTATACTACCTCAAGTAGTGACATGACTCTTCCCGTGAGGACTTTCGAGTTGCACGTGCAAACTATATATATAGAAAATAGATATCCCAGTCGTCATTAAAGCTTAGCATTTTGCAAATGGTCTTAGGGTGGCGCTCCATTCTACTTTTGGTTTACGGGTGGAACGGGCTCTTTCGTAACTTCCGAATACGCCATACATGGCACATTTGCTCCGTAGGTCCCAAAACTAAGCACTTACCCTGGTCCTAAATTAAGTTATTGGGGACTCCAATGTCCAATATCCAATTGTTAACTAACATTAGAGCCATAGTACTGGCCTGTTCATCTGGAATACCGCGAAAAAGGGCGATGACCGTAAGCACATACGTACAGGTGTTCTGTGGATAACAAATGTCGAGCTCACGCATTTAAAATGGCTTCAACGCCTCTGTTAACCTCAGGGAAGGGATTCTCTAGTGCAAAGTATCCTCTCCCTCAGCGCATGGTACACATTCTTTGACATATTCCTCCAAGTCACGCTGGCTGTTCCTCAACCAAAACCATTCCGCAATAAGACTATCTGTTGCTCGTCGGCCATCAGCAACAGACAGCAGCTGGTCATGAGCCTGCTGTAGCTATCCCTTTTGAAGAACTGGCGGGACCACGATACGTGGTCCCTATTTCGGGACTCTGTACAACAAATCTTCAAGTATGATAACGTGCGTCTGTGACTTAAAGGACTGACAGTTTCTATCATCTGCCTGTGCTCCCTGCTGTTCCAATAAACTCTTGTCCAGTACACTAAACATGGCTATTTTGCGACTTAATGTATCCGCATTTGTGTGTCTTATTCCAAACAAACTCGTAATTAAACTCACTAAGCTTGAGAGCCCAACGTGGCAAACTAGTAGTGGGATGGTTTAGATTAAACAATCAGTTCAGTGACGAATGATTAGACACAACTTTAAATCTTCTACCATTCAAAAAAATCAGTAATGTGTAATATCACATATGACCGTTATCATTTCATTTTCGTTTGTTTAGCCGTTTCTTTACGTCTTGTTGAACCGCCACGGTACATGAACTACTGGATGCCCCTATCCATCAAGCATCTGACCCATAATACATCCGATTGCCTTATTTGATGCATCATAAGAGAGGATCAACTCTTTATCAAATCTGGAATAACTAATACGGGATCGGAAACCATTGTCCCCTCCAATTTCTCCAATGCTACCAATGCTACCTGATACTCCAGCATCCACTGAAACTTTACTCTGTTTGTGAGTTGTCTAGTTAAGAAAATTATACATTCTCTAAAACATAAATCTCATCTGGTTTTTAGGTGTTCTCGTAAGAGTACTAAAGATTCCTTTCTATATAATAAGTCTGGTCTTATGTGAAATATGCAATGCGTGACTAACTCAAGGCATTTTTCCAGAGAGACTGAAATATCGCGTTGTTAAGCTCCTCTTTAAGAAATGTGATAAGAGGGGTGTCAATAGGTACCGACCTGATTCGGTGCTGACAGCAGGTGATTTTTTACGGAATAGAATCTTATCTTAGCATCAATAAGATCCTCAGCATATCACAGTTTGGCTTTCAGAGGAGTTTCTTTACTGAGGAGGACATTTACATGTTAACATACAAATTTTAAGAAACATTAAATGATAAAAAGCACCAGTTGGTATTTTCTGCGCCCTATCTAAGGCGTTTGACTGTGTGAATCACAGTACTGAACTAGAGGAATCGCAGGTTTATGAGACTGGTGACACAGAAAATCAATCGATAATGCCATATGTAACCAAATGATCGCAAAAAGTTTTACTTATTGATTCAATCAGCATAGTCCAGGGACATGATTCCCCAAGGCTCAGTCTTTGGTCTACTGTTGTTCTCTATATATGTAAACGATCTTTGGTCCGATACAAAACAAGCAGAAATAGTTCGTTTTGCACATAACATTGGTATTATAATCAGTGCAGGCATACGCAAGAAACAGATGAAATGGTAAACGATGTTTTTAAAAGTATCATTAGTTTACCGCGAATGGTCTCACACTCAATTTTGAAAAGGCACAATATATTCAATTCTGCATATCTATGGGCACTATATCAGATATCAAAGTAACAAGTAGTAAAGAATAACGAATAGGGTGAAACTTCAAAATTCTTATATGTCAGTACTGATGACCATTTAAACTGGAAAGCGTACATTTCGGAATTCCTAAAACAACTTGCTTCAGACACTTTTGCAATTAGAATCATTTTTTTTTAAATTTCGTTTTAAAATTCATAAACCACCTTATGGCCTAGATCGGTCTCTTTAGTTACTAGAAATGAGCAATTTGTAAGTCACTCGTTCTTCTTTAAACTCGGCACTGTAAAAGTAGAGCCTGCGACAGTGCTCTGCGCAGTCATCTGTAATGCCCGAGCTTCCGCGACGAGTTAGCAATTTCTCTCCAACTATGTTGCAAGGTTTTTCTCTTCGTTGATGCATCGTAACCCTTTCCCTTTCAGTATCCGTTTAAGAATAGAATTTTGATTTGCCGTTGTTTGCTAACACGAATTCGTTAAACATGCAAGTAAGGTAGTTGCTATGTTCGCTACAAATTTTATTAACGATGAAGGTACGTCTCTTTTTTGACACATTTTGAAGCACAGACAATAACAAATATCTTTAGACAAATTTATTCTAAAACAGGATATACTGTGGCACAAATAAAAAATTACTATACTGTATTATAAAACGGTTTGAGTATCTATTTTATTCGGAAGGGAAAGCATTGACTTACTCTACATGGAATCCTTGCAGAATTTACAGTGCGAGTAAATCATGCAAAATAGGTACTATAATCAGTTATTTTTATTTATTACCAATTAAGACAAACATTATCTGACGTATATAAAGGTACTGATTGCTTTAACTGTAATTACTTATAGAATATTTCTCTAAAATTTACCATAACTAAGTGACATACGTAGGCAATTCACATAATGAAATTAAGTATTGTAATTATAATTAATGAGATTTACGTAGCTGCAACTTCCCTCTTGCAATTGTTTGCAGTTGGGGGGCTCACTAAGGGAAATTATCAGCAGCGGCTTCAAATGCTCATCGGCTTGTTTAGATCTTTAATATTACTGTATAGTTCATTTTTTTCTCAAAGATAAGTAGAGCCAAAAGTGGAAAAAAGTCACAAGCAAACACACGCAACTGGTGAAACTGTGTGAGTGGAGATATAAAATGCCAGCAGTAACGAATACAATCATTTATGTCTAGAAAAATCGCTACATTGCAAATCAACCACTTCCATTTGCAATTCTGAGGCAAGAGTTTCTATATCGGCATTAAAAGGATTTTGAATTATCTTAATATCGTTTGTACCAAAATCTGAAACACAGGACTCAAAATTTATTTTTCAAGCATTCGAAGTTTCAGTTGCAAAAGCAACCGGGAATGGAGTCTCTGACTGCTTAATGAATTTTGGCATGTATTAAAATACATGAGTGTGCACCTCAGGCAGTAGTTAGTTTTCACCTTGTAACTTCAAATTACTGTTGTTCACGTGTTTAGTTAAATCTGTACAAAATGATAACTTCCATAGCTACTCAGCGTTCTGTGACAACTGAGACCGATTCCCTTCATTAAGAAAATTTCAATTCTTGCTAGGAGCCCAAAAACCGAGTCAGAGATTTTCCACAGCTAAGCCAGCGCACTCTTGCATAATATGGTAAATCATTTCCTTCAGTCTCCTCAGTAAACTCGCGGAGTTGACGATGACTGAGAGTATGTGTTCTTTTATACAGCTGACATGAGTGTCTTTAAGACTTCTGATATATTCAAGCATTTTCCACAAAGGAACTGTTGATGAATGAGGGAACGTGCGATTAATGGTTTCCATCCACCGACATTTTCTATCGTCTTTGACACTACAGCAATGATACTTGTGTTTTCTCCACAAATGTTTTTGCCACTATTAGTTCTGACACACCTTAAGTTTTTCCGTTGAAGACTGTTTTACTCAACAGCATTTTCTACGCCTTTAAAAAGTTCTTCTCTCGTGGCAATGGCGTGAATGCTACGAACGTTAAGAAACTGTTCATAAACTTCATATTTTTTGTTAATCCATTCAATAAGAAGTAACACCTGTGCACATCCGAAACACACGTTGACTCATTCGGAACCAACGACAACCACCCATTGTGTTGAGTTTTCACAGAAAACTGAGTTATGTATTAAGATTGTAGCTGCAGCGTTTGCAGAAAAGCTGATATTTTTAAATAAATTAGCTTTCTCTGGAGACATTTCTTCAGCATCTGCAGTCATGCAATCCTTTATTAATTTGCAGTCAGAAAATGGTTTTCCATGTTTTGTTTACTGAGCCATGGTGAAACTAGGAGAGTTGCTGCTTGTTGTTCACTTTTTACTTTCTTAAAACAACATTTTCTGAAATTTCAAACCACGTTTCAAACACGCATAATTTCTAACTTTTAGTATCTCGTAAATTTGGAATAGTTTTCAGAATTTTTAGTCTCATAATGTATTCCTTGAGAACTGATATTGTTTTAATGCAAATTATACACTTTGACTTATTACTTCAGTCAATTACGAAATAAAGATTTCCCCATTGCTCTTGGAAAGTTCAGCACTCACTATCTATCTTCTGTGTCTTTTACATATTTAGACGAATCTGTACAAAAGAGACTTGAGTGCAAATCAAATTGACACCAATTAATAGTATTAAGAAGAAGGTTTCTGAGTAAAGAATTGCACTGGATTTATCTTCAAGGGGATTTTAATAAAATTAAAAATTCGCTGTTAAATATACCGTATTTCCAAGAAGACACTGTAGTCACAAAACACTCTAAACTTCTGTACTCTCCGGAAAACGTCATTATTACATATGAACCATAGACCTTGCCGCTTATGGGGAGGCTTGCGTGCCGTAGGTGCAACCACAACAGAGGCGTATCTGTTGAGAGGCCAGATAAACGTGTGGTTCATGAAGAATGGCAGTGGCCTTTCCAATAGTTGCAGGGCAACAGTCTGGATGACTGACTAATGTGGCCTTGTAACACTAACCAAAACGGCCTTGCTTTGCTGGTACTGCGAACATCTGAAAGAGAGGAGAAACTACAGTCGTAATTTTCCCGAGGGCATGCAGCTTTTCTGTATGGTTAAATGATGATGACGTCCTCTTGGGTAAAATACTCCGGAGGTAAAATTATCCCCCATTCCTATCTCCGGGCGGGGACTACTCAAGGGGACGTCGTTATCAGGAGAAAGCATGGAATGTAAGATACCTTAATCGAGTAGGTAGATTAGAAAATTTAAAAAGGGAAATGGATGTGTTAAAGTTAGATACAGTGGGAAATAGTGAAGTGCGGTGGCAGGAGGAACAAGACTTTTGGTCAGCTGAATACAGGGTTATAAATACAAAATTAAATAGGGGTAATGCAGGAGTGGGTTTAATAATGAATAAAAAAATTGGAGTGCGGCTAAGCTACTAAAAAAAGCATAGTAAACGCATTATTGTGGCCAAGATAGACACGAAGCCCATGCCTACTACAGTCGTATAAGTTTATATGCAAACTAGCTCTGCAGATGATGAAGAAATGGAAGAAATGTATAATGAGAAAAAAGAAATTATTCAGGTAGTGAAGGGAGACGAAAATCTAACAGTCATGGGTGACTGGAATTCGAGAGTAGGAAAAGGGAGAGGAGGTAACATAGTAAATGAATATGGATTGGGAGTAAGAAGTGAAAGGGAAACCGTCTGATAGAAATTCGCACAGAGCATTACTTAATCATAGCTAACACTTGGTTCAAGAAACATAAAAGGTGGTATGCATGGAAGTACCCTGGAGATACTAGAAGGTATCAGACGGATTATATAATGGTAAGACAGAGATTTAGGAACCAGGTTTTAAATTGTAATACATTTCCAGGGGCAGATGTGGACTCTCAGAACAATCTATTGGTTATGAACTGTAGATTAAAACTAAAGAAACTGCAAAAAAGTGGAAATTTAAGGAGATTGGACCTGGATAAACTGACTAAATCAGAGGTTGTTCAGAGTTTCAGGGAGAGCATAAGGGAACGATTGACAAGAGTGGGGAAAAGAAATACAGTAGAAGAAGAATGGGTAGCTCTGAGGGATGAAGTAATGAACGCAGCAGACGATCAAGTAGGTGAAAAGACGTGGGCTAGTAGAAATCTTTGGGTAACAGAAGAAATATTGAATTTAATTGATGAAAGGAGAAAATATAAAGTCGCAGTAAATGAAGCAGGCAAAAAGGAATACAAACGTCTCAAAAATGAGATCGACACTAAGTAAAGAAGGGAAAGCAGAAATGTGGAAGGAGTATATAGATTGTCTGTACAAGGGCGATGCACTTCAGGACAATATTATGGAACTGGAAGAGCATGTAGATGAAGAAAAAATGAGAGATATGATACTGCGTGAAGAGCTTGACAGAGCACTGAAAGACCTGAGTCGAAACTAGGACCCTGGAATACACAACATTCCACTAGAACTACAGACGGCCTTGGGAGAGCCAGTCCTGACAAAACTCTACCATCTGGTGAGCAAGATGTATGAGACAAGCGAAGTACCCTCAGACTTCAAGAAGAATATAATAATTCCAATCCCAAAGAAAGCAGGTGTTGACAGATGTGAAAATTACCGAACTCAGTTTAATAAGTCACAGCTACAAAATACTAACGCGAATTCTTTACAGACGAATGGAAAAACTGGTAGAATCCGACCTCGGGGAAGATCAGTTTGGATTCCGTGGATATGTTGGAACACGTGAGGCAATACTGACCTTACGACTTACCTTAGAAGATAGATTAAGAGAAGGCAAACCCTCTTTTTTTGCATTTGTAGACTTAGAGAAAGCTTTTGACAATGTTGACTGGAATACTCTCTTTCAAATTCTAAAGGTGGCAGGGGTAAAATACAGGAAGAGTATGGCTATTTACAATTAGTACAGAAAGCAGATGGCAGTTATAAGAGTCGAGGGGCATGAAAGGGGAGCAGTGGTAGGGAAGGGAGTGAGACAGGGTTGTAGCCTGTTCCCGATGTTATTTAATCTGTATTGAGCAAGCAGTAAAGGAAAAAAAAAGAAATATTCGGAGTAGCTATTAAAATCCATGGGGAAGAAATAAAAACTTTGAGGTTCGCCGATGACATTGTAATTCTGTCAGAGACAGCAAAGGACTTGGAAGAGCAGTTCAACGGAATCGACAGAGTCTTGAAGGAGGATATCAGATGAACATCAACAAAAGCAAAACGAAGATAATGGAATGTAGTCGAACGAAGTCAGGTGATGCTGAGGGAATTAGATTAGGAAATGAGACGCTTAAACTAGTAAAGGAGTTTTGCTATTTGGGGAGCAAAATAACTTATAATGGTCGAAGTAGAGAACATATAAAATGTAGACTGGCAATGGCAAGGAAATCCTTTCAGAAGAAGAGAAATTTGTTAACATCGAGTATAGATTTAAGTGTCAGGAAGTCGTTCCTGAAAGTATTTGTATGGAGTGTAGCCATGTATGGAAGTGAAACATGGAAGATAAATAGTTTAGACAAGAAGAGAATAGAAGGTTCCGAAGTGTGGTGCTACAGAAGAATGCTGAAGGTTAGACGGGTACATCACATAACTAATGAGGAGGTATTGAACAGAATTGGGGAGAAGAGGAGTTTGTGGCATAACTTGACAAGAAGAAGGGACCGGTTGGTAGGACATATTCTGAGGCGTCAAGGGATCACAAATTTAGCATTGGAGGGCAGCGTGGAAGGTAAAAATCATAGAAGGAGACCAAGAAATGAATACACTAAGTAGATTCAGAAGGATGTAGGTTGCAGTAAGTACTGGGAGATGAAGAAGCTTGCACAGGATAGAGTAGCATGGAGAGCTGCATCAAACCAGTCTCAGGGCTGAAGGCCACAACAACAACAACATATATTTAATACTGTCAAGCAGTCACAACAATACGTAAAGACCTGCACGCACATTGGTTATCGGTGAGGCAGAGAAATGGGCAGTACACTTGCCCGTAAGTGCTAACAGGAACTGCGGAATGATATTCACTCCCGCTCCCTATGCCACAGATATCTCAATCATTGCCTAGACCTGAAACAAAAATTAGCGCGTAATTCAACACTACAGTAGTTAGGTGTCGTGAACCAAAGTCTGTCCAAGTTTTATTGAGCCAGAGATGATCGTAGGGAACGAAGAGGTAGCCCTTATGTCGACTCGTTGTGAGTAATATTGTGGTGGGAATATATCCTGCAGGGCTGATGGAATATGCAGATCGAGCTACGTTCTGAACTCCTGCTGCGACTTTATTGTCGCACGGAAGTTACAAGGTTTCTCGAAAGTGTGTTACAGCAAGCCTCACGAGTGGTTTTTATTTGTAACAATGTAATGAAGTTAGGGCCACATCTCAAGAAAAAAACAATAAACCGATCATTGTGTAATGAGTGCTGAGTGTTACTCGGTGTCAGCCCGTAAGGACTGGCAGTAGTGGCAAATGTCACGAAAACTTCTGCACTACATTGAGGATTTCCGAGCAGTTCTAGGGTTTCAGGGCTCCAGGAAGGCAGATTATAACTCGGTTCTGGACTTGATTTCACCAATAGCAGAACCAGAAACACAAATAAACCACTGAAACACTACTAAAGAAAAATGTTATATGTTACCTTTTTGTCGTGTGTCGTCACCCATCTACAGTCTGAACAATCGAGAGCCAAATGACGACACGTGTACATGTAAAAAATGTGCCTGCAACAGCCATAGTGCACAGCAATTCGTGACTTGCAAGACTGCAAAACAAACAATGATAAGTTCATGGATTCACATGAACTCGCAAACATAACCTTATCATACCCTATCCAGTACTGCACAAATTGGGTCTCTTAACTCAGAAAAAATACTGAATTGAACATAAACAAAGTGTGGCTCAGCGCACCCAATTGTAGTGAGCCAATACTAGTGAATTGGAGATATGCCGCTAGAATGTAATTTACTAAACTTCTCAGTCTTACTGTCCGACTGTAAAAAACCGTCTTTGGTTCAAAGCGCTTCAAATGGTTCTGCTGAGGTCATCAGTCCAGTAGAACTTAGAACTACTTAAACCTAACTAACTTAAGGACATCACACACATCCATGAACAAGGCAGGATTCGAACCTGCTACAGTAGCGGTCTCACGGTTCCTGACTGTAACGCCTAGAACCGCTCGGCCACCTCGGCCGGCAAATAGTGTTTGGGCTCAAGAGTTACCCAACAATCACTTATCACGGCAAACTGTAGGGTTTGTATGCTGGAAAACACTTCCCCAGACAACCTGCGTCGAGATACGCAACGACTACTTCATGACACCAACTGTAACAGCTGGGCCTGTTCCTGAACCCTGCGCCTCATGATGGATGAGATGGTGGGGGAGAGGGCAGATTAACGCGGGGCTGTATACTCAGACAGTTGTATTATTTACTGATCTTTATTAAAGCAGCCTTATACTGTATTCCAGCTGTCCTCACGGACGCGCTTTGTGCTTGAAAACACGGCCGACCGAGGAATACGTCGACGCCCCTTCCCATTGGTGGCAGCTGTTGACCTCGGTCATGAGTGCCAGCTACCGCAATGCTAAGCTGCCCACCGGAAGTGAAGAACGAGCGTGTGCCGTAAAGTCGATCAGAGTCTTGTTGTCTATGCACCCCTGCTCTTACTTGTGGTCTCCATGACACACACTTGGGGGCAGTACCGATAACAGATGCCCCTCTGCCTGGACTGTTTTATCAATGTGGCAACAGTACCGTCGAGTGGCTTACTTAGTTACCACATAGGCTAGGCAGGCCTCTACTGCCTGCAGGTGGTAGGAAGAAAATTCTTACAATTCACAAATCCCGTGCCGAAATTTTAAAGGACGCAACAGCACAAACTGTACTACACATTGCGGAAAACAGGTGCAGAAAAAAGAATATAAAAGTCAGGCCCAAGAAAACTGATGTAGCACCATTTACGAGGAGGCAAATTCATCATATACAACGTATATTGGATTGTCAAGCTTCTTGATGAAACTCTACGAGCAGAGGGATACGAAACTATCATGGGTCATTCACATAAAGAATAATCATTTACAGACAAAAAACACTCTTTTGAGCACTAAAAGGGCCAGATGTAAAAGATAGTACATGTTCTGGATATTCACTACTTTAATAAGACCTATGACCACTGATGGGGCTACAATGTGGCGAAATGAAGTATAAGGTGGTTGTTAGGGAGGTTGGTAAGGTGCAGACATTGGACTGGTTAGCTATAACTGGAGGAATTAGCAGCACACCCACTGCTGGTATGGAGACCATGCTGGACATGCCACCACTGCATCTTTTGGTTACAATGAAGACAGCGGCAGGGATATACAGTTAAAAAATTAGAAATAAATTGATTCCTTTACCATAACGAGAATTTCCCACCAGTGTAGTGAATGTGCTAAATATAGGAACTGTCTGTGAAATGCCGAATGACCGACCACACAATAATTTTTTGCTACTTCATAAACTTTTCGACATAACTACTGCAAGAATAGAGCAGTGGAAATATGAACCACAGCACCTTTCGGGAGACATAGACTGGTGTGCTGAAGAGTCGAAAACAGATAAACATGCTGGGGTCCGAATATACGGGGTACTGCGCAGAATAGAGAGAGCAGTCTCTCGAGGTAATTTGCCCATAGGCGAAACTATCCGCTATCAGTGTGTGCACGGAGGAGCATTTGCGTACGTGCTACGAAGATCGTAGCACCTATTTCTGTAAGGTGGCCATGTTGTTTTTATTTTTGTATGTGCACGTTAGAGAGAGAGAGAGCAATTGACCTTAAACTATCTTTGGTCTTGTCGTGGCAAAGTGTTTGCCTCTGCGCACTCTGATACGTTATTTTAAGTAGGGTAGGCGAGGAACGTATTTTGTAGTACTGTGTTCATTCTGATTGTATCTCTTAGATGAAGAAAGATGTGTTGTAAAGGACAACGAGGATGAATATCATCTATATATTGAAAGTTGAAAGGAATACAAATTTTGAATAACTATTTTATTTAAAACAAAATGGAAAGGGAAAGATTCAAATGGCTCTGAGCACTATGGGACGTAACATCTGTGGTCATCAGTCCCCTAGAACTTAGAACTAACTAACCTAAGGACATCACACACATCCATGCCCAGGGCAGGATTCGAGCCTGCGACCGTAGCAGTCCCTCGGTTCCAGACTATAGCGCCTAGAACCGCACGGCCACTCCGGCCGGCTGTTGTCACAAGACGTGAGGTAACTGGAAATTTTGATTAGGAGCATTTAACTGTTTTACTTCATACAGAGAGGTTGTATTCAGACCAGTTACATTTCAGTTCAAATTCCGTTTCACTTTGTTAAAGGTTAGCATACGACCTCAAGGTTTATAACAGTTTGTAAGAACATAGTCTTGGTAATAAGTAATTTTTTTAAAGAATGGAACGTAAAGTAGGGCTAAATTTCAAACAAAAACAGAAATACAGTGGGAATGTTACTCATGTATCCAGATTGCTAACCAGTTGTGCAATATCTATCACACACTGAAATGGGAGTAAACATCATCGCAGAATGGAATGAAGCACTTCGGAGACTAGAGGAAAGCAACAGGGTAAAATTACTGGGGGTCCCAGGTCACTCATAAACTGACGGCAATGAACAAGCTAATAGAATGACCAGGACAGGCGCAATGTGTCGATTTATTGGATCGGAACCTGTCATAACCTAAGGCCATGGTACAGTCAAAACCACATAGTTCAATCAGAAGGCAGCACGTAGAATATTGATCTAAGACTCAAAATCAAAAATACAGCAAGCCAAAGTTGCCGAATCCATATTTCAAGAGGAACCTGAACTGGAAACAGCTCAAACTCGTGGTAGAACTCTTGACTGGCCGGGGAACCTCATAAAACATCAACACGCGATGGATACGGAAGGAAAGGCCCACTACGTGTGGACTAGGTAGCGAGGAGTATGAAACAGCACCACGTATTATCATCGAATGCGAAGCTTTAGCGGGCAAAAGTCACAGAATATTCGATTCGACAGAGCCTGAGGAAATCGCGTGTAATAAGGACCTAGTGAAGAGTCTTCTACCACTTCTTAATGGTACCTGTTTGCTTTACTAGATCCACAGGGGGCGAAACAGCATAATGAGTTCAGTTTCCGTGGGTTCAGCAGTGGGCTAACACCACTGTTGTTTTTATTTACCTGCATTAAACATATCAAACTGATATGTCTCTACATGAGACTCTTCGTCATTTTGCTTAACATTTAACTTAATGTACGTGCCTCTGGCATCTGAAATCTGGGCGCAAAATGTAAACTAAATGAAAAGACTGAGCAGCTGAGTGCTTCTATAGTGGATACAAGGTATATCATTTTTATTATACTTCACATTTTACTAACTTTAGTTAACTGTCTGAGCACGACCACGCATATTCAATACATCTATGTGCAATATGTCGTTACACACATCTTTTTCTCATCTAACCTGATGAATGAAAAGCGCGAATGAGAGCGTGCTAGACAAATTTCAATATCTGTGAGAGTAAAAGTAATCTGCTAGTGTGGCTGGATAGCCAGTCCCACAAAGCACATATCAGGTAGCAAAGAGGTTGTCCGCAGCTCGTGGTCTAGTGGCTGATCAGTAGCAGCTGCGCTAGCGAGTGGACGTTGTTTACAGGTACGCTGCAATTCCGTGCTTACATCGCTGTACTTAAGCTTCACATAGTGTTGTCCGTCCTTTAATCTCCGTGTTCGTTCGTATTCTTTGTGATGTGATTGCTCCTTCTGATTGTGCTGATGCTAATTGGAATTTTGGGTGTTTAACCGACATTTCGTCGCTGGATTAACCATAGCTACAAACCTCAGGAAGGAAACTCTGGTATTTGTTTTTGACAAGGTATCCCGCGTTCTGTTCAACCGACATCCTTGGAAATAGATGACTGGATTACACAGGCAATTGCCGGCCGGTGTGGCCGAGCGGTTGTAGGCGCTTCAGTCTGGAGCCGTGCGACCGCTACGGTCGCAGGTTCGAATCCTGCCTCGGACATGGATATGTGTGATGTCCTTAGGTTAGTTAGGTTTAAGTAGTTCTAATATCTAGGGGACTGATGACCTCAGATGTTAAGTCCCATAGTGCTCAGATCCATTTGAAACATTTTTGAACACAGATAATTGGTCTCACCTCTGAAACCGTCCATACCTGGCAACTGGATCAGAAAAATACTTTGATTATGTCAAGTTATTCAGGGCTGCCACTGTTTATAAAGTGTGACGAAAGTGGGGCTATGAAGCAGAAGTGGTTATAAAAGTAAGGTTTCCATCCATAGAGCTGACATCGACTACTGAACCGTTCGTGTCTTGAATCTTCCCATTGAAATCGAAAATTATAAGATTAAGAAAGCTCTTTGAAACTATGGGGACATCAAATCAATTGCAAATGAAAGACGGCCGCTTCGCTTTAAACTGCAATGTTTTAACGTAGTCCGCTGTGTAGAGATGGATGTCAAGACAAATATTCCATCTCACATAACGGTTTGTGGGTATAAGGCGCAAATTGTTTGTACAGGAAGCTACATGTCGTATATGTAACGAAACCGGCCACTTCAGACAGGTATGTCCGCGGCGAACTGTTGTTGTTAAAAGTAATTTGAGGCTGTTTCAGAAACATACCTTTAATGATCTGTTACCAAACAATAGCTCGGATCAACTGGTTGAGAATGTTATAGCAGAACAGGGGCCAGCAACGAAAATTGAGAATGAGTCTGTTGCTGCTCCAGATAAGTCGCGAAGTAAAATAATAACGCAACCAAATGTGAATGTAGATGTAACCAAGGGAAGCGAAAATCCGAAAAGGGCGACCCAAGCGCAAAGAGTGTTCGGTACGAAACAGTCCTACACGAATCACTGGAGGAAAAATCAGAAAGTTTGGATGGAAATCAGTCTGATAGCGGTACAGCAGAAGACCTCAGAAGTAGGAAAAAACGGGACAGTGACTAATAAACTGACTGAAGTGTTATTCGATGTTCGGCCTTCCGAGAAAACTGTTAATAGGTTAACTGAACCCTGAACCACAGGAAACTAAATTATTTTATCAAAACAACTACATAGTGATAGTGCAATGACGCAATCTTATTCTGTCACCACTATAAACTTAAATAAAATTACGTCCGGTTGGAAACCGTCGACACTTCAGGAATTTTTGTACGAATCCGCGAATGATATTGCTCAGTTACTAGAAGTTCTAATGTCAGATTTAGTAATTCCCTGTTATGTCACTTACATAAATGTCTCACGAACCAAGTGTTTGAATAGCTGTTTTGGCGAGGGAAGAGATTCCAGGTAGTGAGGTGGAACGACTGGAATCCGGAAGGGGAGAAGGACTAGGTATGTATGATGTGACTATCATCAATTCGTATGCCCCTTCAGGAAGTTTTCACCGAGTTGACAGAGCACGTTACTTCAAAGATGAATTGTTGTACTTGTTAAGGAAAAATCCAAGACAGTAATTACTTGAAGGTGATTTTAATTGCGTTTTAAGTCGAAAAGATCAGTTACCTAATTTTAATTTCTCAAGTGAACTGAAACAGCTAGTTACTGGTTTAGAATTAAAGGATATAAGGGAAATCAAATACCCGTCCATTGTTGAGTTAACTTACGTGACGGCCACATCTCGTAGCAGGATTGATAGATTATATATTTCTAAATTTTTTAAACTTTCGTGACTAAAGTAGAAACCATTCCTTCAGACCAATCAAGTGTCTTGGCTTGCATAAATATAACAAGACAGTCAGTTCACCGATTCAAGAATCAGTGGAATTTTAACGTTTCCTTCTTAGTGGATCATTATTTAGAAGACCTGATTAAAGAAGCATGGGCAATATGCTTGCGTGCTCGTTGTAGATATGCCACTGCTATCGACTGGTGGGTTAAAATGGCGAAGCCGAAGTTGAGGAGGGCTCTTATTCAATACAGTGCCCAGAGCGCAAGAGAAATGAAATGCACTATAGAATATTACTATTCCATTTTGAGAGATCTATATGATCAGGTCTCAGCAGGTTCCTCACATCGCATAGCAGACATCAAAAACTTCAAAGACAAGCTACTTAATATCAAGAGAAATCAAATCAAAGGGGTTGAAAATAAAATCGAAGGCAAATTCGGTGTCAGAAGACGAATCTACTTCGCTATACTATTTAGTGAATCATTCGAAAAACGGAATAAGGGCTTTTATTGATCAAACTCGAACAAAAAATGATACGATTCTCAGAACCCAGCAGGATATTGTGGACGAAATTTATCGCTATTATTGCGAGCTATATTGTGTAAATCAAAGTAGAGTTGCATCCTTGGAAGAATTCCTTGACATCCTAGTCCCACAGCTTACAGAAGATGACAACAAAAATATTCTCGAGGTAGACAGCGAAGGAAACGTGTATGAGACTCACCACCAAAAAAATACCCAGGACCGTACGATCTGCCAGCAGAGTTTTACATCCGTTGCTTGCCAATAGTGGGTGCGAAAATCACGGACATTCTAAACGGGGTATTCAGGGAATAACGATTCTGGTTGAGTTAAAAGAGAGTAAAATCATTCTTGTGCCAAAAAATAATGGAAACAATGATTTAAATAATTTTCGTCCAATTTCACTGCTGAATTCTGATTATAAATTAATAGCTAGAATAGTAAACAAGAGAATTTCATGCCTTACAGATAAAATTATTAGTAAACGTCAGAACTGAGCGCAAGACAGAACCATTTTTCAAAATCTAGCAGAATACAGAGATATCATTGCAATACCTACCTTAACAAACATAAAGTATGTTTATTTATTTCAGTTTTTATAAAGCCTTTGATGTAGTAAATCATGAATATCTCTTACAGACGTTGAAGAAAATAGGATTCAACACTAGGGTCATACAGTTGATAAAGAACATAACAACTGGAATAAATGTAAAAATTGCTGTGAATTGCCAGCATTCCAGGGAGATACAAAAAAAAAAACGAGGTGTTCTTCAAGGACGTCCTCTGTCCATGTCGCTTTTCGCCATTTCACTGGAACGTTTCTTCCGACATGTTCATGCTAGATTAAAAGGCTTAACATTATCAGGAAGTAAAACAGTTATGAGAGCCTATGCTGACGATAAAGGGGTCATTATAAGTGATAACGAAGAGGTAAGACGCTAGCAACAGTGACTGATACATACTGTAGAGTATTCAAACGAAAGAAAAAGTAAGATGTTAAATCTCAGAGGTTTTGATAATATCAACCTCGAGTGGGAAAACTGTCCGTACTATACAAACTATCCATATTATAAATACTACACATACTATAGTTGACGTCAATTACAGAGTAAAAACATCTGAAACAAAGGTATTATATTTATTAGCACCATATGGAGATTTCTAACGCGCTAATATGGATAATACCTTTGCTTCAGATGGTTTATAAACGTTAAGCTACATTCAGGTGTGTGGTACTGTACTAACGGTAGTGCATACAGTGTAAGTCATGTAAGTCCTCCCTCAAACCTGTAATATTATATCTTCACAGATCAGATGATGGCGCCTCGAGTGTGTTGAAACCGCTTATCCAGTAAACAGTATTTAAGCAATCTTGGCTTTTGAATTATTTTTAAATTCGTAGATACACTTGCAGCGGTCACATAAGTAGTTGAAAGTAGATCCAAGAGCAAATAGCTATGATTACAAGGACATGCCCTGAGAGTATATCACTCTCATTGATACACGGGCCTGAAGCACGCTTTTTCCCAGAGGCAAAAAATAACACTGGGTACTGGTTGCTGGAAAACTTTGTTCATTACGTCATTAAAAGACTAAGATGTGACAGCACCATAAAGTTCAAGATACACATGCTGTGTGAATACCACAAAATTAGAAGGTATTCGAATCACAAGAAAAAGTTTGGTAACGTGTTAAATATTATATTTGATAGAATGGGCATTGATTAATATAAAAAAGAAGACTGTGTTGTCAGTGATGTATTGTAGTTACCTTAAGGATATTATTTAAATTTTCAGTGTAAACTTTTGGTTCGTATTTTTTCTACTTCAGAAAGCAGTTTTTGACATTATATAAGATAATATACATAACTTATGTGACAGTTAGATTGTGTGTCTAATAGTGTAAAAACACAGAACAATATAGCTGCATTAATGGTTTATAGTATTAATGTAATCATTGACAGATTTTATGGAAATGTCTTTATCGATTGGTTAAAACCATAATATTGTGTCTAATATAATGCAATGTTCCATGGCTGGCAAAATGCCCTGTTCATTTTTGCACTGTTGTGTGTAAGTCAGTTTTCCAGACAAAGATCTATTATATAGGTCTGATCGCTTCAGATAATTACCATTCCATTCATGTCCAGAAAGTGTAGTTGGAAGGCTAGTCAATTTTATAACGTGTCTTCTCCGCCATTGTCAGGTATTTAAGAGATTGTATAATACGATTCTTATATTTTTTATGTGCGATGGGCATAAATGTTCCATATCCTGTGTAATTTTTAGTGACCTTCAAATAATTGTGTGAAATGCTCATAGCTAGTCTGACTGAGCTGACGAGTATAAAGATCAGTTTCTTAGCTTGACCTGTCTCTCACGGAGACGATTTCCTTTTGTACATTAATATATTAAAATTATCCCAAATACTTACTAATATCTTTCGTAAAGTGATATTTATGCTTCTGTAAAGATTGTAGCACATGTAATTCAAAGTGCAGTTTTTTATTTATTCACGTTTGAAGAAGTCTGGATGTCTTTAAACAACTTTTCTTGGTATTCAAATTAATTCTTTCTGGTAATATAGTCAGTAACACAAACTTCTGTTGTATTTCTTTAACATCAGCATAACTGTAATTATAAAACTGTTTTTGCTTAAATCATTTCCTGTATAAATGTGTGCATGGTTAGTATATGTAATTAATATGTATTTGGAATGTGTAACATAGTTCCTTAAATTAATGTTTAAGAAAAATAAGTAGCTAGCGGTGCTGCCTCTGGATCACGGGTTCGATTCCCGACCTGGTTGAGGATTTTCTCAGCCCGGGGACTGTGTGTTTGTGTTGTCCCTATCATTTCATCATCATTTTTGAACGTGTCTGAAATTGGACCGTATAAAGATTGGGACACTGGACGGGCGCTGATGACCGCGCAGTTCAGCGTCCATAAACGCGAGACGGGGCAACGACTAAGTGTGACTGTGCCTATTCGCAGTTAATTCTTTATCTTATTTTTGTAGATTTCAGCTCCAGTCAAAATTAACGTCTTGCTTTCATCGTTCATTGCTCGTTGAGCGGTATATGGAATTTTTCTTGCTAACTTACGAACATTATCAATAGTTCCATATATCTACCCATGCAAGCTATTGTCCTGGTCCACCCTGTTCGAACACATGGCGCGTAATATATCTTCTCATTTCAGTCTGAATTAGTAAGTTGTTGATCTCACAAGTATAGCATAATTGAACAGGTTTCTGAAACATTTCTAATTTCGATTTCAGTTCATTATCTAGTTCCCATGTGTCTTTGTTGTCTCTGCATGTGTTAAGTACGGATCTCAAAGAATTACCTTCACAGATCGTGTCTCACGGTAATATATCCTGTCCAATTTGTTTAGCTATTCTGAATTTTACCACCCATATCATACAGGAATTTTGTTTCTGATGACCCCGTGTTAGTGGATTGTGAGAAGCGTTAGATGTCGCAGTTACGGATTCTTGGGATTAATGTTCCAAATTAGTCTCAGAATCTCTTGTATTTTGCAACTTTTAACAGTTCATTCTTACTGATGAATTCTTGTTAACTTGCTTCGTGCACTCAAGCCAAGGGGACGACCGTTTTCCAACCACGTGCATACTGAGGGAGTTCTTCTTTATTCTTATATTTGCCCGAATCTCTACTGTATGTGTGTATGTGCTTGAATGTCGCAATTGAAAGCGTCCTCTGACCCTGACCTCATTAATAATGAATGACACAGCGTGACAGGGTCTCCAACATGCAGTTTTTATTTTGTAATCCAGACGAGAGCAATATTAAAAAAACCAGCCATCACCCACTCATTAGTTGTTTAGTTTACTAGTTTGTTCAGTTGTGTCTTTAATAAAAGTGATATTTTTACCACAGCAAGTGTTTACATATTCTCTCGCAAACTTCCATTTTTATTCCTACTGGTGTTCGTTGTGCAACAAGTAAATATGGCGAAGTTATTTATTTAATATTTATTCAACTATCATAAATGTGCAGATCCGGCAACACAGCTCCTTTAAATATCAAAATTTTTCCTTTCTATACACTGAACAGCCAAAGAAACTGGAACACCTGCTTAATATCCTGTAGGGCCCCGCGAGCACGCAGAACTGCCGCTTCGTGACGTGACATGGACTCGAGTAATGTCTGAAGTAGTGCTGGAGGGAACTGACACCATGAAACCTGCAAGGTTTCCCATAAATCAGTAACAGTAAGAGGGGATGGAGATCCCTTTTCAACAGCACGTTGGAATGCAGCCCAGATATGCTCAAAAATGTTCATGTCTGGTGAGTTTGGTGTCAGCGGAAGTGTTTAAACTCAGAAGACTATTCCTGTAGCTACTCTGTGGCAATTCTGGACGTGCGGGGTGTCACATTGTCCTGCTGTAATTCCCCAAGTTTGTAGGGATTCACAATGGACATGGAGGGATGCAGGCGATCAGACATAATGCTTACGTACGAGTCACCTGTCAGTCTTGTATCTATACTAATCAGAGGTCCCATATCACTCCAAGTGCATACGTTCTACACCACTACAGAGCTTAGAGCTCTTATATTTTTTTAGAAATTCTGTGTCATCATTGTACACTTTGGAAATCATCATTCACCATGAGATACGCAACAGTTTGAATATTGTTTGGAAATCTCATTTCGAAACAGAAATCTAGATTAGCTGCTGCCTGCTTACTATTTGCTCTTGTGCTTTCGAGAAATCTGTACCAGTGTTGTCACAAGACGCTAGGTAAGTGGAAATTTTGATTAGGAGCTTGTTGTTTTACCACACTTACATATTTAGTCTAAAGAGAACTTGTATTCAAACCAGTTACGGTTCAGTTCAAATTAGGTTATGTTTTGTGGTAGGTTAGCAAGCGAGTTGAAGGTGGATAACAGATTGCAAGGACATTGTTAGGTAATACGTTCATTACTTTGTATAGAGTTTGAGGTAAAGTAAGGCTAAATTTCTTACAGAAACTAAAATATAGTGGGAATGTTACTCATCTATTCAGATTGCTAAGCAGCTGTGAAATATCTATCAGCCTCTGCATCAAGATTAAAGGTCATTACCAAATGCAATGAAAACCTTCGGGGACTAGGGGAAAACAATAGGGTAAACCTGCTGTGGGCCCTTGGTCATTCAGGAACTAGTGGCAGTCAACAAGCTAACAGAATGGCCACGACAGGGGTGATGAATCCATTTATTGGACCGGTACTTGCTTAACCGAAGATGGTTAAAATGGCGGTGAACACTATGGGACTTAACTTCTGAGGTCATCAGTTCCCTTGGAACTTAGAACTTCTGAAACCGAACTTAACCTAAGGACAGCAAACACATCCATGCCCGAGGCAGGATTCGAAACTGCGACTGTAGCGGTCGCTCGGTTCCAGACTGTAGCGCCTAGAACCGCTGTGCCACTCCGGCCGGCAACCTAAGATGATGATACAATTAACACCATGTAACTGAATCAGGAGACAGCGCGTAGAATGTTGGACTAATATCCAAAATCAGAAACTGACAAGCGAATGTTGGCAGATCCATATTTCAAAAGAAATTCTATATTAATGAACTTGAACAGGAAACAAATCAGACTCGTAGTAGAACTCATGACTGGCCATCGAACTTCGTAAAACATCAGCACGCGAGGACACAGAGGAGAAATCAGCTAAATGTGGACTACGTAGTGAGGAAGACGAAACTGCTCCACATCTAACCTTCCAATGCGAAGCTCTGGCGGGCGAAAGACACAGAATCTCCGAGTGGGTAGAGCCTACGGAAATCGTGTTTAATAACGACCCAGCAAACAGTCTTCTACCACTTCTTAATGGTAACGGTTGCAATTACTGTAATCACAGGGAGTGAAACAGCACAATAAATTCAATTACCGTGGAGGCAACAGGAGTCTAGTAGCATTTTTGTTTTTATCTCCCTGCATTAAACATATCAAATTGAAGGGTGTCTATCACCTAAATTCTGGGCGCAATCTGTAAACTACATAAAACAGACTGAGCAGCTGACTGTGTCTACAGTGTCAACAAGGTATGTTATTTCTATTTCACTCCACATTTTACTAAGCTTTTAGTAATCGGAGCCCTACACTCATATTCAGTAGATGTATCTGCTGTATGTCAGTATATACATTCTTTCCTCCTCCTACCACTAAAGGCGAAAGAATCAACAATGGTCAATGGCATGAGGATGCGAAAGGCAATGGGAACCACTGCATCAAATTAGAGGACATGAGGCCTGTTACTGAAACAGTGTCATAATGATCTCTTCATTGGCGACAGATTCCGGAAGAGTCCCCCTCTCGGATCTCCAGAAGGGGACTGTCAACGGTAGGTGACCATGAGAAAATGACTGAATACTCAACTATAGGATAGCGTTCTACGAGTCGATTCGTGGAACGTCAGAAGCTTGATCGTAGTAGGGAAGGCAGAAAGTCTAAAAAGAGAAATGCAAAGGCTCAATCTAGATACAGTAAGGGTCAGTGGAGTGATATGGAAAGAAGTCATGAATTTCTGGTCAGTTGAGTGTAGGGTAATGCCAATAAAAGCAGAAAACCGTATAACGGGTGTAGGATTCGTTATAAATGGGAAGGTAAGGCAAACAGTCTGTTACTGTGATATAGTAGTTCTTATCAGAATCGACTGCAAACCAACACGGAGAACGATAGTTCGGATATACATGCCAATGTCACAAACTGAAGATGAAGAGATAGAGAAAGTGTATGAGGACACTGAAAGGGTAATACAACACATAAATAGAGATGAAAATGTAATAGTCATGGGAACTGGAATGCAGTTGTTAGGGAAGGAGTAGAAGAAAAGGCTGCAGGAGAATGTGGGCTTCGGACAAGAATGTAAATGTAGAAATCCTAATTGAGTTCTGTAACAAATTTCAGCTAGTGATATAGAAAACTCTGTTCAAGAACCACAAGGGAAGGAGGTCACTTGCAAAAGGTAGGATAATACGGGAAGATTTCAGTTGGGTTACATCGTGGTTTGACAGAGATTCCGAAATCACATACTGGATTGTAAGGCGTACCCAGGAGGATATATAGGCACTGATCACAATATAGTAGAGATGAAGAGTGGGCTGAACTTCAAGGGATTAGTCAGGAAGAAGCAACATGCAATGAAGTGGGATACAGAAGTACTAAGGAATGACGAGATACGCTTTAAGTTCTCTAAGGCTGTAGATGCAGCAATAAATAATAGCTCAGTAGGCAGTACAGTTGAAGAGGAATGGACATCTCTAAAAAAAGGGCAATCACAGTAGCTCTAAAGAAAAACATAGGTACAAAGACGGTAACTGCGAAGACACGGTGGATAAGAAAGAAATACTTCAGCTGATCGAGGAAAGCAGAAACTATAAAAGTGATCAGAAAAAGGCAGGTATGCAAAGATACAATTGGCTGAGGAATGAACTAAATGTGAAGTGCAGATAAGCTAACACAAAACGGCTGCATTAAAAACGTGAAGAGATCGAAAACGAAATGATTGTCAGGAGGACTGACTCAGCATACGTGGTAGTCAAAACAACCTTCACTGACATTAAAAGCAAGGGTGGTATCATTACGAGTGCACCGGGATTTCCACTGTTAAATGCAGAGGAGAGAGCAGTTAGGTGGAAAGAGTACACTGAAGGCCTCAATGAGGGGGAAGATTTGTCTGATGTGATGAAAGAAGAAACGGGAGTCGATAGAAGAGATAGGGGATCCAGTACTAGAATCAGAATTTAAAAGAGCTTCAGAAGACTTAATATCAAAAAAGGCAGAAGGGATAGACCACATTCCATTACAACTTCTAATACCATTGGGGTGACATGGCACCAAAACAACTATTCACGTTGTGTGTAGTAGAGTCTGGCGAGATATCATCTGACTTTCGGAAAAATATCATACACACAATTCCGAAGACTGCAAGAGCTGACAAGTGCGATAATTACCGCACAATCAGCTTAATAGCACATGCATCCATGTTGGTGACACGAATAGTATATAGAAGAACGGAAAAGAAAATTGGGGGTGTACTAGATGACGATCAGTTTCGCCTTAGAAAAGTTAAAAACACCTGGGACGCATTCTGAGGCTGTGGTTGACAATCGAATTAAGACAATAGAAAAACCAAGATATGTTCACAGGATTTGTCGAGCTGGAAAAAGCCTTCGTAATGTAAAATAATGCTGGTTGTACGAAAGCCTGAGGACAATAGGGGTAAGCTATAGAGAGAGGCGGGTAACATACGTACAAAAGCCAAGAGTGAATAATAAGAGTGGGTGACTAAGAACAAAGCGCTCGGATTAAAAGGGATGTAGTCTTTCCGCCCCACTGTTCAATCTGTACACTGAAGAAGCAATGAAGGAAATAAAGGAAACGTTCGGGAGTGGATTTAAAATTCAAGGTGAAAGGACGTAAGTGATATGATTCGCTCATGACTTTCCTGTCCTGAGTTAAAGTGAAGAAGAGGAATTCGTTGCGGGTCGCATCAAACCAGTAAAAGGCCTGATGACCCAAAAAATTAAAATGGTATCCACCACCACAAAACCATAAAGTATCCCATCCCTTTGCCATGGGACTGGTCCGAAATAACTTTCATAATGGCTTTATTCACCTCCAAATGCCCACCAATAAGGGGGTTGTCAAAATACTTAAAAATGCCCAGTACTAGTTCCTCAGGTAAACAGACCTTAAACGATTTGTCGCTCTTAGTCTTGCAACATGTACTTCCTTTTCTCAGTTCGTAAACTGGCACCTTTCCCCAGTATCAAGTTTTTGTCTCATCCCCTGAATCTATGGTACCTGTCTCTGTTTGTTCATCGAATTCCCAAAGAGCTCACGTACCTCGGAAAACACGATTGAAAACCATTTAGAGTCTAGTAAATCCTGTCATAGCTGTTACTCCGTTACTTGCTCCTGGAACATTCGGCTAAGGGCTTCTGTTACCTGATTATTTGCTCCCTGGCAGTGCCTGGCAGGGAAGCGAAAGCTGGAAACATACACAGCCCACCTCTCTATTTGTCCTGTCTTTCTGTATATCGCAACCACCCAACTCAAAGCCTGATTTACCGTTTTGAGGACAAAATGACTAAATGACAAAGCTCCTAGTAGAACTTAAATTTTTGGAAAGCCAAAAGCCAAGAAGGTCTCTGGAAGCGTAAGTTAAACGATGACGCTCGCCATCGTTTTCTCGTGAATTTACAGCAACGACCTCAGAATCAGAAGCACATGTTTCGACAATGACGGTGCGTTCAAAATCCGGAACATCCAAAGCCAGCAGAATACTCAGAGATACTTAAAAATGGGTCAAATGGCTCTGAGCACTATGCGACTTAACTTCTGAGGTCATCAGTCGTCTAGAACTTAGAACTAATTAAACCTAACTAACCTAAGGACATCACACACATCCATGCCCGAGGTAGGATTCGAACCTGCGACCGTAGCGGTCGCTCGGGTCCAGAATGTAGCGCCTTGAACCGCACGGCCACTCCGGGCGGCAGAAATACTTTAACCGCCTCAAAGACCGCGTGCTGGGTTTCCCCCATCTGGAAACTCACCCCTTTCTTCCTCAATCCATTTATTGCGGCTGATAGTTGGACAAAATTCGGAAGGAATTTTATATAAAAATTTGAGATATTGATACAGCGAGCTACTTTTTTCTTCTCTGAATAGCTCGTCTCCTCTCCTGATCTATTTTAACACCATTGCCTAAGACCAAGAACCCTTGCGTCCAAATTTACCGTAGATGGTTTAAACGTCAAACCCACTTCCTGCAAGGCTAATGAGGACTTTGCTATACACTGATTTGAATTTCATGTCACGCAAAACACAGTGTAGGAGACATGATAATACAGTTGCATTGTTAGATAAGTTGAAAGGAACGCTACTGAACTGGTACAGCTTCCAAACGGTGTCAAATCCTGCGGCTTGTTTAGTCCTCAGTGAGAGGAATTTGCTGGTCGGGCTTGTTCAAATTTAGGATGATAGAACAGGTACGGAAGTCCGGTACTGGTACAGACGGGCATCGACGTGTGGAAAGTATTTATACAGCGGTTCGCCCCTAACTCGCGACCATTAACTTTCTCACACAATCTATCTCTCTGAGTCATCTACCATTCACTGAACCTCCAGTACCTCAGCCACACTCTTACATAACAAACCTCTCGTCGCCAGATGCGTCAACTGATCACCTGATGTGGAACGTTAATGCAATCGCAGTTCCTCAAAACGTTTCAACAGTCACGAAACTTCTCCCACTTGTGGTAATTCATCTACCGCCTTTCATCCCTGACATATTAAACTCTATATCGGCGGCTGGGGACGTGGCCTGTAAGAGGACGTCGTTATGGCCAACTTTGGGGTGATAGTTTTTTTTTTTTTTTTTTTTTTTGTCATCAGTCTACTGACTGGTTTGATGCGGCCCGCCACAAATTCCTTTCCAGTGCTAACCTCTTCATCTCAGAGTAGCACTTGCAACCTACGTCCTCAATTATTTGCTTGACGTATTCCAATCTCTGTCTTCCTCTACAGTTTTTGCCCTCTACAGCTCCTCTAGTACCATGGAAGTCATTCCCTCATGTCTTAGCAGGTGTCCTATCATCCTGTCCCTTCTCCTTATCAGTGTTTTCCACATGTTCCTTTCCTCTCCGATTCTGCATAGAACCTCCCCATTCCTTACCTTATCAGTCCACCTAGTTTTCAACATTCGTCTATAGCACCACATCTCAAATGCTTCGATGTCTTCTGTTCCGGTTTTCCCACAGTCCATGTTTCACTACCATACAATACTGTACTCCAGACGTCAATCCTCAGGAATTTCGTGCTCAAATTAAGGCCGGTATTTGATATTAGTAGACTTCTCTTGGCCAGAAATGCCTTTTTTGCCATAGCGAGTCTGCTTTTGTGCCCTCCTTGCTCCGTCCGTCATTGGTTATTTTACTGCCTAGGTAGCAGAATTCCTTAACTTCATTGACTTCGTGACCATCAATCCTGATGCTAAGTTTCTCGCTGTTCTCATTTCTACTACTTCTCATTACCTTCGTCTTTCTCCGATTTACTCTCAAACCATACTGTGTACTCATTAGACTGTTCATTCCGTTCAGCAGATCATTTACTTCTTCTTCACTTTAACTCAGGATAGCAATGTCATCAGCGAATCGTATCATTGATATCCTTTCACCTTGTATTTTAATTCCACTCCTGACCTTTCTGTTATTTCCATCATTGCTTCCTCGATGTACAGATTGAAGAGTAGGGGCGAAAGGCTACAGCCTTGTCTTACACCCTTCTTAATAGGAGCACTTCGTTCTTGTTCGTCCACTCTTATTATTCCCTCTTGGTTGTTGTACATATTGTATATGACCCGTCTCTCCCTATAGCTTACCCCTACTTTTTTCAGAGAGTAAACCCCATAAATTTGCCTAATACAAGCTTGATGATACCTATTGTGCCCTTCGATATTAATTCATGAAATATTTGGGTTAGCTTGACGTCTTAGGATTGAGGTAGTTATAACGATATGTTTCCGTAATGTGTATACATAAACGTACAGTTATAGATTCCCCGTTCGTAGTCGCTAATTATAACAATATGTCTACTTTTGTGCTGTAAGATATAGCTATAATCAGCGGTGGAAATATATTTGCGAACGCCGACCGTGTGCAGCTGTTTCTTGTTCGATCGTCCGATCAGTCGGAAGTTGCATTGCTGTGGAGAGCAAATGCCTATTCAAAATATAATTATTTTTGGATAGCTCAACATGAATTTCCTAAGGGACCGTAGTTTATCATGCGTTTACCAGTAGAATATGGTGCGGAGAAAATATTTCGCCGCATGCAACTTCCTTCCGATTTCGACGAAAGAATTCGTGACTGTGAACTCTCTATTTGACAGAAACATAAAGAATTTATGGCAACTAATAGATGAACTTACACTGCAATGAAGGATTTAACAAGGATGCGGTTTTGAGTGGCACTTCTCTTCTCGTAATGAAAATAATTCCTTTGACGTTTTCACATACACGTCGCACAATAAATCTACTGATGTGCAGTATTGCACTTTTACTTTTGCACTTTTACTTTACACTAAAATAATATTATTTTCAACAATAATAATACGGCGGCAAGACGTACACGCCCGACACAAGTTACAAGAGACAAGAGAAATGAGTAACTGAGTAACTGTTCACCGACAGTATCTCGTACATCAAAAGAATGTGTAGAAGTGTTCTTCTTCTGTCCGTTTTTCGCGCTGCAGTTTTCAAAGTCAGTAACTCACTGAATCTCTGACAGCGCTTCGGCAATAAACACGTTACGTCACAGGACGCTCACCTTTTACATTCTCGCAACATCATTTGCTAACTGTAGTTGTTGCCGAGCGACTGCTCGATTAAAGAATGATTGAAAATGATAAGGCAATCACATAATGTTACAAACTTCAGCCATGTTCCCCTCAGCTGTATCTCTGTACTTGTTGCCTGTCGCGGTTCATTCATAACTGATGCTCATTTCATTGGTGAAGATTTTTTAATAGTTTCTGCTCTTTTCATTTAAATTATTGTCACCAGCTACTGATGAAACAACTCTGTAGATTGAAATTTTGTCGAGTCTGCTATTTAAAAGCAGTGCAGTTTATCTTAAGGGAAACTACCCTATTCATTGCAATTATTCCGGGCAGGATTTAGTACAACTTTTCTGGGCATTTAAACTCTGTCTGGTCTACCAATAAAAATATGGAGATGCACTTTAATAAAAGCGATTATTTTCAGGGCGGTTAATAAGGGCATTCATATAGAAAAATGATTTTGGAGTATTGAAGCCTTGTCTTCTCGCCTTTTACTGTAATTCTGGTGTTACAGAGAACTGTATAGCTCATTGCAATTCTGAGTTGCACTTACAGATAGTTTGGTTACCATCACGTGTAGTCATTGGGCAGATGTTTTTAACAATTTATGTTGGGTTACAAGTTGTTATGTACCACAATTTGTTCTTAATTTGCCGTGAAAGGAGTGGACTGTTATGAGTTCTTAAGATCAGTTTTTAGTATGTTGTAGTTGACCTTATATGGGATCCGCCCACATACCAGTTCTGCACCACCGATGCTGTCTGTTGCATTATCACCGCCTAAGCAAGGTCTCAATTGTATTCATATAACTTCGTCTTATTCTAAACTTACGTCACCAACGACCGTAACGCATTTGTCGTGTGTTTACTACTAGTTTTCGGTGAATTTTAAAAGCATTATTTAAATTTTATATCCAAAGTCACTTTCACGAATTTTGAAGTCTATAAAAAATGAAATTCTCAGTCATTGTCAAAGTTTTATAAACAAAAGTTAGGTTTAGGTAATACGGAAAACTTTTCTTGTAAAAAATTTGGTAAAATGATTGTTTTTTAGAAAAATAGGGGCAAATGAATTTGTGTTAATGTTCTGTTGAATAAAATAGTGTTGGTGTTGACAAAGTCGAATGCTCTTCATTGCTGTCTGGCCCAGTCGTAACATTCAACAGCGTTTAGACAGGTTCAAGAATCTGCAAGACATCTCAATATACATACTGTGCAAACAGTAAAGTTCTGCTGTTGAGCATTATGATAAGGCCGGGGGCCTCCAGATACTCATAATATATCAATGTTTTTTTCTGTACACAATTTGCTTATATTCTCTGTGTATTTATTAATTCAGCTAGTTACACAAATTAAATTTCCCCACTTAGTGCAGTGCTGTTAGTTACGTGTCTGCATGACCATTTCTGTGTACGTCAACTATTCTAGTTTTCAGTATATGTTGTGTGTGAATATTATCTTTCCTAAATGTTCAGTAGGCCCACTACTGAGTACACCACTTGCTGCTTCCTAGTTACTCCATGTAACGGATACGTTTCTATCTTTACGATAAATGAATGTTAATGGACAGATTCAGTGCGAGTGTCACTAGTATTGAGTAACACTGGAAGTTCCGCTTGACACTTCCAAACCAGGAACTACATTTACTAATGATTCATTAAAAAATGTGACTCTTGTAACCCTTGACACCCTGTAATATCAAAAACTATCATTAGGTTCTTGTATGTAATATGAACTTTATTGACCGTTAGAATCAAATCACTGAAGTTGCGAGGAGAGCAATGGAATTTTAAGCGAATCGTTTCCGGGCTTTAGTTCCTCGCACGTTTCAATCGATGTCCAGTTTGATCGTCCTCTGTTTTCACTTCTCTTCTGTCGTAGTCGTTCGAGCGAATGAGGCACCTTCATTCACAGCTGTGTTATAATGTCATATGGCTATTTAATTTTCGTAAATTTACAAAAAAATAGACTGCATTAAGCATCAATGCAGTTAGGTAAAATGGACTACGTGTGTAATTGGTTCGATAGTTGGTCGTGAACGAAATGAACCCACTATTATTTGCCATTTGTCATGATTAAGAAGGATATCCTATGTACTGATAGAGTGGCAGTCTGTGTATAATATTTCTGTGGGATATGGTCATCTAAAAAGATGACATTGTTAACTACTAGTCTAAATGAAGTCACACATGTAAAGAGAGAGAGAGATAATCGTACATCTTTGATAGAAATTATATATTTTATTTTACTATTTGTTTAAATGGAGTTCAGTGATATTAGAGTTTCATTAACATTCTTTTACACGGGTACTTTTAAAGTCTGAATTCGAAGATATTTTATTAATTCATTTAATAACTTATTCACCTTAAATATCTGTGAGTCGGTGTCCACATTCACTTTTCAGACAAACAAGAGATTTAGTCCTGATTTTCTCTGCCAGCACCTCCAGCACTGTCTCTGTCGACGAGGCATCAGTGGTATGTCCTCCTGAGCCACTGTACTTGGTTCCACATGAATATGTTCACTGGCTAGTGAGCCGGTATCCCAATCCACTTTGCAGACAGAGAAGATTCAATGAAGTTGTGTCTTTAGTGCCACCTTACCTTGCCGATGACTTTGCCGCAGGCTACACCGATGGCAGCAGGTGGTGGCCGGGACTTCTCCGCCTGCGCTGCCAGCAGAACAAGAAGTGGGAAGAGAGAGAGAGAGAGGGAGAGGGAGAGAGAGAGAGAGAGAGGGAGAGACAGAAAGAGAGAGGGAGGGAGGGTAGGAGGGAGAGCGAGGGAGGGAGAAAGAGAAAGAAAGAGACAGACTGAAGCCTTGAACTAACATAAGACATCACACACAACCTTGCCTGAGGCAGGATTCGAACCTGCGACCGTAGCGGTCGCACGGTTCCAGACTACAGCGCCTAGAACCGCTCGGCCACAACGGCCGGCGAAACGTACTCCCGCCATCTTTAGCTGTTAAGGTCTGTTTTCTTACGCACTGAATCAACTTGTAGTTCTTTCTTAATCTCTACGTTTCTGAGGCGATATTTTCTGATGCACGTTATAACACAAAGGACAAATCTCATTTTTTGAGCTCAAGTCATTAGGTGTGAGAAATCAAGTATATGATCCATGGAGCATACTAAGTACTAGCATGACTTTCTCAGCTTCATCTTTCTCTCTTTCGTCGTTTGTTTTTGTAGTGCATTTCTAATTGTTACACAGATTGCGTTATGTTGTAGAATGTTGTTATTAATTTCGTTCCCGAAATCTCGTCATTTGATCATCTGCTTATAGCAGAGTATTAAAACATTTTTCACTGTTGATCTCTATGCCATAGCTGAAACTGCGTCTCCAAGCACTGAGTAGGTCACCCACGTAGAAGTTGAAAAGAGCTGGAGGCCGGTTACATACTTGTCGAATTCTGTTTTTTACTTACTTAGACAAGTTCTTTAGTCTAGGTCATAATTTTTTCTCTTTGAACAGCTTCAAAAGAGTTGATTAGACACATCGGGAAGACTTTTTTTAATAATCTGACACATCACACATCTATTGCCTTTCTCAAAAGCATTTTCATAATCTACAAATTTTATACCATCTCTAACTTAAATTCTTTCCTCTTCTTTAACCGGTGCCTTACCCTAAAATATACTGTCATTACAGGACAGTTCTCTTCTAAAGCAAAAAAGGCGCATGCATCAATACTCGCTCTTAGATAAAATAGTAAATGGCTATTGGTGATCCATCCGTATTGTAGGTCGAGGCACGTGAAACTCTTTTGTTCCTGACTTTTCTTCCAAAATTGTGTTGGACAACTATTGAGAGGTTCGTGGTTCCACCATGTTTCGCGACTGACCTCTTGTGTATGCAAGCCTCAGCAGAATCGGGAGAATCTCTAATGTTCAACGCTGGGGACAAATATGTCTCATGAACCGCGATGACACAAGCTGTAAGATTCAGCAGCAACTAAACCGACTGGACGCGAAAGTAACCATCACATGAACAAAATTTTTGTTTCTTCGTCTACTGATACTTTATAACACATAAATAGCAATCAAATAGCATTTATTTACACTAAAGAGCAGACGTGTATCTAGAAGATCTGCTAAAAATAGAGCGACGGGGAGGGGACGTCGGCAACTCATATTAACTCCCTTGTGAAGTGCCGAATGACAAAGAGACTTAACGACAATAACACTACACAGCACCCAATAACGTTTATGCATTTCTTCAAGCTTATTCTGAATTTTTACTTCTGTCGCGCTGGCGATACAGGATATGATTTTCTTTCTAGGGAGGAAAGCTGCCTCATCTTCTTCTTTCAGGGTACGCCCATGTTCCCGACCAGCAAACATTAATTGTATGCATATATATGCTGCTGGTGAATCGCGCAAAACAAAATAAAGCACCTTTATTATCTACACTATATGCAGTACGTAACATGATACAGTATTCTAATATGTCCTAGAACAGCGTCGTCGAGAAGCCACTAAATTCACATGATAATTGAAACAAAAAACTATCGGAATACGAATACAGAATGCATAAAAATTCAGCGGGATACATCAGTTACCGAAACCATGTCCGACAATACTGTTAAACTACTCTCGAAGAATGAACATCAAATCTGATCACTGGAACGGTTCGTTTCCTTCGGAAAAATGTATCTGGTCGATTAAACATCTAAATAAAGCTGGATACGAACGATTTCAAATGTGAGACCACAGCGATCAGCAGCAGTAGTTTGCACTCGACGTCAACAGCAAATGAAGTGAGTGTGGGTAAGACATGACGGAGACAAGATGTTGGTGTGTCACTTACGGTTTCGTACAGCGTCGCACCCAACGCTTTCTACGTTTTTCTATCTGAAGACGGTTCTCAACAAGCAGTTCAAATATTCAGTCAATGACATTTTCTCACCAAGAAGAAGCACTATAGCACGAAGAATAGCACTACGCAAATCACGCAAGCACAAACAGTGTGTTTACGCAACACGATTCGCAATCGCAATGTTTCTTCTCAACTGCTACCTCGTGTTGTACGATATTTCATTGTTGACAAATTCCTCTGGGACCCAAACTAAAGAACAAAGATAGCTCCTGAATGTACCGCAACGCTTTACTAGCCATAGGTAATACGTCGCTTATCTGTAAATTTCATCAATGATAATGTTAGTATCGAATTAAACATTTCACGATCAGACTCATTATTTGCCTACCAAGCAAAGTAAAACTATGTATTTGAATATGTTCCAAATCGAAGCTAATGTGCTGATAGAAGTTTCTATAATTGAGTGCAGCAACACGCAGCACCCACAGATGCCTATAGAATTGTGTAATAAGTTAATGGGATATATGATACTGCGGGAGTAGACAAAATTCCATTAGAAATACTGACAGCCTTGGAAGAGCCAGTCCTGACGAAACTCTACCATCTGGTGAGCAAGATGTATGAAACAGGCGAAATACCCTCAGACTTCAAGAAGAATATAATAATTCCAATCCCAAAGAAAGCAGATGTTGACAAATGTGAAAATTACCGAACTATCAGTTTAATAAGTCATGGCTGCAAAATACTAACGCGGATTCTTTACAGTCGAATGGAAAAACTAGAGAAGCTGACCTTGGGGAAGATCAGTTTGGATTCCATAGAAATGTTGGGACACGTGAGGCAATACTGACCCTACGACATATCTTAGAAGCTAGAATACGGAAAGGCAAACCTACGTTTCTAGCTTTTGTCAATGTTGACTGGAATACGCTCTTTCAAATTCTGAAGGTGGCAGGGGTAAAATACAGGGAACGAAAGGCTATTTACAATTTGTACAGAAACCAGATGGCAGTTATAAGAGTCGAGGGACATGAAAGGGAAGTAGTGGTTGGGAAGGGAGTGAGACAGGTTTGCAGTCTCTTCCAGATGTTATTCAATCTGTATATTGAGCAAGCAGTAAAGGAAACAAAAGAAAAATTCGGAATAGGTATTAAAATCCATGCAGAAGAAATAAAAACTTTGTGGTTCGCCGATGACATTGTAATTCTGTCATAGACAGCAAACGACTTGGAAGAGCAGTTGAACGGAATGGACAGTGTCTTGAAAGGAGGGTATAAGATGAACATCAACAAAAGTAAAACGAGGATAATGGAATGTAGTCGAATTAAGTCGGGTGATGCTGAGGGAATTACATTAGGAAATGAGACACTTAAAATAGTAAAGGAATTTCGCTATTTGGGGAGCAAAATACCTGATGATGGTCGAAGTAGAGAGGATATAAAATGTAGACTGGCAATGGCAAGGAAAGCGTTTCTGAAGAAGAGAAATTTGTTAACAACAAGTATAGATTTAAGTGTCAGGAAGTCATTTCTGAAACTATTTGAATGGAGTGTAGCCATGTATGGAAGTGAAACATGGACGATAAATAGTTTGGACAGGAAGAGAATAGAAGCATTTGAAGTTTGGTGCTACAGAAGAATGCTGAAGATTAGATGGGTAGATCACATAACTAATGAGGAAGTATTGAATAGGATTGGGTGGAAGAGAAGTTTGTGGCACAACTTGACTAGAAAAAGGGATCGGTTGGTAGGACATGTGTTGAGGCATCAATAGATCACCAATTTGATATTGGAGGGCAGCGTGGAGGGTAAAAATCGTAGATGGAGACCAACAGATTAATACACTAAACAGATTCAGAAGGATGTAGGTTGCAGTAGGTACTGGGAGATGAAGTAGCTTGCACAGGATAGAGTAGCACGGAGAGCTGCATCAAACCAGTCTCAGGATTGAAGACCACAACAACAACAACAACAACAACAACAACAGCAAGGGTATACACCATGTCCAGTCAGGTAGCGTGTAGATTCCTTGGTCGGGAAGAGTTTTGACTTTTGGATCTTTGTTTTATGTTAGGAAGTAACTGGTTAGTTCTCCCAGGTATTTGCCATTCACTATCGATGTATGTCTTCATTCCCTTATTGAATGTGGTTCTTGTGCCCAGTATCTCCTTTACTCTTTCATATTCTTCCTTTCTGAGCTAATACAGTACAGATCACTTTCTTGTGCCTGTGTAAATATGTAGCAAGTCTAATATGACAAGCAGTGTCTCATTCGGTATTTTCTATACACACATGTAAGGCACAGTAACCCGTTTTCCTGTGCTTCCCGGAGAGTGTGGGCTGTCCTTACCTTTCTGTCTGTACGAGCCCAGACGCTCGACCTCTAGCTCACAACAGCGTTAGGATTGTCTTTTAGTACGTTGTTACTGAACTTCAATTCAGATGAAAACTTCTTTGGCCAATAGTAGTTATTTTGTGCAGGATTTTAATGTCTCTCTCGCTGACGATATCGACATCTGCATGAACATTAAGCTTTACATCCACGTTTAAACCAAGGTACCTGTATACTACTTTTCTTTACACGGGTTGGTCATTTATTCTGATTGTGGAGTCCCTCGATTTTAACGACCTTCCTAGTCCAAAGATGCCCCTTCTCAAAAAGAATTTTCTGATATCGTCTTTCGTCAGTGGCGTTGAAGAAGCTGTCCTTCGCTATCAGAGCATTCAGCTTAAGAAATCAGACATGAAAGCTGCCCATCAATAACGAAACACAGTCCACAAAGAAGTAATGTTTCGAAGGAAGAGAGATTTGCGGTATAAAGGCTGCGTGAGGATACTGACACAGTCGTGCTGCGTGCTTATAAAGGTAATGCCACCGTCCCTTTGCTTCAGGAAGTCCACAAGGATTAACAAAGATCCTACCACCGAGATGACAATATAAGGCCTATAACGAGCACTATAGGTTCATCAGAGCTTTTTTCTGCCTAATATTTAGCATCCTTATTAATACCAATGGTAGGAAAATGTCTATATAATATATGCAATTCTATCGATTTAATTCCATGGATTTAATGCTATGAGTTAAGTTCAGAGACTTAGCAATGTCATGCTAAGTAGTACGAATGTGCTCGTTTGTTTTGACGTGGTATCATTATATATTAAAATACCTTTAAAGGACTCTTTATCTCTTATCGGCCAACATTTTGATAAGAACATCACGACCTTGCTTGATCATGTGCTTTTGTCATCTTATTTTCAGTTTAATGGTGAATCTTATTAGCTGATTAATGGAGCTGTTATGGGATGCTCCCTCTCCTCTCTGGAGGCTAATTTATACATGGAAGACTTCGAGGGTAAGGCACTGCACTTGGCAAGTGGGCGATGTACGTGGGCGACGCATTTGTAGTGTGGCAGCACGAGATGGATTAATTACTTCGATTTCTTGAGCATTTGAGTTCTACCCATGCTAGTATTAAATTTACTATGGAAATAGAAAAAGATGGCTGCCTCCCTGATTTGGATGTTGTCGGCGCCCTAAGGTTGATGGCACATTAGGTCATGCCATATATCGTAAACCAAAACATACAAATCAATATCTACACGCCAGTAGATGCCACTGGCAATAACAGACCACAGGTGTTCTTAAGACCTTAGTGCACAGAGCGTACTGTATATCTGATAAAAATAATTTGCTAGAAGGACTCACATACCTCAAGAGCCTTTTTAAAGCGAATGGATTTTCTCCGCAACAAATTCGTAAAGTATTCAATGCAAAACCTAGATTGCAGGTGTGTGATGGGAAAGAAGATAGTAATTCCTTCAAATCAAATACTGTTTTGCCCTATTTGGGTGCTCTCTCCTCGAAGATAGGCCATATTCTTGAGAATCACAGTGTTAACCTTATCTTCCCGCCTCTCGCGAAGATTGCAACTTTACTCGGAGTAGATTAGCTAATTATTTAATAAACAGACTTAGTGGTTTCTGTTTGGACAAAGCATGGAACCCTGCTCTTGGGGTAATTAAGCTGCAGAGAAGTCGTCATGGTTTCACCTACGCAGAACATACATCGATAAGCGAATCGAATGTCGGTACGCCTTCGCCACAGGCGGCACTAATATAAGCTTATCTTAATGCCGCTGACCAGCGTCTGTGACCCGCATACGTAACACCGCCGCGGTGTAGCATCTAAGGCCGCACATAGCACATTGTCGTCAGTCTTACCGCACGCTCTGTGGACGGCCGGACGATACTCACCCGAACTATCGGTGGAGGAAATTTTATTTGCGCGACTGCATGTCCGAAACTTCGTGGGGTAACATAAAAACTCTTTTGTATGGTGATTTCGTTTAATTGTTTTCTGTGCACCAATTACTTAGTCTTCCGCGAACTTCACTAAAATCCTCGTCTAATTTAGCACTTGTGCTGGCAGATACTGTAATTTTCAGATCATCTGCTGTACTCTGAAGCTGGTTTAGTAATGACTCTATGCCAACATTCCAGAACTATGGACCCAAACAGGGTACTTCACGCAGGCCTTTCGTGATATCTGTCACGATTTTGTTTCAAGAACATTCCAGTTGCATCTGAATGTCTGTGCAATATTTTCGTAGTTTGTCATAGAGACATTTGAGACAGTCCATTTGCTTCATGCATTTTAACAGGACACGCCACCATTAATTAACAGAAGTCATAGCTATACCAATCATTGTGCCTATAACGTACTAGTCGTCTGAGGTGTTCACAACATGTACTGGTTGATTTACTGATCGTGGGTGATTTTCCATTCCCTGAAACCATGCTGCAGGGGATTCACGCCCATTACATTTCTGTGATCCCTCAGGGGGCAGCACAGAAGCTCTTCTTCTATTTTGGCTAGAATACACCATGTTTTCCCCGTCACCATACTTTCATTGCGGGGCGAAGCTGAAACCACTCTGTTTCCCTGGTTTCAATTTCTCCCTCTACTGTTTTCGAAGCGTATTAGGCGCTGCGTTACTTCCTCCCCTGTCGGTGTGAGGTATTGCCACGTGCCGCGTATAAAGATTCCACGCCGCGTCGCCATTTCTGGTGGCGCTCTTCAGAACTCGCTTCGCCCACTAGTTGCCCCATCCCCTGTTCACGCGTGCAAAAGCCACCTCCGAAGTTGCCTTAACTTTTGTGACCCGTACCGCTACCTTGGGAATCTCTCCTCGCACAGCTGCCTCGTTCTTCTCTCTGTCCATCATGAAACTTTTCGGCAGGAGAACGTTATCATGCAGCTGAGGCTCTGGCCGTTCACAAGTTGTTTTTGTGATTTCGCTAGTTCAGGCCCCTGTTCTTCTCATTAATATCTAGACCCTCCTGTTGTGCTCTCTTTTCAACATCATCATCATCTTCTTCTTCTCCTTCTTAGCGTAGTACCATTGCTGCGTGGTCTGCTTTTTTGGTCAATGTACACCTTTTCTTACGTTCTAATACTACCTGTTTGTTGAGGTTCCTTGATCTTAGATGTACGTTTATAGTACCTATCCAATGTGGTTAAGGTCTTCCGCGTTGTCTGTGGCCTTTAAGAGTGAGACGATAGTCTAAGCTGATGACTAAAGTAGGTTGTATATGATGTGTCCATACCACCGAATGTTCAATTTTTGGGCCTTCTCGTTGATTTGAGCCACTCCAGTTACTTGTCAGATCGCTGTCTTGTTACTGTGGTCCAGCGGGGAAATAGCTGATGGTTTTCTCAGCATCCGGACTTTCATAACATGTAGTGTAACTTCAGAACTCCTGGGTGTGCTCCAATTCTCAGTACCACATAATGCAACTGTCTTCACCGATGCGCTTTATATCTTTTATTTTATGCGGATGGGCATCTTTTTCTCACAAAGAATATCAGTGACGTGTCTGAATCGATCCAAATCACTGTGGTTCCTGCTCGCTCATCTTCTTACCTGTAGTCGAGAACCTAGATATAGAAATGTGTCCATCTTGCTAAGTGTTTCAATAGCCTTCCTTGTATCCACCACATCCATCACATCTTCAGCATATTGCATTGTCCACGATACAATTTTCTATAAGAGGCTTGTTATGGTAAACATTAAAGTAAATGTGGTGTCAACGCCAGACACCACACTTGCTAGGTGGTAGCCTTTAAGTCGGCCGCGGTCTGTTAGTATACGTCGGGCCCGCGTGTCGCCACTATCAGTGATTGCAGACCGATCGCCGCCACACGGCAGGTCTAGTCTAGAGAGACTCCCAAGCACTCGCCGACTTTGCTAGCGATGGTTCACTGACTACAGACGCTCTCATTTGCAGAGACGACAGCTTAGCATAGCCTTCAGCTAAGTCATTTTCTTCTTAACAGGTAATATTGTGACTCATGTACCGTCAAGAGCGACGTTCATCATTAATGGATTAAAGTTAAGTATGAAACTAATTCCGTCGTCATTATAGTCCTTCCCTCCTCACGCCAGCCTGCGTGAGCTAAAAAGCGTGCATTTCAGCCTCCCTTCGTAACACGGTGTTGGCTCTTCTGTGAACACAACGGTAAAAAAGAGCAAGTATGTAGTTTATTATTTTATTATATGTATCACAGATTATCACTAAATTCCAAAGGGGATATTGGCAATAGGTATACTGCAGATAGCGTCAGATAAAACATGCTACAAAATCACACACGAAAATTAAATAAATGACTGAAGGAGCGTAAATGAGTAGCCAAAAAATTTAACTGATACACTGTGTTAACTCTTTCGCAGGCACATTATTTTAGCATCTCAGCGAACATAATATTTTGCTAGCCTATTAGAAATGTGATCAACTTACTGTATTTATTTTTAGTAACTTTATTTTTGAGATATAGGACCTAAAACTATTTTGGTATGAATATCACCACGTGACCTTTGTGAGGTATTTAAATTGGATGCAAATGGATTTCCCACTTTCCTTTTGAGTGCTGTTATGTGTTGCCACTACACGTAAATAAAATAATGAACACTGTTTTCTGTTTTTATTTTATATTTTCTTTTATTTTATTTTGAAAATATTTGTTACGGATATTAATGTTTACTTACCACATCGTGAAAACAATCCTTGAAACTACGTCACTGAATAAAGTTACGAGCTGATACAGGATGCAATAAAGTATATTGCAGGAGGGAAGCAATGTGTTCTGACAACAGTATATATCCCACGACATACAGAAACTAATTGTTGTAGTAGTTTTAGTACACCTTATGCAGTGTACTACCAGAACATGTCTGGCATAGACAGAGGTGGTAAGAACTGTTCCGAAAAGTTTTTGGACACCCTTTAGTTGGTGCTAAATATGCTTCCTAAGGACCACAAATGACAGATTAATTTTGCAGGAAGTATACTATCCAAGCCGCTTCCAGAAACTATATTAATGGTAACCATAGTTTCCAGTAACCATTAATACACGGCTTTTTGTTGGCATACATACTTCTCGCAGTCCTCAAGGCTGTATTTCACAACAAACTAAAACTACAGCTGGTTCAGCGGACTGCCACTAGATGCCAGGAGGGTACAGAAGTGATAAAACTTATTCCCTTAAGCACTGTAAATACATGGTACAGGGGGAAGTACACCCTGCAAGGGTTAAAATAATCAAACAATAGATATACATCACATAGGCTCTACACCAAGCGTGAACCTCTACCGAATTTTTAGAAATCTCAGAAAGATAAGGTTCCTGTACACATATTCCAGCAGCACATTAAGTAACTTGAAATGCAAGGGAGAATGATGAAATGGAGTGCATAAAACATTAGACAGAATATTTAAAATACTTTCTTGTAGTCAAGTTGCAACACGCGAAAATTAATCGATCTCTGTAGCTCTGCAATACCATTTCACTGAACGCTAGACCGTGCCGGAATTAATCATCAATGCAGGACAGAAAACGATTACAATTTATATCTGTAAACACCTCATTATGTAAATATCCAACGTATTGTGTATTACTATGCACAGCAAAAAACTGTAACGGTCTCACCAAATACCTAACTGCAATATCATACTATGATCAGTTTTAGGCCTCATGACCACCACGTTCAGGACACAAGTACGATTAAATTAAATTGCCTAAATGACACAAGTGATCTGCCTAACACGTGACTGGCTGTAGCTGTAGGTGAATCACTGAACTGCACCAGTGTTTCACAAATATACTGCTCAAAGAGCTTCGTGACCTATCGTTACCAACTATAAAACATCTTTTTGAACTGCATGCAATATTTATTTCACTGTATAAAGAGGAAAAAAATATGAAGAAATAAAAGCATTGTCTAAGTACAACTTTCATAGACTTCTCCTTATAAATAGGAGCAATTCTGTAATGTTTTCTGAAAAGTTTCATTTCAGGATGTTATAAACTCATGCAGAACAAGAAAAACTATCCTTTATATTCACATAAAAAAAGGAAGCCACTTAGCAATGAATATTGAGATTGTGTGATAATGCTGAAGCTAAGTTTGATTAATGGTAACATCATGGTGAAGACTGCATGCTTGACATTATTTAAATCTAATTCATGAGCAACAATTTTTTAATACTTAAATTTTTCGGTTGAGATTAAATGAAAAATTTAAAGCACGCTAGGTGTATGGGAAAAGTAACGTGACTGATTGTTTATCTACCAAAGTTTCTTTTCGAACAACAGTATTGGTCCCTACACAGTAGTTTCTTTCGGCAACTTTACGTCGGTATAATCGTTGTTCCCAGGCTGGGCAGCAACGCCGAAAGGCTTGAAGTCGTAGGGCCTTCAATATGTCAGTCACATTCTTTCGAATGTTTCCAGAGTCCCAAAACGATTTCCTTTTAAGAAATTTTTAGATTCGCTAACAGAAAATGCATGACAAGGACTCAGATAAGATGAATAGGATGCCTGTGGGACAACAGGAATGCCTTTTGTGGTGAAAAGATCCACGATGGAAATGGATGTGTCAAATGGCACGCTATCATGATTCAGCGTCCATTCGTCTGCACGTCCAGTCGAGTTAATCTCTTCCTGAGCGTTTGAAGGACATCCTTATATAACACAAGGTTGACAGTATTTCCTGAAAGAATTCATTGTGCATAATATTCCTACAGTCAAAAAAGTAAATACGAGCTGTTTTGATCTTTGATTTGCTCAATACGAGCTTCTTTTGATGGAGGAGATGTCTCAGTATGCCACTCCTCACTTTGCCCCTTCGTCTCAGGATCATACTCAATAATATTGGATTCATCACCAATGAGAACACTACGGAAACATTCGCAGTTAATGGCATTCTCAAGAAGACCAACACACGTGTTTCTTCGACTGTTGTTCTGCTCAATTGTGAGGTTTCTCAGCACGATTTTGGCACAAACCTTCCACATGTGCAATTCTTCAGTCAGATCTTTGATTTAGGGTGTAAGTGGTCAGGCTTGACAGTTCACACATTATCTTTATTGTTAAATGTCCGTCTGGTCTCGAAAAACTTTGCGCACGTTCGACTTCCTCGTCGGTTTTTGATTTTGAAGGCCTCCCTGAGCGAGATTCATCTTCACTGTGCTATCAGCCTTCCAAAAATGACAAGGAATGTTTCCCATTGGCTGACAAGGAATGTTACCCATAGGCCTTTTTCAACTTTTCAAAGGTCACACTCAATGATTACGCGTGTTTCACAATGAAAGTGACTGAATAACGTCTTTCTAAATTCCGCTGTTCCATTACTGTAAATACGCAATGAAAACTCGACTTCACTGATGGGGGCTCTCAAAATTTACGTGATTGATGTAAAGAGCTGAAAACTCAGACTGCCAGAAAGTGACGATCATGCCAGTGTACATAGCACTGCCAGACCGTTCGCAGTGTTGTCTGCGACATTACTTCCCTCACACCACACATATATGGAATGTGGTAGAATAATTCCTTAAAAACAAAAATATAATTTTCAAAGCGTCAGCGTTCGAACCTTTCAAAGATACATCATCGATATGGTATTTTGGAGGCGAAGGCCCATTCCTGTACCCTTGATGACTACACGAAACAATACTTTACGCTATGGCTAGACCAATCAACACCTCATTGGTCTGTTGATCACTGGAAAAATTATGCCTGGTCGTCAGGAGAAGACTTTTAAATCTGGTGGAAGCTCTGTAATGGTGTGGGATGTGTGCCGTTGCAGTGATATGGAACCCCTGATACGACAAGATACGACTCTGACAGATGACAAGTGAATAAGCATCCTGTCTGATCACTTGAATCCATTCATGCCCATTGTAAATTCCGATGGCTTTGAGCAATTCCAGCAGGACAGTGTTATACCCCACACGTTCAGAATTGCTACATAGTGCCTCCAGGGGCACTCTTCTGAGTTTAAACACTTGCTTTGGCCACCAAACTCCCTAGGTGTGAATATATCTGTGACGCTTTGCAACGAGCTGTTGATAAGAGATCTCCACCCTCTCACTCTCTTACGGATTTATGGACAGCCCTGCATAATTCATAGTGTAAATTCCATGCAGCACTACTTCAGACATTAGGCGAATCCAAACCACATCGTGTTGCACCACTTCTGCATGCTCGCGGGGCCGTACGCTGTATTCGATAGTTGTGCTAGTTTCTATGTCTCTTCAGCGCTTAATTCACATGTAATCCAATCACTTCAAAATATTTGTGAATGGAATCACAGTATACATCACCTCAGTTGAACAATAAACAAATAATACCAACATGTACATCACCTTCTAAACAATAATTAGTGCTATATGCGGAGTGCATGAAGAGAATCATCACACTATTTACACAACTGTCTTGAGGTTTTTCCAACATCACTTTTACTTCTCAGCACGTCCCACAGTCAGACCACATGTATGGTCTTCGTTTCTAGTTTTACTATATTAATTGCATTTTATATGCCTGACAATTTTTTATTGATACACAAAAGTTCTTCGAAAATTCTGTACTAGAGTGGCTCGTACTAAAATCCCTTTATGGACACTAAGTAGAAAACGAGAGCTAGCAGTACAGCAAAAATTAATCGAAAACATGCTAACAGCCAGGTAAATCATGTTGATCATGCAACAACACACACAAAGGAACGTTGTGTCTATGGATGCACTGAAAACATTGAAGAATTATGTCGCAGTACACTAAATAAATTGCTTTCACTAATTCGCCCACCACTTCAGCAGAGATACTCCGACTCCATATTTCTTGTGAAGTCCAAAGACTTCACTGGCAAATGACGTAATAGGACTACGTGAACGTCATACTCAGTCACGACAGGCAACTCTGCCCTCATGCTTTAACATACCATCATTACACCAAAAACTCACTACACCACAGCCCAAGGCCATCAATTCTTGGTATGTCAACAAAAAATCAGCCCCTAAAATCGTATCACCAGCCAAATTCCACACAGTTACTAAATTCGGATGAAGCTATAACCTTGACAAAGAAAATCAATACCGACTTGTCTCTTATCTCTGCTCCTTTTCAGGTAATCATCCCTTTCGCTTGAGTCCACTGTAAAGAAGGAATAGCTCATAAAGCTAACCCTTCCGATCTGTGAAATGCTGACTCACTCAACCCAGCCGACTGGCTTCCAACGCTTGGAACACAAGGTAATATATATTTGAAACTCTGGACTCTTCAGAGAATTGAGATTTTCTTGACCATCACCTATCAATAGGTAACCCGAGCATACAAAAGTAAATACATTCAATATCTCATAGGTGTTTTTCATTCTATTTGCAGCACTCAAATCAGCTGCACACATCAGATGTTAATAATGTGGCTATGGGGCTATGGGCTAATCACTTGCACATTTTTCTGTGGATAAGCTGGGCGTACCTCTACAAAATAGGAAATTTAGTTTCTATCTTGTCACTGTCAGTGACTACCATTCCCTTTATCACCGTGATTTGGCGAAACAGTCTTCCAATCCAATCACTATTAGTACTCCTAAAATTGTTGCTTTCATTGCAATCACATAATTTCTCTGATGCCTCCACGTTCCGTTCCCATATCTATCACGATATGTATCACATTGCCGGTGATCATTATTCCAATTCCTCTGTGGCTTCAGACTACGATAACAAAACTTACTGTTGCTTCTACCACAACAATTCTCTTCGGCATTGCCATATTCTAATTCTTGGAGCAAAATCTCAAAACCGACTAACTACAGTTTCACCTGACCAGGAAGAATAATCTGGATTAACTTGGGAGTAAATTTTACAAGTCAATTATAATTCAATTGAGTGGGACTGTAAGTATTGTCAAAAAATTATTTTTCCACACCCAGCATTCAAAGAATGAAGCAGCATTTATAAAATCAGTATTATTAAAATTTTTCATAAAAAAGTATGCCAAAGATTCTTTCTTGCGCTGCTTCAGACAAATCTTCTATCAGGAAAATCAGATAAAACTCGTCATATGGCTCACAGTTTCTAGTCAGTCTCAGTATTCACGTATAAAGGTTACCTACCAAACAGCCACATACAAACTCAGTTCTTGGTTCAAATGGTGCTGTGCACTATGCGACTTAACTTCTGAGGTCATCAGTCGCCTAGAATTTACAACTAATTGAACCTAACTAAGCTAAGGACATCACACACATCAATGCCCGAGGCAGGATTCTAACCTGCGAACATAGCGGTCGCTCGGCTCCAGACTGTAGCGCCTAGAACTGCATGGCCACTCTGGCCGGCAAACTCAGTTCTGTGATCGGCTGGCCACGTGGAAGGAAATATAAAATCAAACTGCTCTAGCCAAGCGTGAGGATCACAAACATTTCATATAGTTATAAAAACTTCAATTTTTAGAATACATAAGAAATGGTTATTTGAAAACAATGCCTCACTTCACAGTTTCCAGCATCATGATTAAAATGACCATGGTTGTGAAGATTTCTCCTCCTTTCATAACGAGCTACATCATCTCATTCATCTTCATGAACAGAATATAAATCACTATTATCTGGCACATGACCTCTACTATAACAATGACCCAGAACGTTTTTCAATTTTGGAAACTCTCTCATTCAAATACTGACCTAGTTCTTTATTCTCCTGTTACTCTCTATTTGATCTTCTCTGAACCTTCAAACGTCTGGACAGTTGCTTGGAAAATATATTAATTCCAAACTAAACTGGCAACCTCACATTAATCATGCCTTAGAAAGATATCAAGGCTGTCCTACCTCAACGGAAATTATCTGATCCAGTTAGAAATAAATACCTTAGCACAGTTTAATTTGGCCTTTTCTGCTTCACACATTTATGGGCTGTTGTTATGTGGTCACTTATGTCATGGCAGTGACGTAGTACTGATATAGAAATGCGTGCTACAAATAATTATAAGGTTAGTCCAAGGGAACAATGCAGTACTTTGTTCACTAAGGCAAAAATAATGACGATGATAAAATTTTATCTCTTCTCATTCATAGCAGAGTTTGACACCAGAGAGAACATACTCTATCATGGTAACAGAAACAAAAAGGGTATTGACATTCCTAGATTAGACTCGCAAAAACAGGTAAATTTCGCAAAGTAAACTGTTTAAACTTACATACACTTCAATCAATATATTTTAGAAGTAAGTTGTAAAACTGGTTAGTAAACAATCCATTCTACAGTTCAAGAGAGTTCTTTGAGAGTAGTAGTGTGGAAATTGAGTTTTAGGATTATGATTACAGTTCTGTACAACTGGTTAATGTAGGATGAAACATTTGTATGTGCGAAGTGAACAGTAATTCTTTAGTGATTACTACTGGAACATGCCATTAATATAAACACATTTCACTAAATTTTATCTGTGGCTAATAAACACTCATAATCTGAATAAAGTCCTAACTTTTTTGGAATCATTTACACTGGAAGACGCAGTACCACTTGAACTTTGATCAGCATTAAGAGCTGACTGTGCAACAACAATAGCGCAAGGAGCCACCTTTGTATTTGTCCTTTGTACCTCCTTCTAATTCTCGCACATTGATTCTGCAACAATACTTCATTGTTTAAATTTTTTTAAACCTTATAATAATGTAGTTTGAAGGGAATTAAATGTTTTAATCTAATTACTTCTTAACTGGGCAGAGCAATCAAACATTCTGTCAATCCAGTCTTTCTTTCACGCCGATTCTTTGAAACCTGTAAACATTCCTGCAACAGCTTCTTCTGTTCACTTGCAGATCACTGCAGGATTACTGGACTCTCTTCTACAGAAACAACTCTTATTTTTTTCACAGCAGAGAACTTCTATGCAGCTCTTACCTTAACCGAATGGTAAGTGCACTAAATCTCCTCGAAATGTCTTCCACAGTGAATTCAAAGTTCTGCACTAAACTGTGAATTCGCCTTTGTAGTAGAATAGCACTACCTCATTGTTGACTGGGAACAGCCATAAAGAATCAATAAAGCAATTGATCCTAGTCTGTAATTTCACTCTAAGTTCCTTCCACTTTCTGGGTCTTCCATTTAATTTAGACCCTTAACGTTAAGACTTTAACTTGGCCCATAATTCTTGGAACATTAGCATATTATTCATCTTATAATTGTGATGAAACTGAATTACTTCACTATTGCTCATTAACAGGAGCTATAGAATCATTTTCCAGAATACGACAAGTAGTAATAAATTCAGAAATTGTATCTAATTAAAGACGTCAGTGTTTGTAGGAATGATGTACGAGAGGTTACATTATCCCTCCACAAACATTAATTATTCCTTAGAAAGCCTGTGTTGGTGATCACAAAAGCACAAGCAGTCCTAGCTGACAGCCTGTGTGCTCAGTCCATCAAGCCCAGTCCAGACATATAATATTTCAAAGTCCAGATATATACTAATAGTAGTATGAATTGTTCTATATCCTTTGTTCAAACACAGGTGATTGTAGAGGTGGTAGTTTGAAGAAAACCTTAAATTTCAAACACTAATTTATTAAGCACACTCATGTTACTTTTCCAACTATAAGGACACCATTTGTTGTAGAGTACCATACATGCTTCAGATATGACTCCCTCTAATTGGATCTGAACTACTGGCTCCTATGAAGCAGGTAGAAAAACCACAACTATAATCAATACACCAAATCAAGTTCTAATGAATAAGCAAAAACATCATGAAACGTAAATCCCAGACAAGTGCGTACGCGAATTAACAGTAAGAATTGAAACTTCCTGGCAGATTAAAACGTGTTTGGGTAGCTAAGTTGGTAGAGCACTTGCTCGCGGAAGGCAAAGGTCCCGAGTTCGACTCTCGGTCCGGCACACAGTTTTAATCTGCCAGGAAGTTTCATGTTAGCCCACACTCCGCTGTAGAGTGAAATTTTCATTCTAGAAACAGTAAAAGTTGTTATATGTAACAAGAATAAAGACCACAAAAACAAAAAAACAAACAAACATAATGCTGCATGCTGCAATATACGTCAAAAAGGTAAAAGAGAAACTTCCTCATCAGCACAAGGAAAACAGTGATCTTTGTACTCTACTGACCCGACCTATTGCGCGTCGCTTTGCAACAGGACGGGTGAGAGAAGTGGTAAAGGAGCGGGCAGATCCAAATCCGAACTTGCAGAGAAACAGTCATAGCACTGACACAGGTCTGTTGAAGCAGCCATAGACAGCACTCCATCTAGCCTCAGGGCTGCACTTTGTGCTTGAAAACTCAGCCGACCGCGGAATGCGCTGACGCCTTTTAACCTGGGCCGCCGTGGCTGCCGCCAGCGACAAAGACGAGCGCCGGCTGTCCAGTCCCTCCGGAGTATGTCGGGTAAACAGCCCCCCCCCCCCCCCGTACTCGTTGTCCCCACTCGTGCGCTTGGGTGTGGCAGCTGACGGTAGATGTCCTCATGACGACCAGCGGTGCCCTAGACACCCGCCACAGACAGACAAAGACGGTGGTCAAATGTTCAAATATGTGTGAAATATTATGGGACTTAACTGCTAAAGTCATCAGTCCCTAAGTTTACACGCTACTTAACCTAAATTATCCTAATGACAAACACACATACCCATGCCCGAGGGAGGACTCGAACCTCCGCCAGGAGCTGCCACACAGTCCACGAATTCAGCGCCGTCGAACACTCGGCTAATCCCGCGCGGCCGGTGGTCAAAGACGCCAAGGTTTCTAGGAGACGGCGAATCCGCATCTCTCCCAGCCAGACTGTAGACATCTGGTAGTCCATAGACCGAAGTAGCTCAGGGGGTGGACACTGGCTGGGCCCAAGCTCCACGCATCATCGAAACTTCCCGCAAATCCAGCAGCCATCACGCCACAGACATGGTGTGCCTCGTTGCCAGCAGATTTCCATCACCAAGCGTCGGTCGCGGTTTCTCTGAAACACAAATGACATCATTCTCTCCAGTTTAATAAGCAGACAGAATGGAGGCATTACTTCATGCTTTGAGTTCCTACGCTCGATCACTTATAACCATACAACTACAAGTCCGTTAGTACTATTATAGGGGGACGAGTATGTTTATTTCATGTTACTTGGCTTTCAGCTTTTCCCAGCTCGCTGTGCCCCGAGAACGGCTTCCTATACCGAGTTAAATTTGCAACGCGTGAGTTTCTCGCTAGGCCGCAAGTGTCTCTTATAAAACATTACCTCACTCTTGGTCATACTGTGATGCGGCATTGAAGTTCTACGTGGCTCGCCGGTCCCTAGTGTAGCAACCCTGTCTGGACAGAATGTTTTGTCGTAATGTCAATAGTACAGTCCAACGGCTTACACTATTAACACTTCGGGAAGGCTTGCCTGTACTGCCTAACCGCTTGTGGTAATAACACGTTTAAGACATTCGCAACTCGCGCACCTAACTTTTTCAGGTTGCAACACACCTCCCCTCTTTCGAAAGATTCGTCCCGAATCTTCCAGGACCGATCCTTCCAGTCCTGAGGTGTCCCACACGGGTCCTTCCTTATCCACTTCCAGCATGAGCTTATTTTCAATGTGCGTTCTTAATACAATACAATCCTGAATGTAAAGTTTATACCACCTAATACAGAACTTCTAGTTCTATCAATCGTTCCCAACGGCCATTGACAGCTACTCACTCGTCTGGGAATTGGTGTCTCGGCTGATCTGTAGGTTGTGCCCTTCTACGATTATTTCATAAATAAATTATGCAAATACCTAGTAAAGACACTACATATTGGTAGATGAAAGTTATCTACGTAATCATGGGTTGACCATTTTCTTGAATGGTTTGGACATGATGTAACATCCGCTCCACTGAAATTTTCCCCTTCTGTGAAACGATGAATCTGTGTAATGAATGTGCAAGTTTAGGGTTGAGGATGGCATTAAGGTGTTGTAAATTCGGGGAGTGTAACGCCCTTAACGATATTTCTGACCAATGCAGTGAATTCCGCGTTGGTGTAATGACAGCAATACAAGTGAGTGTACTCCTAAGACAGAAACTCATCCCTAGACGAAAGCCATAGCACCTCACTCTTCATAGATATCACCGCTTTCTGAAAATGACCGAGTGCATCATTTAATTTCGGAACATCTCCTGATCTGTTATCGCGGACATCGTTTTTATTAATTTATCTCCCGTATTTAACCAAGTTCTCTTCCTACAAACAACAGGTTGTGGACAATATATTCTAGCTGTGATAAGTGTGCTCTTCATTTACTGTGATTATGATACTCCTTCAGCACCTCCCTAAAAACAGTTACTTCCCTGTGACTCTGTATATCAATCCGAAACAAAATCTACCAGTCTCCGAATTTCATTTCTCTGATGTGTTGATTTCAGTGTCCAGTGATGTCTCATAAGGAAGGCATCCGACTGCCTAGAGAAATATATACCTCAAACAAACATTTGAACGACAGCTAAGCATTCTGCTCCACTCCAGATGATGTATGGGAAACACAGGAGCATTCCCATCATCCACGATGTCATAACGATGTCGCCAACTGAGGAAAGGATCTATATATCACTCCTGTCCTCCTTCCGTAACGTGTAACTAACGACAGACAGCAGCAAGAACAACAGTAACAAATTCCTGAAAATGACCCTACAACAATAAAGAAACTCATGTGGCAGCGACATGAAAACAATAAATATCCTGGAAACAACACAATGCAAGAAATACCCATAACACAAGTATCAAGACTAAATCTAACACCAACATAATATTTCAAATAAAGTAACAACAGTGACGTAAGACCACAGGCATGCCACGTGCTTTAAGCTGCCTAGACGATTACGTTTCTTCTTCCTACCAGCTGCACCTTCCACGACCTGGTACGACTCGTGGTATTTAGTCAAGAAATTATTTGTCTTTCTCTTTGGTATATAGGGGCTAGTAATTAACACACACTGCCCTCTACGATACTGCGGCAGCCTTCCAGTGCGTCTATTTCGCTGTTCCTGGCGTTCCAGAGCCATTGTGTACGGGTTTTGCACGTTCCTTCTCTTATTCATTGGTTCGCTATTCGCTAGTAATTTAGGACCCCGAAGAGTCAAATTAAGTGGGCATTTTCATCCAGTACCTCAAATAGTGATATGACTGTTCCCGTATGAACCTTTATGTTGTTCGCGCAAACTACATATGCAAAATGGGTATCCCAGTCGTCGTGTTTGGCATTCAAGTAAAAGCTTAGCAGTTTAGAAATGGTCTTAGGTTCACGCTCCATCCTACTTTTAGTTTGTGGGTAGAAAGGGCTCGTTCGTAACTTCCGAATAAGCAACACACGGCACAGCTGGTTGTAGGTACCGAAACTAAGTTCGTACCCTGGTCTATAACTAAGGTATCAGGCACTCCAATTTTCAGCGTCCAATTGTTAATAAATACTTGTGCTACAGTACTGGTCTTTTGATGTGGAATTGCTATCATTACTTGATACCGTGAGAAACATTGATGATCGTATACACATACGTATTCTTTACAGGTGTTCAGGCTATGGTTAGCAAATGTCTAGAACAAGCATTTAAAATGGCTTCGACGTCTCAGGTAACCTCTGCGAAGGGATATTATGGTGTATAGCATTCATTCTCTGAGCACATGGTACACAGTCTTTGACATATTTCACCACGCTACTCTTCCTGTACATCACCAAAACCATTTCGCCTATCTGTTGATCGTAGGTCGCCACGATCTGAAGTAACATGCTCAGGAACCTGTTGTGACATTATCTTTGGGAATTGTGTACCGAATATAGTCATGCATGATAAAGAGTAGACGAGTCTCTTAGACCAAACAACCATTACCGCAGCGGACCTCAAAGCCGGTTACAATTAATTAAAAGTTGGACTAGAACATTGGCCGAAGGCAGCGTTTGCCGCTCCCTCTTGTCATTATCAATGTGTGGGAATGCCATTGGGTTTAAAAAATGCAGCTGCTACTTTCCAGCGGTTATTAGATGGAGATTTAAGTTTGTTAAAGCCTAAAGGCTATGTGATCCATTTAGATGACTCAATTGTCTGTTCAACCGTTCTACAAAAATTGTTTTTGATATGCTACAGTCAGCACGTCGGACGCCGTGCATGGGCAAGTACCGTTTTGCTCAAACTCGAGTCAAGAATCTGGGACACATAATTTGTGAGCGTAGTATACAGACTGATCTTCCTTTTACAGAAGCAATTCAAAATTTTCCAGCACCAGGACGGCCGAACAGATGCAGTCATTTGTCGGTTTGTTCAACTACTGCCGTAAATTCGTAATGGATTTCGTAAAAGGATTTGTTAGTTCGTTAGTTAGCTTCATGTTTACGGGTCAGTTTGTACAATAAACCGTAATGTGGCATCAGTTAATTTATGCACACATCGTAAACAGGGCTATATGCTGAACATTTATAACTTTATGTTTTTACCTAAAATATAAATATGTGAGTTAGTAATGCCTACCCATCATCTTTTACAAGTTACAATAGAAATTTTCGTACAGAAAAGAAGCCAACAAGAAACTTTTTCAGTTTGGTTTCAAATTTTATTTTACTTTCTGTCAGACATTTTGTATCTCTAGGCAAGTGATCAAAATCTTTTGTTGCAACATTCTGCACCACTTCTTGTGTTAACGGCGACATTAACATGTAATAATGAATATCATTCGTTCTCAAAGGTGGCCAATAAAACTGACCACCTCTGACAACTCCAAGTCCGACCATCAGAGCAATCTGGCAACACTGTAAGATGTGGAAGTGTCAAGAGGAAGTGTCAAGAGGAAGTGTTGTCTACTTCCGAGATGTTGTCGGAATGTGTGAGCACGTGGTCTACTGGGAATCGTCGTGCATTCTAAACTAACGGTCGCCTGTTCGCGTCCAACTGAATTTTTCTTTTTTTACCAGATTTCGGCCCTCGTGTAAAGTTAAGAGTCTGACTGAACATCGAACATAATTCGCTTCACATTCTACCCACCAATAATAACAAGAACTTCCAGTAACAATTCCGCAGGACAGCTCATGGCTGCGTCGCGATCAGAGCAGCTCACGCTCGAGCGTTTCCTCGCGCTGCAGCGGCTTCGGCCACCGGCCAGACGCCACCCACCGCCTGAAATCCGGCGCCGCTCAGGTGAACGAGGCGTGACGCTGTCAGTATATGCGTCAACTGTCTTTTTCGAATTTGAAGCTCTAGTTATCGTCTTACAGTTAAGCAATGGATTTTGCACACCTGAAAATCATGAGCTACAGTTAAGCATTGTGAAAATTAAGTCGCAAATGGAAAAAGGTGTAACATCTGCAACACACTATTTACTTTTGGTATAACAGAGGGGTGAATGCAGAGGAGGAAGCTATAAAGCATTGAACTGTGTGTGGAGCGTGTGCTTTTGGGGAAAATACGCCAGAAAAAGATATTCTTGTTTCAACAAAGATAATTCTGGCATGAATGATTTTCCACATTAAGCAAGTCTCGAGTACATATATATGTGATGGATCACCACTTAACCATCATTCGACATTTGCATTCAACAGGGAAAGTTCAGAAGTCTGGAGTAGGACTACTGCTTGCTCTAATTCGAAACAACAAAAATCAAGGGAGTCACTATTGCTGAACGTCATCAGTACGCTCATTGAGCATTCCTATGCAGTACTATTACTGGTGGCGAGTTATGGTCGCTTTATCGTTAACTTCCTAAGAAGAAATGAAAGGATGAGCCCCACCAAAAGACATAAGCTCGAGTAAAGGGTAGTGTGAACATAATTGTTTTCATCTGATACCTGCAAAAATGTGTTTAGGACTACGAATTGTGCCCCAAGGGGTGTGTGCATCACAGCAGGAATTTGTTGCCAACAACTGAGACAGCTTTCGGTCGCAGTGTAAGAAAATCGACCGACAAAACTACATCACCTGTGTTACTTCATAATAACGCACTCTGTCGATTTGAGAAACAAAACCATCCAGGACATTGATCGGAAAGTCGTCTCTCAGGCACTTGTGTTGATAGAGAAGTCCTCTCTCAAGCAGTTGTCCCTCTCGTCATATACTCGTAGAATTTTACGTTTCCCGCTCTTGATCGATCAACCGTCAAGGCAATTCGTTTCTAGACGAAAATACTCTTCAAACTACACTCTACACTGATTTAATGACATCGTTAGAAGCAGTAGGTTTCCATGGAAGTGGGATTTTTAAACTACTTTAGCACTGTCAGATTGTTTTAGACATCTTGAAAGGAAATTCTGTTGCAGATGAATTTCTCTTTGATGATTACTATTGCGTTCGGTAAACTAATGGAAAACGCAATTAAAGTATTCACTGTACTAACACAAATTAAATTCATCTTATTACAGAAACATCACGACGGCAGTCTATTTTAATAAAGCATTAAGTATCTGTAAGACGATTGAGCTTATTTTCACACTAATTAGTAGGATATTACCGACTTTTGACATCGAAAAACTCAGTATTTACTTCATTTCCAGTACCATTCGCAAGTATTACGAAAATGTGGCAGTTCATAGATAAAATTATGTATTCACAACAAAAAATATGTCTGCTGAAAACAAAAGTGGCATTATGAATTTCGCACTAACGTAAGGTTTTCTCTCTGACACTAAGAGGTAATAGAAGTAGCAACACGAATTTTGCTGGAACGTTGTTTTATGATTACCTTATTGAATTTATATCTGCCTGCTTGTAGCTCTGCTACTACATAACGAAATATTTGGATTTCAGCGAGTCTCGGAAGGTGACGAAAGCACCTTGCACTGGTAGCGAAGCATGTTACCTGAGAACGGGTTTTCTCCTAAAGTGGGTAGACATCATTTTGAGGTTGAATTGTTGGCGAATGTCAGTCAGACGTGTGCCGTTGGGATAAGAGTTTTGGTGTGTTGAATTTGTACCAAGGATTCTTCTATAGGCTTTTTCTGTCCCAAATAGAGAGTATTTTCACGTCATCTCGGTGAATTTTGCTCATAGTTTTTTCGAGTGTGTTACAGAGTATTCGACCTTTTCGGTGTTTCTCTTATTTTCGAATTTGGTGGGGGCATGTGCTTTGATGAGTGTATATTTTTTACTGGTCCTACGAATGAGCATAGTCATAAGTCGATTGTTGATGGGTGTGATTCCTTTGACTGAATTGATGGTAGGTCTGTGTTCGAGAAATGCCATGCCGATGATTGGTGCTCATATTGCTACCTTTTGTTGTGTTTTGCTCTTGAAGATGTGATGGTTCTCGTAATGCTAGGTTTCATTGTCAGTTAGTCGTGATCCTTGAAGAGCAAGGATGAGAATTTTATGTCGGTCGATTGTTTATCTGAGATTATTTTCTTTTCGTGTTTGGATCAATGTATCTATGTTTAGTTTTCAATTGCATGTTTTCTGCCTGTAGGGAAATTTACCAGAGATCTCCGATATTCTCTACCGTGCTAGCCTGGACTCCCCAGAATCCTAAAATCCAGCTGCCGCCTTTCGACGGGCGGTTTGTGTACCACCTGGGCTAAATGTGACTCTGCCTGCACAGTTCATGTTTGCTTGTGGTTCATTGGTTTGTCCTGGGTGATACCAATACCAAACAGGACCAGAGGGTGCTGAAGCCTTTGGAAGAAAATATTTTCAGACGAGCTGATTGAGCTAACAGACGGTGGCCAGAGTACAGGCGATTTTCACTCCCGACGTGTCTGGATTTTGTGTTCAACGGATTGAGTAGCCGTTCAGAATTGTGTTCGTATTTGGTTCACCCCAAGAATTTGATTTCGTCGCATCCCCTATCCGCCACACGGGATTATTAATATTATTATCATTATGTCTTCATCAAATCCGATATGGTGTATCTTCCCACCACTGAAGTATATGTGTATTGTTCGATTCATTACCTCCATCATACAAATGAGGGTTATAATTACGTTACATTGCTGCTAGTAGACGTTTCTTTCTCTTTTTCTTAGACAGTAGCTAAATGTTACTCCATCAAAGGAATTATGTGCCCAGCATTGTTGCAATACAGACGTTCATGTCTTCAGGAAGTTCTCACCGAGCTGACAATGCACGTTACTTCAAAGATGGACTGTTTTACTTGTTAAGGAAAAATCGAAGACAGTAATTACTTGGAGGTGTTTTAATTGCGTTTTAAATCGAAACGATCAGTTACCTAATTTTAATTTCTCAAGTGAACTGAAACAACTAGTTACCGGTTTAGAATTAAAGGATACACGGGAAATCAAATACCCATCCATTGTTGAGTTCACTTATGTCATGGCAACATTTCGTAGCAGGATTGATAGATTATATATTTCTAAAAATCTTGAAACTTCCGTGACAAAAGTAGAAACCATTCCTTCAGACCAATCACGTGTCTTAGCTTGCATAAATATAACAACAGAGCCAGTTCGCCGATTCAAGACCAGTGTAATTTTAACATTTCCTTGTTAGTAAATCATGATTTAGAAGACCTGATTAAAGAAGCATGGGCAATGTGACTGCGTGCCCGTAGTAGATATGCCGCTGCTGTCGAATGGTGGGTTAAGATGGCGAAGCCAAAGTTGTGGAAGGTTCTTATTCAATACAGTGCCCAGAGCGCGAGAGAAATGAAATGCGCTATAGAATATTACTATTCCATTATGAGAGATCTATATGATCAGGTCTCTGCAGGTTCCTCACTTCGCATAGCAGACTTCAAAAAAGTCAAAGCCAAGTTACTTAATATCAAGAGAAATCAAACGGAAGAGTTTGAAAATAAAATGGAAGGCAAATTCGGTGTCTGAAAACGAAACTACTTCGCTATACTATTTAGTGAAGCATACGAGAAACTGAAGAAGGACTTTTACTGATGAAATTCGAACAAAAAACGATACAATTATCAGAACCTAGCAGGATATCATGGACGAAATGTATCGCTATTATTGCGAGCTATGTTCTGTAAATCAAAGTAGTGATGCATCCTAGTCCCATAGCTTACAGAAGATGACAACGATAATTCTCTCGAGGTAGACAGTGAAGAGAACGTGTATGAGACTCTGTGTGCATCCACCAATAAAATACCAAGGACAGGATGATCTTCCATCAGAGATTTACATCCTTTATTGGCCAATAGTGGGTGCAAAAATCACTGCCAGTGTAAACGGTGGTATTCAGGGAATAACGATTCTGGTTGAGTTTAGGGAGAGTAAAATCATTCTTGTGCCAAAAAATAATGGAAACAATGATTTAAATAATTTTCGTCCAATTTCACTGCTGAATTCTGATTATAAATTAATAGCTAGAATAGTAAACAAGAGAAATTCATGCCTTACAGATATAATTATTAGTAAACGTCAGAACTGAGCGCAAGACAGAACCATTTTTCAAAATCTAGCAGAGTACAGGGATATCATTGCAATAGCTTCCTTAACAATCATAAAGTGTGTTTGTTTATTTCAGGTTTTTATAAAGCCTTGATATAGTAAATCATGAATATCTCTTACAGACGTTGAAGAAAATAGGATTCAACGCTAGGGTCATACAGTTGATAAAGAACATAGCAACTGGAACAAATGTAAAAGTAGCTGTAAATTGCCAACAATCCAGACCGATACAAATAAAACGAGGTGGTCTTCAAGACAGTCCTCTGTCCATGTCGCTTTTCTCCATTTCACTGGAACGTTTCCTCCAACATGTCCATGCTAGATTAAAACGCTTACCTTTGTCAGGAAATAAAACAGCTATGAAATCCTATGCTGACCATGTAGGGGTCATTATAAGGGATAACGAAGAGGAAACGACGCTAGCAATAGTGACTGATACATACTGCAGATTATCTGGAGCAAATGTAAACGAAAGAAAAAGTAAGATGTTAAATCTCAGAGGTTTTGATAGTGTCAACGTGGAGTGGGCAAAATTAGTCCGACAACATAAAACACTTGGGATCACCCTGACAGCATGCCCCATGAAAATGACGGATTTAAATTGAAAATTTGCTGCAGATAAAGTGCAAGGAGCTATTATAGAGAATTTAATTCCATGTATGATCCAAGTTCAAAGAACAATGCATGTCAAGTCATGCATCCTTGATAAAGCTTATTATATTGCACAGCTATTTCCAATACCGAGAGTGATAGCGAGGAGAATAATGTAAAAAATTACTAACTTTTTGTGGAAAGGTGAAGTGTTCAGAGTAGCTGCTAAAGTAGCCACTTCAGAGCCTAAAAATACTGGACTAGGATTAACTGATATAATGGATAAAACTTTTACACTTTTATGAAAAGGCAAGTTAATGTAATGAGAGATTCACGAGAAAGCATAACCAGCCAAGTTTTCGAGATCGTTAAACCTCGAAGCCTGCCTTCCCCGATTGACTCTGTGAAACAAATTTAGGTCAACAATTCCATCTAGTTGACACAATAATTCGTAGATATTTTGCGGTGAACACATAGTGCGTAGTGGGGCGATCACTCTGCTGTAAAAATAATTCAGAAGCCAGGATCGCTTAAATACTGTTTACTGGATAACCGGTTTCAACACACTGAAGGTGCCATTATCGGATCTGTGAAGAAATAACTTGACAGGTTTGAGGGAGGACTTACATGAGTTACACTATATACATTACTATTAGTACACTACCACATACCTGAATGTAGCTTAACGTTTATAAACCATCTTGAGCAATGGCATTATCCATATTAGCGCCTTACAGAAGTCCTAATGGCGCGAATATGGATAATACCTTTGCTTCAGATATTTTTCTCTGTAATTGACGTACTTCATAGTATGTGTAGTATATATGGTATGCATAGAATGTATAGTACATACTGTTAGTGTATGCGAAATTGTTCTTTGCATGGGTATTTGATTATCAGTAATAGTAAAGTTTTATTGTAGTAGTAATCAGTGGTTACACCCTAGGAATGTGTGTGCACTGCTTGGACAGACCTATCTAGAGGCCGGTTGTGAATTACTAGAATCGCAGCAGGTAAACCGGCGCGGAAAAAGGCATTGTGAAGCCGACCGTTGTTATTCAAGCAGCGGTCATGTACAAAATTGTTTTAACTTGTGACTTCGGTTCTACATAACCGATCGAAGGGAATGACAATGAGAGCAGTTTTTTATTTTATTGTGACAATGATTTTACATCAGCTGGTCTCCCTCAGGTATCGTTATAACCAAATGGTTTATAAACGTAATGCTACATTCAGGTGTGTGGTACTGTACTAATACTAATGTATATAGTGTAACTGATGTAAGCCATCCCTCAAACCTATCATATTATATCTTCACAGATCCGGTGATGGCACCTCCAGTGTATTGAAACCAGTTATCCGCTAAGCAGTATTTAAGCGATCTTGGTTTTTGAATTATTTTTTAATTCGTAGATACACTTATAGCCGTTACATGACTAGTTGGAAGTGGATCCAAGAGCAAATAGCTCAGATTACAAGGACATCCCCTGAGAGTATATCACTCCCATTGATACACAGGCCTGAAGTACGCTTTTTCCCAAAGGCAAAAAATAACACTGTGTACTGGTTGCTGGGAAATTTTGTTAATTACGTCATTAAAAAACTAACATCCGACAGAATCATAAAATTCAAGGTACACATGCTGCGTGATTACCACAAAATTAGAAGGTATTCGAATCACTAGAAAAAGTTCGGTAATATGTTAAATATCGTATTTGATAGAATGGGCATTGGTTAATATAAAAAATAAGACTGTGTTGACAGTGGTGTATAGTAGTTACCTTAAAGATATTGTTTAAAATTTTACTGTAAACTTTTAGTTGGTATTTTTTCTACTTCAGACTGTTATTTTTGAAATTTTATAAGATAATGCACATAACTTATGTGACAGTTAGATTGTGTGTCTAATAGTGTCAAAACACAAAACAATAAAGCTGCATTAATGGTTTGTACTATTAATGTGAAAATTGACAGTTTTTATGGAAATGTCTTTATCGATTGGGTAAAACTGTAGTATTGTATCTAATTTAATGCAATATTCAATGGCTGGCAAATTGCCCTGTTCATTTTTATACTGTGATGTGTAATTCAGTTTTCCAGTGAAAAACCTATTATATGTGTCTGATCACTTCAGATAATTACCGTTCCATTCATGTCCAGAAAGTGTAGTTGGAGGGCTAGTCAATTTTATAACATCTCTTCTCCGCCATTGTCAGGTATTTAAGAGATTGTATAATACGATTATGAAATTGTTTTTATGTGTGACAAGCATATATGTTCCATATCCTGTGTAATTTTTAGTGATTTCCATATAATCGTGTGAAATGCTCATAGCTAGTCTGACTGAGCTGAGAAGGTTAAAGATCAGTTTCGTCCTTAACCTGTCTCTCACGGAGACAATTTCCTTTTGTACATTAATATAATAAAATTATCCCAAGAACTTGCTGATATCCTTCATACAGTGCTATTTATGCTTCTGTAAAGATTGGAGTACATGTAATTCAAAGTGCAGTTTTTTTTATTTATTCACGTTTGAAGGAGTCTGAATCTCTTTAAAAAACTTTTCTTGGTATTCAAATTAATTCATTCTGGTAATTTAGTCAGTAACACAAACTTCTGTTGTATTTCTTTAACATCAGCATAACTGCAATGATCAAACTGTTTTTGCTCAAATCATTTCCTGCATAAATGTGTGCATGATTAGTGCATGTAATTAGAATGTATTTGGAATGTGTAACATTGTTCCTTAAATAAATGTTTGAAACAATATGTAGCTAGCGGTGCTGCCTCTTGATCACGGGGTCCTGGGATCGATTCCCGGCCTGGTTGGGGATTTTCTCTTCCGGGGACGGGGTGTTTGTTTTGTCCCTATAATTTCATCATCGTTTTTGTACGTGTCTGAAATTGGACTTTATAAAGATTGTGACGCTGTACGGGTGCAGATGACCGCGGAGTTGAGCGTCCAAAAACGTGAGATGGGCGCAACGACTAAATGTGACTGTGCCTATTCGCAGTTAATGCTTTATCTTATTTTTGTAGATTTCAGATCCAGTCAAAATTAACGTCTTGCTTTCATCGTTCATTGCTCGTTGAGCGGTATATGGAATTTTTCTTGCTAATTTCAGAACATTATGAACAGTTCCACTTATCCACCCATGCAAGCTATTGTCCTGCTCCACCCTGTTCGAACACATGGCGTGTGATATATCTTCCCAGTTCAGTCTGATTTGGTAAGTTGTTGATCTCACAAGTGGAGCGTAATAGAACAGGTTTCTGAAACTTCTCTAATTTCGATTTCGGTTCATTATCTAGTTCTCATATGTCTTCGTTGTCTCAGCATGTGTTAAGTACGGATCTCAAAGCCTTACCTACGCAGATCCTGTCTGACGGTAATATATCCTGTCCAATTTGTTTAGCTATTCTGAATTTTACCACTCATATCATGCAGGTTTGGGACGACCAAATGTTCGTGGATTGTGAGAAACGTTACATGTCACAGTTACTGATTCTTGGAGTTAAAGTTCCAAATTAGTCTCAGAACTTCTTCTATGGTGCAGCTATTAACAGTTCATTCTTACTGATGAAATCTTGTTAACTTGCTTCGTGCACTCAAGCCAAGGGGACGACCGTTTGCCACACCCGTGCATACTGATGGAGTTTTTCTTAATTCTTATATTTGTCCCGAATCTCTATTGTATGTGTATATGAGCGTGAATGTCGCCAATGAAAGATTCCTCTGACCCTGACCTCATTAATAATTTGTGAAAAATCATGATAGGGTCTCCAAAATGCAGTTTTTATTTTGTAGCCCAGCCGAGAGCATATTAAAGAAAGTAGCCATCACCCACTCATTAGTTGTTTAGTTTACTAGTTTGGTCAGTTGTGTCTTTAATTAAAATTATATTTTTACCAAAGCAAGTGCTTACATATTCTCTTGCAAACTTCCATTTTTATGTCCTACTGCTTTTCGTTGTGCAACAAATAAATATGGCGAAGTTATTAATTTAATATTTATCCGACTATCATAAATGTGCAGATCCAGAAACCCAGTTCGTTTAAATACCAAAGGTTTTTCTTTCCTGTACATTGAAGGGCCAAAGAAACTGGTACACATACTTAATATCCTGTAGGGCCCCCGTGAGCACGCAGAACTGCCGCAACATGACGTGACATGGAATCGACTAATGTCTGAAGTAGCGCTGAAGGAATCTGACACCATGAATCCTTCAAGACTTCCCATAAATCAATAACAGTAAGAGGGGATGGAGAGCTCTTCTGAACAGTACGTCGCAAGACATCCCATATATGCTCAAAAATGTTCTTGTCTGGGGTGTTTGGTGCCAGCGGAAGTGTTTAAACTCAGAAGAGTATTGCTGTAGCTACTCTTTAGCAAATCTGCACGTGTGGGGTGTCACATTGTCCTGCTGGAAGTTCCCAAGATTGTCAGGATTCACAATGGACATGTGGGGATCCAGTCGATCTGACAGGAAGCTTACGTACGTGTCATCTGTCAGACTTGTATCTAGACTTATCATACGCCCTACACTATTACAGAGCTTAGAGCTATTATGTTTTTATAGAAATTCTCTGTCATCATCGTACAGTTTCTAAATCATTATTCACATTGCACCATGAGATACGCAACAGTTTGAATACTCTTTGGAAATTTCATTTTGACAGAAATCTAGATTAGCTGCTGCCTGCTTGCCGTTTGCTGTTGTGCTTTCGAGAAATCTGCAGCAGTGTTGTCACAAGACGCGAGGTAACTGGAAATTTTGATTAGGACCGTGTTCTTTTACTACAGTTGCACATTCAGTGTAAAGAGAGGTTGTATTTAAACCAATTATGGTTCAGTTCAAATTAAGTTATGTTTTGTGATAGGTTATCAAGTGAGTTTAAGATGGTTAACAGATTGTAAGGACATTGTTTTAGTAATACGTACATTATTTTTTATGGAGTGGGAGGCAAAGTAAGGCTAAATTTCATACAGAAACAAAAATATAGAGGGAATGTTACTCATTTATTCAGATTGCTAAGCAGCTGTGAAATACCTATCAGCCCCCGTAGAACAAAGGTCATTACAGGATGCAATGAAGACCTTCGTGGTCTAGGGGAAAGCAATAGGGTAAACCTGCTGTGGGTCCTCGATCATTCAGGAATTAGTGGCAATGAACAAGCTAACAGAATGGTCAGGACAGGGGTGATGAATCCATTTATTGGACCGGTACTTGCATAACCGAAGATGGTTCAAATGCCTCTGAGATCAATGGGACTTAACTTCTGAGGTCATCAGTTCCCTTGGAACTCCGAACTATTTAAACCTAACTAACCTAAGGAGAGCACACATCCATGCCCGAGGCAAGATTCGAACATGCGACCGTAGCAGTCGTGCGGTTCCAGACTGTAACGCCTAGAACCGCTCGGCGACTCTGGCCGGAAACCGAAGATGATGATACAATCAACACTATGTAGCTGAATCAGGAGGCAGTGCGTAGAATATTTGACTACTATCCAAAATCAGAAACTGGCAAGCGAATGTTGGCAGATCCATATTTCAAAGAAGTTCTATATTAATGATCTTGAACAGGAAACGAATCAGACTCGTAGTAGAACTCGTGACTGGCCATAGAACTTCGTAAAACATGGTCACGTGATGACACAGAGGAGGAAGCCGCTAAATGTGGACTACGTGGTGAGGAAGACGAAACTGCACCACATCTAACCTTCCAATACGAAGCTTTGGCGGCCGAAAGACTCAGAATCTCCGAATCGGTAGAGTCTACGGAAATCGTGTTTAATAACGACCCAGCAAACAGCCTTCTACCACTTCTTAATGGTATCGGTTGCCATTACTAGAATCACAGGGACCGAAACAGCACAATGAATTCAATTTCCGTGGAGGCAACAGGGGTCTAGTACCATTGTTGTTTTTATCTCCCTGCATTAAACATATCAAATTGAAGGGTGTGGGAGTAAATTAGTCGGCTACAGTGGCAGAATAGCCAACCCTATAAGTACGGACCAGGTAGAAAACAGGCTTGCCTTCGCCTTGGACGAAGCTCTTGTGCAGTCTGTCACCACAAAGCAGGGAGCTCTCTGGGCACTTCTGGGGGGAACGGGACGCGTGGCTTCCAAAACAGTTCACTCAGCAGTGTTCCGGCAGACGCGACTTGGACGAATAGGTGTGAGTCTGCGTATTCATAGTTCATTCTTATCTTATTTTTCTAGATTTCAGCTCCAGTCAAAATTAACGTCTTGCTCTCAACACTCTTTGCTCTTTGAGTGTATACGGAAATTTTAATTTTAATTTTGGAGCGTTATGAACAACTGAACTTAGCCACGCATGCGAGCTGTTGTTCTGCTGGCCGGCCTTGTTCAAACATGTGGACTTGTGATGTATCTTCTCAGTTCAGTTTGATATTACTTCGTTGTTTGGTCTCTCGATTACATCATAACCGAACAAGTTTCTCAAACTTCACTAATTTCGATTTCAGTTTCGAATCTAGTTCCCACGTATCTTTGTAGTCTCAGCACGTGTTAAGGCCGGATCTGAGAACATCAAGTTGGCAGATCGCCTCTCACAGTAATGTATCCAGTCCAATTTGCTTAGCTATTCTGAATTTTACCACTCCTTTTAGGCAGAACTTTTGTTAGTGACGACCGCGACTTCACACGTTGTGAGATACGTTATATGTCACAGTTACTGATTCTCGGGGTAAAAGTTTCAAATCTCTTTCAGAACTTCTTCTGTGGTGCAACTATTAACAGTTTATTCTTATCGATGGATTCTACTTCACATGCTTCGTGCACTCAAGCAAGTGGACGACCGTTTGCAAACCACGTGCATACAGGTGAAGTTTTTCTTTATTCTTATAATTCTGCCGAATCTCTATTATATGCGCGTATGGGCCTGAATGTCGTCATTCAAAGATTCCTCTGACCTTTCCATAAGTAATAATTAACGATAATTTGTATTGGGGGCTGCAAAACGAAGTTGTAAATGTAATTATCTAACTCATCCGAGAGCGTTATGAACAACGGCAGCAATCACCCATTTGTTAATCGTTTAGTCTATTAGTTTGTTCCGGTGTGTTTTCAATAAGTGTGATATTTTTACCAGAGCTTGTGCTTACGTATTCTCTTGCAAAACTTACATTTTTACATCCTACTGCTATCCGTTGTGCAACAGATAAATATGGCCAAGTTGTTTATTTTATATTTATTCAACTATCATAAATGTACAATTCCAGCAACCATTTTATTTAAACATTAAAGGCTTTTCTTTCATGTCTATCCAGATACCGACTCCCCACCCTCCATGTCAACAGATACCTCATTTTAATGGACACCTAGAACAGGAACACCGATCCCCAGATCCAACACGTACAGATACTCTTCAAAATCAAGTCTGAGCTACGTAGGCTCGGATCAATCTCTCGATGGCGATAGCCATGCGGAATCTTCGACCGTTTTCCGTGCCAGGCGTTTTGACAAGCGCGTGGTGAGGCAGTTGCAGATTGATAGGGAAAGCGGAAACAGCAGCTGAGGGCGCGCGCGTCCTACCGCCTTTCAGCCCTGATATATTGAACTTTATCATTCCGACAGTGGTATTTTGGTAAAAACAATGTTCTTGTACAGATCAGGTCCACATTCGCCGAGATAGAGTTTAATATGTTTTAAATGAAAACCCTCACTTTTCTTTTTAATTTGAGAAACTTGCAGCTTGGTATCTTTGCCCGTGACGATATTGTGTACCAAGGGGCTGAGAGGCTTGGGCATCTGGATGTTCTAGCATGGACCCACAAAGTGAGAGACCAACTTAAAAAATATGGCTACGTCACCCTAACCATGGGAGCAAAAATTGGAAATAAAAACATGAACAACAACCCTCACCCTGCATGCATGGAGACACTTATTATAGCGCTGTGCCTACCTCCAGTGTGCGAGCCCAGTATTCTTACTGGCTGTCTTCCATTGCAGCTGTATGACCTCAGGTGTGACTTTGTCCGGCGAAAGATCGGACAGTGGAGAATTCAGAGGGAGATGGGTGTTGCCTTAAGAATCTCGTGAAGACCCAAATTAAAGGCTGAGTTGAACCTAGGAATAGAAAAATTCCACTAGTGCTGAGATTCTGCGTCAAACATGATCAGTGCAGATTTCAAATTACTGTTTACTGTTTCGGCAATCGAACGCCGAGGGCAGTATGGTAGCGTGGTGAACAGAAACACTTAAATTAATTGGACAAAAAGGCTCAGTACTGTCACCAACCACTGTCTGAAGGAGCGCCAAAAGTGGAGGATAGTCTAGACAACTGGTGAATGGTGAAGACCGTTGTCATTCGACTGCACGGAACCAACTTTATACACCAGGTAATGGCGTCCCCGTAGTCTAGGAGTAGCGCCCTTGTGTAGTAATCAAAACGTCCTCGGTCCCGGGTGGGAAACCCGCAATGGCTTAAGTTTTGGTTAATAAAAAACATTAGCGGCCGAAGACTTCCTGCATAAGAAGTCCCCAGCGTTCCGCCAACGGCCTTGTTAAAGAGGATGGGAGAGCGGACAGAGGTTCAGGCCCTCACTTATCATTAGGGAGGGAAACTGCCCCTAAAGGCGGAAGAATCAGCTGTGGTCAACGGCATGAGGATGTGAAAGGCAATGGAAACCATTGCATCAAATCACGTAACGCTTATCCAGAGGACATGTGGCCTGTAACCGAAAAAATGTCATGATGATCTCTTCATTTAGGCTAAAGATTCCTGAATAGTCCCCCCTCACGGATCTCCAGGAGGGGGCTGCCAGCGCTAGGTGACCATGAGAAAAAGATTGAATACTCAGATAATGGTTAAAGTTGTACGAGTCGCGGCATGGAATGTGAGAAGCTTGTACGTAGTAGGGATGGTAGAAAGTTTAAAAAGAGAAATGCAACAGCTTAATTTACACACAGTATCGGTGTTCTGGAAGGAAGACATGCATTTGTGGTCAGATGACTATAGGTTAATGTCAGCAACAGCAGAAAAAGGTATAAAGGGAGTAGCATTCGTTATAAAAAGGAAGGTATGCCAGAGAGGCTGTTACTGTGATTGGGCAGCTCTTATAAGAATCGACAGCAAACCAACACCGACAACGATATTTCGGATATACATTCCAACGTCGCATACTGAAGATGAAGAAATAGATAAAGTTTATGATGATATTCAAAGGGTAATACAGTACGTAAATGGAGATGAAAATCTAATAGTCATGCGGGACTGTAATGCAGTTGTAGGGGAAGGAGTAGAAGAAAAGGCTACAGGAGAATATGAGCTTCGCACAAGACTGAGAAAGGAGAAAGGGTAATTGAGTTCTGTAACAAATTTCAGCTAGTAATAGCGAATACTCGGTTCAAGAATCACAAGAGAAAGAGGTATACTTGGAAAAGGGCGGGTGGTACGGGCAGATTTAACTTAGATTACATCATGGTTTGAGAGAGATTCAGAAATCAGATACTGGATTGTAAGGCGTACCCAGCAGTAGATATGGCCTCTGAACACAATGTAGCAGAGATGAAGAGTAGGCTGAAGTTCATGAGATTAGCCACAAAGACAGAACACGCAAAGAAGTGGGATACGGAAGTACTAAGAAATGACGAGATACACTTGAAGTTCTCTAAGGATACAGATTCAGCAATAAATAATTGCTCAGTAGGCAGTACCCTTGAAGAGGAATGGACATCTCTAAAAGGGCACTCACAGAAACTGAAAAAATAATCATAGGTACAAACACGGTAACTGAGAACAAATGATGGATAGGAAAGGAATACTTCAGCTGATCGATGAAAGAAGAAACTGTAAAAGTGTTCAGGGAAACGCAGGTACACAAAGATACAAATGGCTGAGGAATGAAATAAATAGGAAGTGCAGAGAACTTAAGACAAAACTGCTGCACAAAAAACGTGAAAAAATCGGAAAAGAAATGATTGTCAGAAGGACTGACCCAGCATACGGGACAGTCAAAACAACCTTCGCTGACATTAGAAGCAATGGTGGTAACGTTAGGAGTGCAACGGTAATTCCGCTATTAACTGAAGAGGAGAGAGCAGTTAGGTGGTAAGAGTACACTGAAGGCCTTCAACGAGGCGGAAGTTTTGTCTGATGTGATAGAAGACGATACAGGAGTCGATTTAGAAGAAATAATGGATCCAGTACTAGAATGAGAATTATAAGAGATTTGGAAAACGTAAGGTCAAATAAGGCAGAAGGTGTAGATAACATTCCGTTAGTACGTCTAAGATCATTGGGGGAAGTGGGAACAAAAAATTCTATTCACGTTGTGTGTAGTAGAGTCTGGCGACATACCACCTGACTTTCGGAAAAACATGATCCACACAACTCCGAAGACTGCAAGAGCTGAGAGGTGGCGGAATTATCGCACAGTCAGCTTAACAGCTCACGCATCCAAGTTGGTGACAAGAATAATATACAGAAGAAAAGAAAAGAAAATTTGGGGATGTATTAGATGGCGATCAGATTAGCTATGGAGAAGGTAAAAGCACCAGAGAGGCAATTCTGAGACTACAGATGGTAATGGAAGCAAGACTAAGGCAAAACCAAGATATGTTCATAGGATTTGTTGAGTTGGAGAAAGCCTTCGACAATGTAATATGCTGCAGGTTGTTCGAAATTGTGAGAACAATAGAGGTAAGCTATAGAGAGGTACGGGTAATATATTATATGTACAAAAGCCAAAAGGGAATAATAAGAGTGGGTGACTAAGAACGAAGCAGTCAGAATAAAAAAGGGTGTAAGGCAGGGATGTAGACGTTCCGCCCTACTGTTCAATCTGTACATTGAAGAAGTAATGATGGAAATAAAGGAAAGCTTCAGAAGTGGGGTTACAATTCAAGGTGAAAGGATATCTGTGATACGATTCGTTGATGGCATAGCTATCCTGATTGAAAGTGAAGATAAATTACATTATATGCTAAACGGTACGATCTATCTAATGAGTACAGGGTATGTATTGAGAGTAAATCCAAGAAAGACGAAAGTGATGAGAGGTAGCAGAAATGAGAAGAGCGAGAAACATAAAATCAGGGTTTATGCTCACGAGGTAGATGAAGCTAAGGATTTCTGCTATCTAGGCAGAAAAATAACCACTGACGAACGGAGCAAGGACTTCAAAAGGAGACTAGCACTGGCTAAAATGGCATTCCTGGACATCAGAAGTTTACTAGTATCAAATATAGGCCTTAATCTGAGGAAGAAATTTCTGAGAATGTACGTATGGAGCACAGCATTGTATGGTAGGGAAACATGGACTACGGAAAATCTGAGCAGAAGAGAATCGAAGCATTTGAGATGTGGTGCCACAGACGAATGTTGAAAATTATATGAATTGATGAAGTAAGGAATGAGGAGATTCAGCGCAGAACTGTTGATGCATGAAATATGTGGAAAACCTTGACCAGGGGAAGGGGCGGTATGATAGGGCATCTGTTAACATATCAAGGAATTGCTTTCATAGTATTAGAGGGAGCTGTAGGGGAAGACAGAGATTCGAATACATCCAGCAAATAACTGAAGACTTAGGCTGGATATGCTACTCTGAGATGAACAGGTTAGCACAGGAGAGACATTCGCTGTGGGCCACATCAAACCTGTCAAAAACCTGAAGACCCAAAAAATAGAAATGGAGTCCACCATCACAAAACCATAACGGTTCCCATCCCTTTGCCGTGGGACTGGTCCGACATAATAAATCTTTTGTCCATGGGGTCACTTTCTCGCGTGGACTGAAGTAAGCCTTCTGTAAAACTGTTTTCGGCCTTGACGCATTTGCAATCTTCACACTTGCCCACTAATTTAAACACATCTTTACGCGTTGTGTGCCAGACTGATACTGTTTCACATTCATAATGGTTTTACTCACTTCCAAATGCCCAACAGTAAGAGGGTTGTCAAAATACTTAAAAATGGCCAACACTAGTTACTCTGGTAAACAGATCTTAGAGGATCTGTCGCTCTGAGCCGTGGTAAAAATTGCTGTTTTGAAGAGCGCGCCGCAGCGCGTAGTGTGAAGCAGTCGCCCTCCGTTTCTGGTGGCGGTGGCGCCGCTGTGGCAATCGCAGCTTTGGTGTCTTCCTCTAGTGGGAGAGGGGAAAGGTCACCAGTCGTTTTGCTTCGGGGTCGTCCACCATTCTTCTCCGTTTGCCCACCCGCGGGAAGGTGGTTGTTTATAAATTGTGTGGTACGTTTTTCCCTTGTGAGGTAGGGGCGTGTTAGCACAACCTGCGGTTCGGCTTGTTCGGTAATCTCCCTATCAATCTACCGTACGTTAGTAACTACCTCTGTCATGTTTGTCGGATTTGGTGTGTTAACGAATTTATTGCTTGGTGTGTAACGGCCTAATACCTGAAATATGTTTCGATCTTTGGAAACTTTGATATTATTGCCTATGATCTTGAGAGGCGGTATCTGTGTACTGTAGAGCATCTTAACCATGGTTTGGCCAACCTTATAGAGTTTTATATAAGATTGCATATCATGGGCTCTTATTTAAATGATCATTTTAGTATATAAAGTTGCCACCCTTTCACCTTACAAGTTAAGATCGAGTTGCACCTTCGCCTGCAAGGTTAATATTTTAATTGTTAGTGTTTTGTACCATTTCCATCTCTCCTACGGGGGGGGAGGGGGGGTGCATAGTTTGTGTGCGTGTGTAAATTGTTAAAACTCTTAGCTTAAAGTTATCTGGTGTGTTGCAGATTTGCACCAGTGTAGTCTTTCAGATACTGTTGTGAGCTGTCGTAACTACGGCCGTGTCAAAAGGGAGCGGCAAGGTTCTCTGCCCGAAAGTTCATACAGTGAGAACTTGTTTCTTTGTGCCTCTGAATAAATTGTAACTTTGATATTTAGAGGGTGCTTTCTGATCATAATTTAAAATCTGTTTCTTTAAACAAAATGCTTTTAGGCACAATTAAAGTGAATAAAAGTCGCCATTTGTTAAAAGGAATTTGGTTATGATTTCATCAGTTACTGCCTGGCATCTACTTCCATGCTTACGTAGTGCAATTCAATGAGCTAATGTTCTTGATGAATCGCCAGTAAATAAAATAAATTCTTAACAATATTCTTTGAAAATAAATCACGATAAACGCTCTTAGTCTTACAACATATACTCCTTTTCTCAGTTCATTACCTGACACCTTTCCCAGTATCAGGCTTTAGTCTCATCCCCTGAATATATGGTTCCGGCCTCTGTTTGTCCAGCAAGTTCCCAAAGAGCTCATGTACCTCAGAAAACACGATTGAAACCCATTTGGAGTCCAGTAAATCATGTTACAGCTGTTATTCCGTTGCGTACCCCTGGAACATACCGCTAAGTGCATCTGTTACCTGATTATTTGCTCCCTGGATGTGCCTGACTGAGAAGCGAAAAGTGGAAACATACACAGCCCACCTCGAACCCACCTCGCAATTTGTCCTGTCTTCCTGGATCTCGCGAGTACCCAAATCATAGCCTGACTGTCAGTTTCGAGGACAAATAGCATAGCTCCAAGTAGAACTTAAATTTTTGGAAGGCCAAAACCAAGAAGACCTCCGACTCATACGGAGTACTTCAGTTCCGCCTGGGACATGGCTCTGGAACCGTAAGCTAATCGATCGCTCGCCATCGTTTTCATTCGGAAGGACAGCAACGACGCTAGAATTAGAAGCACACGTTTGGACAATGAAGGTTCGTTCAAAATCCGGAGCATCCAAAACCGGCAGAATACTCATAGATACTATAATTGTCTCAGAGACCACCTGCTGCGTTTCCCCCATCCGGAAACTCAACCCTTTCTTCCTCAAGCTATTTACTGTGGCTGCTAATTGGACAAAATTCGAAACAAATTTTATAAGAAAATGTGAGATACTGATAAAGCGAGGTCCTTCCTTCTTCTCTGAAGATCTCGTCTCCTTCCCTGATCTATTTTAACATCACTGGCTGAGACCAAGGTCGTAATAAGAGAAGCTCCCTTAGTTCCAGATTTACCATGGATGGTTTAACGGTCAAACCCACTTCCTGTAGGCTAATAAGGACTTTGCTGCACACTGATTTGAATAACGAGTCACCCAAAACAGAGTCTAAGAGAAATGATAGTACTGCCGCTGCTGTGTATAAACTGAAAGGAACACTACCGAACTGGTACAGCTTCCGAACGGTGTCAAATCCTGTAGCACGTTTACAGTCCTCAGTGAGAGAAATCTTCTGGTACGCCATGTTCTAATTCAGGATGGTAATATACTATGCCCCTTGCAAAGGAAATAGAACAGGTACGGAGGTCCGAGAGTGGTACAGAGTTTAAGTCTACGTTTTGGTTAAGAATTGTTTAATCAACTACCGATCGATAACTACCGGCTTGACCCTTTGGTGCCTGAAACATGGGCGACGCATACGGAGAGATGGAAACCCGTATCACGCCGATGCGAAGCCTCTCATTAATCAGCTGTCACATAATTTTTATTTTGGGTGGCGCAACTGTTATGGAGGTTAGCAAACCAGAATATCGTCCATCAAACCGAAGTTATACTGAATCCTGGCGGTGACTCCGAGTTTGTTTCTCATCACGTCAGAAAACCGTACAAGTACTCCTAACCGAGCTTTCGCTTAGCTCTCCCGCAAATGACTGCCCTGAAACTATTATGTACCACGAGGCAATTGACCTTTTGGACAGTCTGGCAAGCACACAGCTTAAAATCCCTACCAAGACTCAAATGGAATGAAAGCTTCTTCTGGGCATAATTAAGAATCAATCCTCTTCGCTCCCTGAAATTACACCCCAATCACAAATTAACTGAGAATTCTTCGGCTAATATTAATTCCACAGGCCACTAAAACCCATGAAGCCACACTTCCCTGCAATCAACCTCCTAGATTCAACACTTGCCTGTTGGCAGTTCGACATTTCTGTAACGTTTCTCGCAAGGGGGCGAGCTTAAAAATATCACTCCTTTGCCACTACCAGTTATATTGATAAGACAAACTTTATTTCCAGAGTTTATTAGAGCACAGACGGGTTCATGATTGACGTATGCGCAGACAAAAGGTAGGTACTGACTAGTTATCATCCAGATTCAGTTACACCGCTTGTAACGTGAACGACTCCCAGGGTATCCAAGTCTTTGGCGTCAGCTGTTCGGTCGCCCACTACGCCGTATGGGGCACTGGATCATAAAAAGACCGGTATCGCCACACCGAAAAGTATCTTTAATATTCTATGGATTCGTCTTCCTGTCCCTTTCAGTCTGAACATTACCAGTGTGTTCCACTGTTGCTGATGTTTCAAAAATGCTTCTCGTATGGGCGAATGTATGCTCTTGATTTTAAAGAACAATTCACTAACCGAGAAAAAGTGGCAAACCTCTGCAAAACATAAATTTCATTCGTGACTTGCCTTCTCGACGGTTTCCCCACTCAGTCACAGGCAATATCAATGCAGCGACCGCAATTCTAATCTCCTCAGAATAACGTTGGAGAGCTCCGGCACGGGCATCGACGAGTAGAAAGTATTCATACAGCAGTTCGTCCCTCACTCGCGACCATTACCTTCCTAGTCCCTAAGTCATCCAACATTAACTGAACCTCTACTACATCAGCCACACTCTTACAGAACAAACCAATAGTCACCAGATACATCAGCTGAAGTATCACTGATGTGGAACGTTAATGCATTCTCAAGTTCCTCAGAACGTTCCAACACTCACAAAACTTCTCCCACTTGGGGTAATCGGCGGCCAGGGACCTGTTTTGTACAAGGACGTCGGTTTGGCAACTTTTGGGGTTATAGTAAACTCCATAAATTTGCCTAATTCATGTATGATGATACTTTGTGCGCCCTTCCATATTAATTCATGAAGTATGTCGGTGAGCTTGTTAAGATCAACTTCGTGCTTGTCGCCCTAGCATCGTAGTAGTCCAGCCAGGTTCCCCTCAACTGTATCGCTGTACTTGTTGCCTGTCGCGGTTCATTCTAAAATAACTGATGCTCATTTCATTGGTGAAGATTTTTTAATAGGTGCTGCTCTTTTCATTTAAATTATTATCGCCAATTACTGATGAAAAACTTCTGGAGATTGAAATTCTGTTGTGTCTCCTATTTAAAAGCAGTCCAGTTTATCTTAAGGATAGCTACCCTTTTCATTGCAGTTATTCCGGACCAGCTTTAGTACATCTTTTTTGGGTATTTAAAGTTTGTCTGGTCTCCCATTAAAAATATGGAGATTCATTTTAAAATGGGTCAAATGGGTCTGAGCACATGGGACTTAACATCTTAGGTCATCAGTCCCCTAGAACTTAGAACTACTTAAACCTAACTAACCTAAAGACATCACACACATCCATGCCCGAGGCAGGATTCGAACCTACAACCGGAGCAGTCCCGCGGTTCCGGACTGCAGCGCCTAGAGCCGCGCGGCCACCGCGGCCGGTTGGAGATTCATTTTAACAAAAGCTACTATTTTCAGGGCCGTCATTATATGCATTTATATGGTAAAATAATTCTGGAGCGTTGAAGACTTGTCTTCTCGCCTTTCTGGTGTTACTGTAATTTTGGTGATACAGAGGACTGTATAACCCATTGCAATTTTGAGATGCGCCTACAGATAGTTTGCTTACCATCATGTGTAGCCATTGGGCAGATGTTTTTACTAATGTATGTCGGCTTACAAGTTGTTGTGTACCAGAATTTGCTGTAAATGGAGTGGACTGTTATGAGTTCTTAAGATTAGTTTGGAGTCTGTTTTAGTTGACCTTGTATAGCATCCGCCCACCTACCAGTACGGTCGTGGATGGCAGTTCTGCACCACCGATGCTGTCTGTTGCATTATCACCGCCTAAGCGAGATCTCAATTGTATTCATATAGCTTCGTCTTATTCTAAACTGATGTCACCGACGGGCGTAACGCATTTTTTGTGTGTTTACTTCTAGTTTGCGGTGAATTTTAATAGCTTCAACGAATTTATAAGTATATAAAAAAGCTAATTTTCGGTCATTGCCAAAGTATTGTAAGCAAAGGACAGGTTTAGCTAATATGGGAAACTTTTTCTTGTTAAGAATTTGGTAAAAAATTAGTTTTTTCGAAAAATTTGGGGCAGAAGAATTTGTGTTAATGTTCTACTGAATAAAATTGCGTTGGTGTTGTCAACGGCGAATGCTCTTCATTGATGTCTGGCCCATTCGCAACATTTAACAGCGAATTAGGCTGGTTGAAGGGTCTGCAAGACATCATAATATCCATGCTGTGCAAACAGTAAAGTTGAACAGTTGAGCATAATAATAAGGCCGGTGGCCTCGGGATACTCATAATATATTAATATTTTTCTCTGTACATATTTTGCTTATACTATTTGTGTATTTATTAATTGATCTACTTACACTCATTAAATTTCGCCACGTAGTGCAGTGCTGTTACTTATGGGTCTGTAGGATCGTTTCTGTATACGTCAACTCTTCTAGTGTTCAGAATATGGTGTGTGTGATTATTATCCTTATTAAACGTTCAGTAGTCCCACTACTGAGTAAACCACTTGCTGCATTCCTGGTTACAACATGTAACGGATTCATTTCTGCCGTTACGATAAATGACTGTAAATGGACAGAATTCATTGTGAGCGTCACTAGTCTTATGTAACACTGGAAGTTGCGCTCGACACTTCCAAACCAGAAATTACATTTACTAATGATTGATTAAAAAATGTGACTCTTGTATCCCTTAGACACCCTGTAATATCAGAAACTATCATTAGTTACTTGTATGGAATATTAATTTTATTGAACTGTAGAATCAAATCACAAGTTCAGAGGAGAGCAATGGAGTTTTAAGTGAATGGTTGCCGGCTTTAGTTCCTCGCACGTTTCAATCGATGTTCAGTTTGATCGTCCTCTGTTTTCACTTCTTTTCTGTCGTAGGCATTCAAGCGAATGACGCGCTTTCACTCACAGCTATGTTATAATGTTATATGGCTGTTTCATTTCCGATAGGTCAGGAACAAAGGCATTCATGTAAAGATACAACTGCTCTAAGTGTCAATGCAGACAGGTAGAATGGACTATGTGTGTAATTTGTTATCCTCAAATATTTCTCTAAATGTAGGAATACATGTAAAGAGAGAGAAATAATCGTACATCTTTGATAGAGATTATTAATTTTATTTTATTACTTGTTTAAATGGAGTTCAGTGATATTAATGCTTCATTAACATTCTTTTACAAGGGTACTTTCATAGTTTCATTTTATCAATTCATTTAATAATTCATTCACTTTAAATATCTGTGAGCCGGTGTCCCCTTTCACTTTTCAGACAACCAAGAGATTTAGTCTTGATTTTCTCTGCCCGAACCACCAGCACTGTCACTGATGTCGTGGCATCAGTGGGATGTCCTTCTGAGCCACTGTACTTGGTTCCACATGAATATGTTCACTGGCTAGTGAGCCCATACCGCGACCCACTTTGCAGACAGACATGAGTCCCAACCCTGACATTCTCCATCCAGAACGACGAATACCCTGTCCAATAAAGAGGAATTGGTGATATGACTTCCTCATACACTGTTCTAAATTCCACACGAATATGTACAGTGAGTAGTAAAAACGCTGTTGTCACCATCCAATTTGTATCCACACAAGAGTCTTAGCCATGACATTCTCTGACCTGTTTCTGTAACACGCTCCCCAACCTTGAGGCATTGGTGGGATGTCCTTCCTATCCACTGTACTCAGTTCCTCACGAGTATGTCTATTGGTTTGTGAGTCATTATCCTTTGTCCACTTTGTACGCGCACAACAGATTTGCACTGATGTTTTTCACCCAGCACCTCCAACACCCTCTTTGACGAGGAGGAACTGGTGGGAAGTCCTCGTCAGAATATGTTTAGTGGGTAGAGAGGCGGTGTGCCCGACCACCGTGAGGGCTCACGATGGTCTTCTCCCCGACTCTCTCCGCCCAGCACCTCCGACACCCTCTCCGGCGGCGAGGGATCGGCGGGATGTCCTCGTCACACTCCACCACAGGCGGCTCGTGGATCTCGGCAGTCGTCACAATCATCCAGCCATCGTTCACCTGCACACAAAAGCAATTCTTCGCTTTAAAATACATAAGACTTTCTTTATGCCACAACAATAGCAATAATTCTGTAAGATGACTCGTATGGACAAAGCGTGTAGCAAGAGAGAACAACTTTCTATTTTTGTATGTGATCGAAAGAAAGGGAAAGTTTTCATACATAATCATTTACGGTGACAAGGATCCTATTTGTTATCTTCCAGGATGAACCAAACTTGAGCCACTTTATAATGGTCTCAGAAAAGGGTATGTTGTATGTAATGGAACTCATCCCTTAGCAGCGAGTTATCAATGAAGTTGTGTCTTTAGTGCCGCCTTACCTTCCCGATGACTTTGCCGCAGGCTACATCAACGGCAGCAGGCGGTGGCCGGGACTTCTCCGCCTGCGCTGCCAGCAGAACCAACTCGTCCACGTCTGAGCGCAGCCGCCAACGCGCGGCGCTCATCCTCTGTGGGAGATTTGTTTCCATCGTCACAATTCATTCAGTTGTTGATTTTCAGTTTTATTTTTCTAACTTTTATCTAACGACTAATATTTTGTGGGTGTTTACTCTTGGGTGTTTACTCGCAGCATACATTAAATTAATATCATATTAGTGTATTAAATTCAGCAGCCTTGAAACATTTGACAGTTAGACAAAAAGGTCTTTGTGTTGGCAGCACATACTTGGATTGTTTTCCAGACGGTCATAAGGTAACTATACGACAGTATTTTATCTTGGGTCTGGATGGTTAATGTGTTGTACCTAGAATAGGGATTTAAGCAAAGTGCATTTACATCATCTTCACGAAAATCTTCCGGGCTGATAGTCCATGGTCGATGTATAAAACTCTCTACTGACGTTTCGTCTCCGACTGCGACAATCGACCCCGGCCTACCAGACCAGTGGTTTTATGTGAAGACAATACCGGCAGTGAAAGCTTACATTGTATGCATATAAATTAGTTTAAGAAGCTAAAACGATGTGGTCCCACCCCCCTACTACGTAACTACAACGGGGGTCGCCACGTTTAAATCGTTGGACGTGTTTCCTACTGAAACCCTCCTGTGACGGCGACACATAGTGAAAAAGTCTCTCATAAATGGTCTCTAGAAAATCTAATTAGTTTCAGAACTTCTATCGTCTGACCACAAAAACCAGCCAAGTACGAGCAGTACAAATAGTCACATAAACTACCTCCAACTGGTACCTAACATCTCACACTCATAACATCCGCCATAAGCAAAACAGAATAAGCTAATGGATCCACTCACTGCTTTGGGACTTCTAAATACCGAGCACGTGTACGCCCATTTAGTTACAACGGTCGACTTGAAAACATGCAAGTGACTAATCCGGTCCTAAAATCACCGCCTAGTCAGTTTGTCTAAGAATCAGCTAACGAATCATCAACATGCATAAGTGAGATCTGATACAGTTCTTGCACTAATTTTATCAGAATTTAGAGAGAATCTTCAGTAGTGATACATGCTGTACTAGGAGGAGTTGCACGTAGTGTAAACTACGTTGTTACCGATTTTGGGACCAACAGCATTCTGTAAATTATTGTGCAGCTCTTGTGATATCGGATAGTTCCATCTAATATTAAAAGTCAGTAACTTAAGTAATTTCTGACTAGTAAGGTCCTGCGTAACCTCCTTTTTTATTTAAAGTACTTTCTTCCAGTACAAAGTACAATTTTGAGCGGGCCAGTGGCTACAGAGTTCCTACGAAACGGATGTACTCGTATAGAAAGCCGAACGATATTTCGTTTTATTTGCGGTACAAGCACGTTTAACGAAGGCACAAAGAAATAGATGTTATTCTATGATGGCCTATTTATAACTACGAGAAGCTAAAATAGCTTTACTAAATCCGGAAGGCCTTACAGTAATCAGAGATGTAAAGTAATTATCCCAGTAAACGTGGGTGCGCCTAAGAGTCATTACTGTTTTTCCAATAAATCTCAGTGTTTCTTACCTCTGGCTTTCCAATTAAATCGACGTCTATCAGGTCTCCGTAAAAATCTTCCTCTGCCTCCCGCCGAGACTGGAAGCAGAACACGCCCAACAGCCTTCGGAACATCTGCGAAGAAAAAAATAGATATCACGTCACGTACTGACCATACGGAATTATAGCGTGTCCATTATGGACTGCAGGACAGTCAGGCAGATTGGAATGAGAAGAGGGAGAGGTTCCTACGAAGATTTTCTACCAAACAGTATTCAAGTAGATGAAACCTACAGAAACGTCTGATAATGGAGTGCTTATAGGAAATTTACATATTAGGTCATCAATGATTTACAAATTCTGACCAAAGTAACGATTTTAGTTAGTACAATAATACATGACGACCCAACATGTTCTAAGAACGAAATCGACGATTCAAGCCTAGTCGGGTTGTGTGGACATAGAGTGCCAATTAAAACAGGTACACAGTTTTCGAACAAGTGTTATGATACGTGATGTAAAGAGTGAGGGGCTTCGCTTTGCATTTGAGAACAATGAACGAACAGTACACATTATATCATGGGACAGAACACAGCATTATAGTATACCAACGTGGCACTTTTCTCTTTTTCTTTTCCGTTTCTTTCTCTGTTCTTCACGTCAACTGATACCACAAGGACAAAACCCGGTTCACACTAGTTACTGTTGCCCGACTTATTTGCGCTCTCTGTACAAATTTCCACAAATTCTTTGCCCTGCCATTTTAAAGCCACTTTGACATGTAAAGGGGCTACCAACAATCTGCCCATAAAGGGCGCCAAAAGAGTACGAGGTACTTGTGAAAAATGGCCGAATGTTCAGCATTTGGCGGATACCTTGATCTATCGACAAGAAGGAATAGTTACGTGTGGTAGCATTGAGTTATTTGCGATTTATGTGGCTTTAAATGAGTTAAAATTACCGTTCAGCCAAGTCCAGAGATTTTCATAAGCCACTTGCTGAGGAGAAAGATGAAATAACTCTTCTGAAAAGAAAATGTCGACTTGCTGCCACGTCGTTGCCCAGTTCGGCCGCTGAAGAAATAGTATACTCAGTTTCCCTTTCCGTTGTCCAATACGTAAACATGTAGATTGAAGTTCCTACAAACTCTAAAAATTCTCATAACCAGATGGTAATTGTTTAAGACTGTAAGCGTCGTATGCTCACTAGTAACTGAGTTGCTTGACTTTGTTTCTTCCTGAAGCTAGCAAAACCAATTAGACAGCATGCGTTGCTCACATATGCAGCTAGGTGAAACTTAACATGCTCTCCTTGAAATTCTTCAAACCGTATCTCCTTTATAACGGTTTGTGCCCTTCGGAGCTTCCATTGAATGATACGTCATTCACAGCTGCGGCTACGAAAATGGTCTCAAACGTAACACTCAGGCTCATAGGAACGCACGCTCAGATGCAACAAAATATGCGATGCTGATGTACACTTCACTCGCAGTGGTGCTTAACTGTAGAGCAGGATAAGAAAAGAAGAAAGAAAGAGAGAGAGAGAGAGAGAGAGATCCACCTTTATTTCCTACAAACTTAGAAGTAGCTACCTCTATTTGGAAAGGACACTCCCAGAGTAGAATCGCAAGTCGTACACTAGACCCTTTATTCTGACTAATAAAATGCAGCAAGTAATACTGTTTTTTGAATGTTCCACAGAAGATACATTAGCACCCAATATCCGAAGGGAATGTAGTAGGACGACTAAAAATCTCTGTGTACACACATGATTTACCACGAGATATCTAGGGGAATGCAATAAATTAGTTGATACCGAAAATAACCTGAAATATACCACATGTTGTGATCTTACCAATTTTTCAAATCGATTGAAAAATTTAACGCATTCAAAAGAGAAATAAGCAAAAAAAATTATTTAAATAAAAGTTAATTTTGAATTTACCACATCATTAAATCGGACTAAAAAGTGTAAAAGAATTTCACACAGTCCTAAACATATTCTTATCCTTATAAAGATACTGCTGAAAATTTGTGATTGTTAACTTTTAGTATCCGTGGTAGTTATTGTAAGATTAAAAACGAAAACCGTCGACCACTTGTAATACAGCTTCATGTTAGTCAGCAGGTGAATTATTCATGCAACAATTACGTATTGCGTGTGCCCCACGATTTTCGTTTTAAACGTTTCAAATATTTTCATAGACATTAAAAATTCGTAATCACAACTTTCCAAGACACTCTACATGCTGTTCGTAGTCTGTATGGAGCTATGATAAATCGTTTTACACCTTTAAGTCAGATTTAAAAACGTCGTAAACGAAAAAGTGATTTTTCCTTTCAATAGTTATTTTCTGTTTCTTACTCTTCGGTGGGAGAAATTTTATAAATCGATTTCATACATTTTGGTGAAATTAGAACCTATGTATTTCAGGATTATTATAATTTATGTTCACCAGACTTGAAAAACCTGTTGCTTTCCCATACGTTTATCTTAAGATATGACCTTGTGGGAAAAAAGTGGATACATCTGACCCCACACGGAGGGTTACCACCTACCGTTCCCGCGGGCCATTCGCGACTGGATCAGAAAAAGGGGCAAATGGCAATGGTACGTAAAGTACACTCCGCGTCCCCCAGACAAGATAGTGAGCTTATATTGCTTTGTCAGACATGTCTGAGCTATGCTGGAAGTTTCAGGAATCTAGGTCAACTTTAATTTATTTTAGAATCAATTGCGAAATCTGCACCGAAGAGAATGACGGACAAGGAAGCGATCTAACAGGAACGTGCTTGAAAGTGCTGCTTTTCTGGTGATGTGATGTTAAAGGTAAATCCTAGGAAACCATTAATCGAGCTCAAATCAACATTCAGATAATCAGTAAGCTGCTAAACACGTCTCAACTGTAGAATAGGAATCTAAAAGCTAAACTCCATCCGAATAGGCCAGGAAGCACCAAGTTAACGACCGGCCGCCGTGTCATACTCAGCCGACATGCGTCACTAGAAGCGGATATGGAAGGGCATGTGGTCAGCACACCACTCTACCGGACGTATGTCAGTTTACGAGACTGGAGCCGCTGCTTTGTTCAAGTGGCTCTGAGCACTATGGGACTTAACTTCTGAGGTCATCGGTCCCCTAGAACTTAGAACTGCTTAAACCTAACTAAACTAGGGACATCACACACGGCCATGCCTGAGGCAGGATTCGAACTAGCGACCGTAGCGGTCGCGCGGTTCCAGACTCTAGCGCCTAGAACCACTCGGCCACTCCGACCGGCGAGCCGCTGCTTCTCAATCAAGTGTCTCCTCAGCTTGCCTCGCAAGGGCTGAGTGCACCCCGCTTGCCAACAGCGCTCTGCAGACCAGGTCGTCACCCATCCAAGTACTAGACCAGCTCGACAGCAGTAAACTTTGGGGATCCGACGGGAACCGGTGTAACCACTGCGACAAGGCCGTTGGCTAGTATAGGTGTCAGAAACTGCCCAAGATATGACAACTATGTATTGCTGACATGTTGGAGTCCAAATGAGTGCCTGCTGGCAACGTGGATCTTATTAGCTAAAGAAACGTCTTGCTGTATTGAGGTCCTTGGGAAGAAAATGTATCACCGAGGATGAAGTTTCCTTTCTGCAACGAAAAGTTTGTAAATGTATGGGATAGAGTGACAAACAAAGAGAGTGCGCGTGTGCATGACAGAGATAGAGACAGAAAGAGAGGAGGAGAGAGTGAGGGAGAGAGAGGGAGGAAGGGAGAGAAAGAAACAGACTGAAGCCTTGAAGTGTGCTGAGAGGCGTGGTCGGTGGTTCAAATGATGGCTGGTTTGCCCAAGAAAGCCCAAGCTGAGGTTACTAGCCAGTGCTTAACAGTCGACTTCAGCATCACTGGAAACTTGATTACTGTCAACTTACTACAGCAGGCTAAGATAAACAGTACTGAAACATACCCCCGCCATCATTTGCTGTTAAGATCTGTTTTCTTACACACTAAATCAACTTGTAATTTATTGTTGATTTCTACATTTATGAGGCGCTATTTTCTGATGCACGCTGTAACACTACGGAAAAAACTCATTTAGCCTGCTCAAATCATTTTGTGTGGGAAATTAAGTTTAAGATCCATGGAGCATAGAAAGTACTGCTATGACTTTGTCAACTTCATCTTTCTCTTCTCTGTCTTTTGTTTTTGTAGCGCATTTCTAATTGTTCAACAGATTGCGTTTAATTTTGGGATGTAGTTTTTAATTTTATTACTGAACTCTCGTCATTTGAGCATTTGCTTATAGCAGAGTATTAAAACATTTCTCCCTGTTGATCTTTATGCCGTAGCTGATACTGCGTTTCCAAGCACTGACTAGGTCACCCACGTAGAAGTTGAAAAGAGCTGGAGACAGGTTACATACTTGTCTAATTCTCTGTTTTATTGTTACTTATGTACACAAGTTCTTTATTCTTGATTATAATTTTTGTCCCTTTGTAACAGCTTCAAAAGAGTTGATTAGACGCACCGGGTAGCCTTTTTCTTTTGCAGGATCTGACACACCACTCGTCTATTGCCTTACTCAAAATCATTTTCATAATCTACAAACATTATAGCATCTCTAATTAAAATCTTTCATCTTCTTTAACCGTTGCCTTACCCTAAAATATACTGTCAATACAGGATAGTTCTCTTCTAAAGCAAAAAAGCTCATGCAACAGTACTCGCTGTTAAATAAAATAGTAAACAGCTGCTGGCGCACCTCCCTTGTTGTAGGTCGAGGCACGTGAAACTCTTCACTTGTGTCTGCAAGCGGAATCGGGAGTATCAATGATGTTCAACGCTGCCTGTGGATGAAGAACCAGGACAAATAAGTCTCATGGACCGCGATCATACAATCTGTAAGCCGGCCAGAGTGGCCGAGCGGTTAAAGGCGCTACAGTCTGGAAACGCACGACTGCTACGGTTGCAGGTTCGAATCCTGCCTCGGGCATGGATGTGTGTGATGTCCTTAGGTTAGTTAGGTTTAAGTAGTTCTAAGTTCTAGGGGACTTATGACCACAGCAGTTGAGTCCCATAGTGCTCAGAGCCATTTGAACCATTTGAACCATACAAGCTGTAAGATTAAGCAACAGCTAAACCGACTGCACGTGGAAGTAACCATTACATGAACAAAATTTTTATTTCTTCGTTTGCTGCTTATACACAACAATCAAATATCATTTATTTACACTACAGAGCAAATGTGTATGTAGAACGTCTGCAAAAATAGGGTCATAGGGAAGGGATGTAGGCAACTCATATTAGTTTGTAGAATGACAGACTTCACTATTCATGCTATTACACAGCACCAAATAACTGTAATGCATTTCTTCAAACTTATTCCGATTTTTTTTCTGTATCGCTGGCGATACAGCTGTCCCATCTTCATCTTGCAGGATACACCCATGTTCCAGACCAGCAAAAATTAATTGTGTACATAAATTTGCTGCTGGTGAATCACGCAGAACAAAATAAAGAACCTTTATGATCTACACTATATGCAGTACGTAACATGATATAGTATTCTTATATGTCCTAAAACAACGTCGCCAGCTAGCCACTAAATTCACTTGATAATGGAAACCAAAATCTATCGGCATTCACTTAATGAAAAAAATTCAGCGGGGTACATCAGTTACCGAAACCATGTCCGACAATAATGTAAAACTACTCTCGAAGAATGAACATCAAATCTGATCACCGGAAAGGATCGTTTCCTTCAGTACAACGCATCTGGTCGAATAAACATCTGAATAAAGGTGGATACGAACGATTTCAAATGTGAGGCTACAGCGATCAGCAGCAGTAGTTTACACTCGACGTCAACAGCAAATGATGTTAGTGTGGATAAGAGATGACGGAGACAAGATGTTGGCTCGTCACTTACTGTTTCGTATAGTGTCCCACTAAACGCTATCTTACTACGTTTTCCTATCTAAAGAGGGTCCTCAAAAAACAGTTCAAATATTCAGTCAATGACCTTTTCTCACCAAGAAGAAGCACTACAGCACGAAGAAGAGCACTACGAAAATCACACAAGCACAGACAATATGTTTACGCCACACGATTCGCCATCGCAATGTTGACTCTCATCTGCCCCCTCGTGTTGTGCGGTATTTAATTGTTGACAAAATCGTCTGAGACCCACACTAAAAAACAAAGATAGCTCCTGACTGTACCGCAGCGCTTTAGTAGCCCTAGGTAATACGTGGCTTATCTGTCTTTGTAACCCTCATCAATGATAATGTTAGTATCGAATTAAATATTTCAAAATCAGATTCATTATTTCCCTACTAAGCAAGATAAAAGAATAATGTGCATTTGAAAATGTCCCAAATCGAAGCTAATGTGCTAATAGAAGTCTCTATAATTGAGTGCAGCCGCACACAATATCCGCAGATGCCTACAGAATTGTGTAATAAATTTGCTTTCAAAGCAAGACGTCTACCTACACGACTACAAAATATCTTTTTGACAGACCGATACCTTACATAATTTTTTTTTTAATATGCGGAGTAATGAGAGTGGTAACTACTTGTGAATATGAACAGATATGAAACAGACACGTCCTGTGAAGTTTCAGTAACACTGAACTTATAGTTTCCTGCAAACCTAAAAGATCTCAGGTAAATCCTGGTTTCTTGAAAATGGGCAAAACTTCTATAATAGGAACACGTTTCTTATGCACGGTTTCTACTGGAACAGAACGTGCTGTGCGCCAGCAGACAATGAACATCATTTTACTTGCATGTGATTTGGTAGCAGTTGGGACATTCTGAACCTCTCCTGCTCTTACGTTGCATTGTGAAGGTTGCAGTGTTTTTAGTTTTAGTTTCCGTTGCTCTTTACCACTTGGCTACTGACGTCCGACCGATGTTTGGTCGTCTTCGCTTTGCTTCATTGACCACTCAGTTACCAACTTCATAACGCCACCTATGACCTCGGTACACTGTAACTGTAACTGTATTTGTACACAAAAGAAGCAAAAGAGGCCAGATAATCTAGATACACAGACAGACCCTTTAAAGGAGATCACATCCTCGTCCCTTTATCGGAACTTGAGGGGCATGCTACTCTTGCAAGGAGTATCTAAATGTAAAATGAAGCAACAAGTCTTAAACCAGTGTACTGCTGACATATTCATACCGAGATATATGCCTTTTGGCGCAAGGCCCGTATTAGTTGAATAAATGCTTAACTGCATTAGTGTCAGTGGGAAAGAGTGTGAGACCGAGAACCAAGTTTTCATTCTGCATCGATATGTAAGTGTATGAGAGAGAGAGAGATATACAGATAGACAGGCAGCAAGGGACCGAATACAAGCATCGTTAAAAGTGGCGGCTTTTAGTGTAATGACTCGTGACATAGTAGAGTAGAGAGAGAATTGGGAATCGGCTGGCCGCGCTTCAGTTTGCAGACTAACGAAGAGGGAAGAGTTTGACCACATGGCAGCGGCCTCCGTTCCCTCACGTGTGTACCATCCGCACACACTCCTCCACCCTGCTACACTACCAGAACATAATTTATCCCTTAACAACGTGATATTGCACTTTGACGAGCGACATCCATTTAGTAAGTTCCTTTATCCCCCACGTTTAACAATAAACATTAATTTTACAACGAAAAATATTACTTTCAATAATCTACGATTTTTCCAACCGTTGCAACACTAAGAATATTTCTTCTCCAGATAACTGAACAGGACAATTTTCTTAGGAAATTTAATGCAGCTTAACTGATCTCTGGATTGCATTTTTTCTCAAATCAGTCCGCCTATCTGGACCATTAGTATAATATTCATATCAGTCCCTGATACTACTAAGCTAAAATTATCAACTATAACAATTTTTTTCTTGATTCGACCTATCTGTTTTTCATTGGCTGTGCTTTGAACAATATACACAATCTTGATAATAAATAGAAGATGCAAGACATACCATGATTCACTATGTTAATACGATTGGGAAAGCAGCTGAGAGAAATATGTTTGCACCAGACACTTAACACGAAATTTTGACATTTATAAGCCGACGCCCTGAGTGCGTCTATGGTCCGCTGCAATGTGCAGATGACCCTTTCTTAAAGCCTGAATAAAATTAAGATGGAGTCCGAATACGATGAACGTCGAAAGAAACTCTGAAATAAGATGCAATGATTTCAAGAGGCAACTATAATTCTCAAAGACGACACATCTAATACAATGACAGACGTGCAGAAGGTTCAGCTGCGTTTCCAAACAAAATCGAAATGCGTGTGCGGCAGTAAATATAGCGTCGCCTGAGAGCATTAAGGTCCTTACTAAAGAAAATATACACACATGTTTGTATGTTTAGAGCGTGAAATATTGTGTAATGATACGAAATTCTCAGAGACGTGAGGATATCCACACTATTCGTAGGTCAGTTACTTATACCAAATATTCGGAAACCAGGGACAAAGAGGGGTAAATTTATTAATAACGCCAGCCAAATATTTGATCCACATTAATGGAAATTTGTTCACTGCTGTATAGCTAATATCTGTGATTATGTGTTCACAGATTTTTAGGTTTTTTGACCTTATGTTCAACCCAATGTAAGAGCTACCTACACTGTGAATGTATTTTTGTACCAAACAGGGCAGATAATGTAGATACACAGACAGACCCTTTAAAGGAGAACACATGCTCGTCCACTTTATCAGAACCTGTGCGATCAATTACGGTAGCACGCAATGTGCAGATGTAAAATGAAGTCAAATTTTTACAGGCAAACCGCCACATTTGACCACGGTTTTATTACGTCACTTTCTGGCTCTCTATCTGTCTGTCTCTCTCTCTCTCTCTCTCTCTCTCTCTCTCTCTCTCCCATACACTTACACACATTTCGTTGCAGAATGAGAGCGAGACATTTATTTAGCTGACTTCATTTTACATTTACACAGTACATACAACTCGAGCGTTTCGCGGCAAGGCCCCTTTTAGCGAAATAAATGTCTCGCTCTCATTCTGCAACGAAATGCGTGTAGGTGTATGAGACAGAGAGAGAGAGAGACAGACAGACAGACAGATAGAGAGCCAGAAAGCGACGTAATAAAACCGTGGTCAAATGTGGCGGTTTGCCTGGTAGCGCTTCACTTTGAAGACTAACGAAGAGGGAAGAGTTTGATCAAATACCAGACAACTGAATTCCCACACGTGTGTGCCGACCACACACCCACCACCATCCTGCTACAGAGAACTGAATAGGACGATTTTCCGAACAAATTTAATCTAGCTTGATGATTACAGAAATACATTTTTGCTTGAAGCAATCCATTTCGCTTTGTTTAAGATAAACAAAAAAATTCATCTTTAACCCAACCCCCTCTCTTCCCCACCACATCCCATCCCATCTCCCTCCCATACGCTCTAGCTCACATCTCGCCGGTCTGGACTTTTAAGTATAACATTCATATCAGTCCCTGCTACCACCAAGCACAAATTTTCAACAATATTAATTTTCACCACGCTTTTTTGGTCTTCGTCGACTATGAACAATATAAAGAAACTTGACAATCTCCAGAACATGTAGGACATAAAAAGCCAAACATTATGGTAATATGACGCAGAATATAGCCGTCAGGTAGCCCCTAAAAACTCTTGATGATGGACATATACACCTTTCGGAATTTCAATGATATAAAGAGTTCAGCAGGTTACATCGGTTACCGAAATCATGCCCACGATTTTGTGAAACTGCTCTCATAGGCTAAAGCTCAAGTCTGATCACTGGAAACATTTTCTTTTTCATTTTTCGTTAAAATGTAGCTGGTCTCACTAACCATCCAAATAAAATCAAATACAAGCGATTTCATATGTGTGCTAAAGCGCTCAGCAGCACTAATTTAAAGTGACATTAACGGCAAAGGATGTTAGTGTGGATAAGAGATGAAGAACTGAAGATGTCGATGTTCACTTACGGTTCCGAACTGCGTCACACCAAACGCTGGCTTTGGAAGTTCTTCTGTTGGAAGACTGTTCACGAAAAGCACTTCAGATATTCTGTTAATGAGGTTTTCTCACCAAAAAGACGCTCTAGAACACAACGAATAGCACAACGAAAATCACGCAAGCACAGACAATGTGTTTACGCAACACGATTCGTAATCGCAGTGTTGCTACGCAACTGCCCGCCTGATGACGTAGGATATTTCATTGTTGACAAATTCCGCTGGTACCCAAGCTAAAGAGCGACGACCTCTTCTGACAGTACAATAGTATCGTACTAACTATACAAAATAAGTTACTGCAAAGTTCATTCTGAGTATTATTGTTTTCCTCTTAAGTAAAATTTATTAATCATCTCTCTTTGAAAAGCCTCGAATTGAAGATGATGATGTGATATAAGCTACTATAAACGAGGACAGCTGCAACCATATGTGCGAAGAATTGGGGTAATAAGTTTTTCTTAATGCCACGTAGGCCACCCGCCGTGGCCGAGCGCTTCTAGGCGCTTCAGTCCTGAACCATGCGACTGCTACGGTCGCAGGTTCGAATCCGGTCTCGGGCATGGATGGGTGTGATGTCCTTAGGTTTGTTAGGTTTATGTAGTTCTAAGTTCTAGGGGACTTATGACAGATGTTAAGTCCCATAGTGCTCAGAGCCATTTGAACCAATGGCACGTAGTCCACTATAGCTATAGTTTTATTTGTCGCTGACTACAAGACGTCGTTTTGGCTTACCTTACTGTTACGGTAGATCATTTTGTAATGAGCTGTGTAGTGATGGTGGGGGCTACTTATGAAAATGCACAAATCTGAAACATCCGCTTCTTTTGAAGCTTTAATAACACTTAATTTCTAGTACAATGAAGTATATTTGCATCAGACATTTTCCACGACATTTTTAGATTTGTTGGCCGACGCACTTAGTGCATCTGTGGTTCGTGCGATGTGTAGATGCTTCTTATAGATCTTGAAAAAAGTCAGTATAATGTCCGAAACATTCGGGCGTCAAAAGAGACTAAGAAAAGGATGTAATGGTTTGAAGTGCCACTGTAGTTCTCAATGACGACAGTTTCAGGACAATGGAGGAGATTCTAAGAACAAATTCAAGTAGGGGGTGAAGTTCCGGTTCAAAACAGTTTCAAAATTCGTATGCGCTAGTAAATACTGGGTCCCGAATGCGAATTACCAACTATAGTAAAGACCATGTACACACACACACACGATTGAAGGTTTAGAAAGTGAAACATTATGTAGTGGTATGAAGAGAGAGCATATGGCGCTGTGGTCACCACCGTATGGCGGTTGTGTACGTTAACCACTGCTGCCATGTTGGCGGTATTAGGAAGGAGTAGGCTCTGCACCAGCACTGAGTACCACTTGCTCATCTCCATAAAGTACAAAAATGACACTTATTTATTTGTTTTTACTGATTTATCTCGTATTTTCCTTTAGTCTTTTATGTAAATACAACAGTGAACCAGATGTTGCACATGAATTGACATGAACATAGCGCGTAATATTTTAACATAATTTCAGATGTGTTAGTGTAACTAATCATTGTAGTATGTAGGTTGGAAAAAATCTACATTAAATATCTGCATAAAATATTAATTGATAGTCTGTATAAAATATGGAAGTCAGTAAATAATAAGTTTCAAAACCATATCTGTTTTCTAATCTTTCGCTTCAAACGTAGTTCACATGGTTCTAAGCACTATGTGACTTAACATGTGAGATCACCAGTCCAACACTTAGAACTACTGAAACCTAACTAATCTAAGGACATCACACATACCATGCCTGAGGCAGGACTCAAAACTACGACTGTAGCAGCAGCGTGGTTCCGGACTCAACAGCCTAGAACCGCTCAGCCACAGCTGCCGGCTACCTTTTGGCCATTAACCGTATATTAGTTTGGAATCCAGAGTCACATGCTACTTGCCTATTGTACTATGCTGCTTTGAGACATCAAAAATTTTGTAATTTGTGATTCTTGACTACATTACTATACAACACTACACTTCGTAGCACTATACTACATTAACACCGCACTACATTAGCCTATTCTAACCGGTCACACAACCAAGCTAGATTTTTCATTTGTCTTGATAGTTGACACCTGCCAGACTGAGGCACAGCTCAGGTTTAATAGGACCCCTGCTACTGCCACCCAAGTTGTATAGATTGGGTGGTGACTGCCAGGGAATCCTCCCCGAGGCTCATCTCCTCTCCCCTTGTGAAAGGTTGCTGTACGTGGATGTTCTGCTATGGTGCTACTCGTAGCCTTCATATGTGTCCTTTTCCTTGTTGTCTCTAGCCAATGTATGCTTGCAGTTCACATGCTAATACATACATCAAAAAAAGTTTTGCATCACCCCGGTTCCCAGAAATCCTGAAGATAGACGTTGACTGTGGATTCCGTATCACACATATAGTCCCTTTGACTGTTCAGATATGTCACTAAACGTGCCTCAAGGTGTAATGCGAGAGGATGTGCTACTGGGTATTAGAGGTACCGGTGTGTACAGAAGTCTGGAACACCACCTCTGAACGTCTCACTATACAGTGGTACAACATGCTAAGCTTGGGTCTCATGAGAAATAAAAAGGAGGGAAATAATGTTTATGTTGATTTCTTATCCAATTTTCTGTACAGGTTTGGAACTCTTGGAACCGAAGTGACGCAATTTTTCTTTTTTTTTGATGTGTGTATTTTCGCTGTCAGCAAATTCCACTTGTGCCACACCTCTTCATTCCTTATTATGTCATCGACTGTTCCATAACCAAAGATGCTACTATCGTAGTCTGCAATGTTTTGTCTAGTGGCACATTCTCAGACGATGTGTTCAAGTGTGACAATTGCTCCACATTCACAAGGGTCTGTGATGTGTGGTTGTATATTCTGCATTAAAGAATGATACGGGCCATGTCCTGTCAGGTAGTGTGTAGTTTCCTTGGTCGGGAAGAATTATGACATGTGAATCTTTCTTATATATTAGGTTGGAAATGTTTAGCTCTCCTTCCTGTTTTTGCCTCGTCCCAGAAATATTGCCATATTCTATCGGTGTATGTCTTCATTTCCTTATTCGATGGCCGGCCGCGGTGGTCCAGCGGTTCTAGGCGCTAAGTCCGGAACCGCTCGACTGCTACGGTCGCAGGTTCGAATCCTGCCTCGGGCATGGATGTGTCTCATGTCCTTAGGTTAGTTAGGTTTTAGTAGCTCTAAGTTCTAGGGGACTGATGACCACAGATGTTGAGTCCCATAATGCTCAGAGCCTTAATCGAAGTGGCTCTTGGGCCCAGTACCTCCTATACTGTTCCATATTGTCCCTTCCTGAACCAATACAGTATACCTTACTTTCATGTGGCTGTGTCCAGATTAGCAACTCCAATACCACCAGGAGTGCCTCATTCGGTATTGGTCTATACAAAACTGTAAGGCGTAGAAGCACGCAGAAAGATCGGCTGTCCTTACATTTCTGGCTGTACGAGCCCAGACACTCCACCTATACCTCACAACAGAGTTAGTATTGTTTTTGGGTACGTTGTTACTGCACTTAGATTCATAGGAAAATTTCTTTGGCCAGTTGTACTTATTTTGTGCAGCATTTTAATGTCTCTCTGGCAGACGATATCTACATCTGCATGAAAATCAAGCTTTACTTCCATCTTTAAACAAAGGTACCTGTATACTACTTTTCTCTGCATGGGTTGGTCATTTATTCTCATTGTGGGGTCCCTCGACTTTAACGATCTTCCTAGTCCAAAGATGCCCCTTCACCAAAGACATTGCTGATATCATCTTCCGTCAGTGCTATTGAAGAAGCTGTCAGACCGCTGTCAGAGGATTCAGAAGATGAAATCAGACGTGAAAGCTGCCGATCATTAGGAAAAACAGTCCACAAAGAAGTAATGTTTCCAAGGAATTGAGATTTGCGTTATAAGAGTTGCGTGAGGATAGTGACCCAGTCCTGTTGCGTGCTGATAAAGGTAATGCCACCGTCCCTTTGCTTCAGGAAGTCCACAAGGAAAATATATGTGGTCAACTTAGTTCTGGTGCATATCGGAAACTTAACAAAGATCCTACCAACGAGATGACAATACGAGGAATATAACGAGCACTATTGGTTCACCAACGCATTTTTCTGCCAAATATTTAGCATCCTTATTAAAACCAATGGTAGGAAAAAGTAGACATCACATATGTAATTCTATGAATTTAATTCCATGGATTTTATGCTATGAGTTAAATTCAGAGGCTTAGCAATGTCATGCTATATAGTACGGAAGTGCTCGATTGTTTTGACGTGGTATCATTATATATTAAAGTACATTTAAAGGACTCTTTATCTCTTAGCGGCCAACATTTTCATAAGAACATCACGATCTTGCTTGATCATGTGCTTTTGTCATCTTATTTTCAGTTTAATGGTGAATATTAGTAGCAGATTGATGGAGTTGCTATTGGAAACTCCTTCTCCTCTCTGGTGGCTAATTTATTCATGGAAGGCTTCGAGGATAAGGTATTCAGATGTACGTGTACCATTTGTAGTGTGGCCGCACGAGATGGATTAATTACATCGATTTCTTGACCATCTGAATTCTATCTATGCTAGTATTATATTTACTATGGAAATAGAAAAAGATGGCTGCCTCCACTATTTGGATGATGTCGTTCGCCCTAAAGTTGATGGCACATTAGGTCATGCCGTATATCGTAAACCAAAACATACAAATCAATATCTACACGCCAGTAGATGCCACCGCCCTTCACAGGCCACAGGTGTCTTGAAGACCTTAGGGAGTACGGCGTAGATAAATTGCAAGAAGAGCTCATATACCTCGAGAGCTTTTATAAAACGAGTGAATTTTCTCCGCAACAAATTCGTAGAGCATTCAATGCGAAACCTACAATGCAGGTGTGTGATAGGAATTGTTGTTGTTGTTGTGGTCTTCAGTCCAGTGACTGGTTTGATGCAGCTCTCCATGCTAATCTATCCTGTGCAAGCTTCTTCATCTCCCAGTACTTACTGAAACCTACATCCTTCTGAATCTGGTTAGTGTATTCATCTCTTGCTCTCCCTCTACAATTTTTACCCTCCACGCTGCCCTCCAATGCTATATTTGTGATCCCTTGACGCCTCAGAACATGTCCTACCAACCAGTCCCTTCTTCTTGTCAAGTTGTGCCACAAACTCCTCTTCTCCCCAATCCTATTCAATACCTCCTCATCAGTTTTTTGCTGATCTACCCATATATCTTCAGCATTCTTCTGTAGCACCACATTTCGAAAGCTTCTATTCTCTTATTGTCCAAACTATTTATCGTCCATGTTTCACTTCCATACATGGCTACACTCCATATTAATACATTCAGAAACGAACTCCTGATACTTAAATCTAGACTCGATGTTAACAAATTTCTCTTCTTCAGAAACGATTTCCTTGCCATTGCCACTCTACATCTTATATCCACTCTACTTCGACCATCATCAGTTATTTTGCACCCCAAATAGCAAAACTCCTTTACTACTTTAAGTGTCTCATTTCCTAATCGAATTCCCTCAGCATCACCCGACTTAATTCGACTACATTCCATTATCCTCGTTTTGCTTTTGTTGATGTTCGTCTTATATCCTCCATTTAAGACATTGTCCATTCCGTTCAACTGCTCTTCCAAGTCCTTTGCAGTCTCTGACAGAGTTACAATGTCTTCGGCGAACCTCAAAGTTTTCATTTATTCTCCATGGATTTTAATCACTTTTGTTTCCTTTACTGCTTGCTCGGCATACAGATTGAATAACATCGGGGAGAGGCTAAAATCCTGTCTGACTCCCTTCCCAACCACTGCTTCCCTTTCATGCCCCTCGACTCTTATAACTGCCATCTGGTTTCTGTACAAACTGCAAATAGCCTTTTGCTCCCTGTATTTTACCCCTGCCACCTTTAGAATTTGAAAGACGGTATTCCAGTCAACATTGTTAAAAGCTTTCTCTATGTTTTCAAACGCTAGAAACCTAGGTATGCCGTTCCTTACTCTTTTTTCTAAGATGAGTCGTAAGGTCAGCATTGCCTCACGTTTTCCAACATTCCTACGTAATCCAAAACGATCTTCCACGAGCTCGGCTTCTACCAGAATTCCATTCGTCCGTAAATAATTCGCGTTAGTATTTTGCAGCTGTGACTTATTAAACTGATTGTTCGCTAATTTTCACATTTGTCAACACCTGCTTTCTTTGGGATTGGAATTATTATATTCTTCTTGAAGTCTGAGGGTATTTCGCCTGTCTTATATATCCTGCTCACCAGATGGTAGATTTTAGTCAGGTCTGACTCTCCCAAGGTCGTCAGTCTCACATTTCATCTTCATGTACATCCTCTTCCATTTCCACAATACTGTCCTCAAGTACATCGCCGTTGTATAGACCCTCTATAAACTCCTTCCAGCTTTCTGAATTCCCTTCTTTGCTTAGAACTGGGTTTCCATCTGAGCTCTTGATATTCATACAAGCGGCTCTCCTTTATCCAAAGGTCTCCCTAATTTTCCTGTAGGCAGTATCTATCTTACCCTAGTGAGATAAGCCTCTACATCCTTATAATTTATCCCTTAACCACCCCTGCTTAGCCATTTTGCACTTCCTATCGATCTCATTTTTGAGACATTTGTATTCCTTTTTGCCTGCTTCATTTACTGCATTTTTATATTTTCTTCTTTCATCAATTAAATTCAGTATTTCTTCTGTCACCCAAGGATTTCTACTAGCCCTCGTCTTTTTATCTACTTTATCCTTTGCTGCCTTCACTACTTCATCTCCCATAGCTACCCATTCTTCTTCTACTGTATTTCTTTCCTCCATTCCTGTCAATAGTTCACTTATGCTCCCCCTGAGACTCTGTACAACCTCTGGTTTAGTCAGTTTATCCAGGTCCCATCCCCTTAAATTCCCACCTTTTTGCAGTTTCTTCAGTTTTAATCTACAGTTCGTAACCAATAGATTGTGGTCAGGGTCCACAGCTGCCCCTGGAAATGTCTTACAATTTAAAATCTGGTTCCTAAATGTCTGTCTTACCATTATATAATCTATCTGATACCTTCTAGTATCTCCAGGATTCTTCAATGTATACAACCTTCTTTTATGATTCTTGAACCAAGTGTTAGCTATGATTAAGTTATGCTCTGTGCAAAATTCTATCAGCCGGCTTCCTCTTTCATTTCTCTCCCCCCATAAATATTCACCCACTATGTTTCCCTCTCTCCCTTTTCCTACTCTTGAATTCCAGTCACCCATGACTATTAAATTTTCGTCTCCCTTCACTACCAGAATATTTTCATTTGTCTCATCATTAATTAAACTGCAGAGAAGTCGTCATGGTTTCATCTCCACCGAAGATACATCAATAAGCGAATCGAATGTCTGTACGCCTTTGTCACAGGCGGCGCTTATGCCGCTTAATGCCGCTGGCCAGCGTCTGTGACCCGCGTACGCAACACCGCCGCAGTGGAGCATATAAGGCCGCACATAGCACATTGTCGTCAGTCTTACCGCACGCTCTGTGGACAGCCGGACGATTCTAACCCGAACTATCGGCGGGAGTAATTTTATATGCGCGGCTGATGTCCAAAATTTAGAGGGCTAACATAAAAAAATCTTTTGTATGGTGATTTTCGTTAACTATTTTCTGTGCACCAATTACTTAGTCTTTCAAGAACTTCACTAAAATCCTCTTCTATTTTAGCGCTTGTACTGGCAGATACTGTAATTAGCAGATCATCTCCGTAGGCTATGCAGCCACTAGTGTCTGCTGTAGCTTGAAGCTGGTTTAGTAATGAGGCTATGCAAACATCCAGAAATCTGGACCCAAACAGGGGCCTTCAGGCAGGCCTTTGGTGATATCTGTCACGATTTTGTTTCAAGGACACTCTAGTTGCATCTGACTTTCTGTGCAATAATTTCGTAGTCTTATAGGGACATATGAGGCAGTCCATCTGCTTCATTCATTTCAACAGGACACGCCACCATAAATTATCAGAAGTCATAGCTTTACCAATCATTGTGCCTACAACGTACTTGTCGTCTGAGGTGTTCACAACATGTACTGGTTGATTTAGCGATCATGGGTGGTTTTCCATTTCCTGAAATCATGCTGCAGAGGATTCACGCCTACTACATTTCTATGATCCCTCAGGCGGCAGCACAGAAGTGGGGTGGAGCTGAAACTACTCTGTTTCCCTGGTTACAATATCTCCCTCTACTGTTTTCGAAGCGTATTACACGCTGCATTACTTCGTACACTCTCGGTGTGACGTACTGCCTCTCGTCGCGTGAAAAGATCCCCCCCCCCCCCCCCCTCGTCATCATTTCTGGTGGCGCTCTTCCAAACTCGCTTCGCCCACCAGTTGTCCCGTCACCTGTTCATGCGTGCAAAAGCCACCTCCAAAGTTTTCTTAACTTCTGTGACCCGTACCTCTACCTTGGGAAACTCTCCTCGCACACTTGCCTCGTTCTTCTTGCTGTCCATTATTAAACTTTTCTGCGGGAGAACGTTATCGCGTCGCTGAGGATCTGGCCGTTCACAACCTGTTTTTGTTATTTCGCTAGTTCAGGCCCCTGTTCTTCTCATTAATATCGAGACCCTCCTGTTGTGCTCTCGTTCCAACATCATTATCATCTTCTTCCTCTCGTTCTTAGCGTAGCCCCATTGGAGCGTGGTCTGCTTTTTTTGGTCAATGTACACCTTTTCTTAAGTTTTAACACTATCTGTGGGTTTAGGTTCCTTGATTGTAGATATACGTTTATAGTACCTATCCAATACGGTTAAGGTCTTCCGCGTTGTCAGTGGTCTTCAAGAGTGAGACGATGGGCTAAGCTGATGACTAAAGTAAGTGGTATATGAAGTGTCCATACCACCGACCGCTCCATTTTTGGATCTTTTCGTTGATTGCAGCCACTCCAGTTAGTTGTGAGATCGTTGTCTTGTTACTGTGGCCGAGCGGGAAATGGCTAATGGTCTTCTCAGCATCCAAAATTTTCATAATGTAGTGAAACTTCAAAACTCCTGGGTGTGCGCCAACGCTCAGTACCACATAATGCAACTGTCTTCACCTTTGTGCCTTATATCTTTTAGTTTATGGAGATGGGCATCTCGTTCTCACAAATAATATCAGTGATGTGTCTGAATCGATCCAGATCACTGTAGTTGCTGCTTGCTCATCCTCTTACCTGTAGTCGAGAACCTAGATATAGAAAATACCTGACGGCTTACCAGAGAGGACATTATCATCGTTGATAAAGAATGTCCGTCCTCAGAGACCAAAAACAGGAAAAGTTAACGTAATATTGGTAAACTGCAGGAGTATCCAGGGCAAGGTTCCTGAATTAGTATCTCTTATTGAAGGAAATAGTGCGCATATAGTATTAGGAACGGAAAGTTGGTTAAAATCGGAAGTGAACAGTAACGAAATCCTAGACACAGAATGGAATATATACCGCAAGGATAGGATAAACGCCAATGGTGGAGGAGTATTTATAGCAGTAAAGAATTCAATAATATCCAGTGAAGTTATTAGCGAATGCGAATGTGAAATAATCTGGGTTAAGTTAAGTATCAAAGGTGGGTCAGATATGATAGTCGGATGCTTCTATAGACCACCTGCATCAGCAACCGTAGTAGTTGAGCGCCTCAGAGAGAACCTGCAGAACGTCGTGAAGAAGTTTCGTGATCATACTATTGTAATAGGGGGAGACTTCAATCTACCAGGTATAGAATGGGATAGTCACACAATCAGAACTGGAGCCAGGGACAGAGACTCTTGTGACATTATCCTGACTGCCTTGTCCGAGAATTACTTCGAGCAGATAGTTAGAGAACCAACTCGTGAAGCTAACGTTTTAGACCTCATAGCAACAAATAGACCGGAGCTTTTCGACTCCGTGAATGTAGAAGAGGGTATCAGTGATCATAAGTCAGTGGTTGCATCAATGACTACAAGTGTAATAAGAAATGCCAAGAAAGGAAGGAAAATATATTTGCTTAACAAGAGTGATAGGGCACAAATCGCAGAATATCTGAGTGACCACCATCAAACGTTCATTTCTGAGGAAGAGGATGTGGAACAAAAATGGAAAAAATTCAGAAACATCGTCCAGTACGCCTTAGATAAGTTCGTACCGACTAAGGTCCAAAGCGAGGGGAAAGATCCACCGTGGTATAACAATCATGTACGAAAGGTACTACGGAAACAAAGAAAGCTTCATCATAGGTTTAAGAGTAGTCGAATCATAGCTGATAAGGAAAAGCTGAACGAAGCGAAAAAGAGCGTAAAGAGAGCAATGAGAGAAGCATTCAACGAATTCGAACATAAAACATTGGCAAACAATCTAAACAAGAACCCTAAAAAGTTTTGGTCATATGTAAAATCGGTAAGCGGATCTAAATCCCCTATTCAGTCACTCGTTGACCACGATGGCACCGAAACAGAGGACGACCGAAGAAAGGCAGAAATACTGAATTCAGTGTTCCGAAACTGTTTCACTGCGGAAAATCGTAACACGGTCCCTGACTTCAGCCGTCGCACGGACGCCAAAATGGAAAATATTGAAATAAACGATATCGGAATTGAAAAACAACTGCTATCACTTAGTAGCGGAAAAGCATCCGGACCAGACGAGATACCCTTAAGATTCTACAGTGATTATGCTAAAGAACTTGCCCCCTTTCTATCAGCAATTTATCGTAGATCGCTGGAAGAACGTAAAGTACCTAGCGACTGGAAGAAAGCGCAGGTCGTTCCCATTTTCAAGAAGGGTCATAAATCAGATGCGAATAATTATAGGCCTATTTCGCTTACGTCAATCTGTTGTAGAATAATGGAACATGTTTTGTGTTCTCGTATTATGACGTTCTTAGATAATACAAATCTCCTTCATCATAACCAACATGGATTCCGCAAACAGAGATCATGTGAAACTCAGCTCGCCCTATTTGCCCAAGAAATTCACAGTGCCGTAGACACTGGCGAGCAGATTGATGCCGTATTCCTGGACTTCAGGAAGGCATTTGATACGGTTCCGCACTTACGTTTAGTGAAAAAAATACGAGCTTACGGAATATCGGACCAGGTTTGTGATTGGATTCAGGATTTCCTAGAAGAAAGAACACAACATGTCATTCTTAACGGTTCAAAATCTGCAGATGTAGAGGTAATTTCGGGAGTACCGCAGGGAAGCGTGATAGGACCTTTATTGTTTACAATATACATAAATGACTTAGTTGACAACATCGGTAGCTCCGTGAGGCTATTTGCAGATGACACGGTTGTCTACAAGAAAGTAGCAACATCAGAAGACTCGTACGTACTCCAGGAGGACCTGCAGAGGATTAATGCATGGTGCGACAGCTGGCAGCTTTCCCTAAACGTAGATAAATGTAATATAATGCGCATACATAGGGGCAGAAATCCATTCCAGTACGATTATGCCATAGGTGGTAAATCATTGGAAGCGGTAACGACCGTAAAATACTTAGGAGTTACTATCCGGAGCGATCTGAAGTGGAATGATCACATAAAACAAATAGTGGGAAAAGCAGGCGCCAGGTTGAGATTCATAGGAAGAATTCTAAGAAAATGTGACTCATCGACGAAAGAAGTAGCTTACAAAACGCTTGTTCGTCCGATTCTTGAGTATTGCTCATCAGTATGGGACCCTTACCAGGTTGGATTAATAGAAGAGATAGACATGATCCAGCGAAAAGCAGCGCGATTCGTCATGGGGACATTTAGTCAGCGCGAGAGCGTTACGGAGATGCTGAACAAGCTCCAGTGGCGGACACTTCAAGAAAGGCGTTACGCAATACGGAGAGGTTTATTATCGAAATTACGAGAGAGCACATTCCAGGAAGAGATGGGCAACATATTACTACCGCCCACATATATCTCGCGTAATGATCACAACGAAAAGATCCGAGGAATTAGAGCAAATACGGAGACTTACAAGCAGTCGTTCTTTCCACGCACAATTCGTGAATGGAACAGGGAAGGGGGGATCAGATAGTGGTACAATAAGTACCCTCCGCCACACACCGTAAGGTGGCTCGCGGAGTATAGATGTAGATGTAGATGTAGAAATGTGTCCATCTTGCTACGTGTTTCAATAGCCTTCCTTGTATCCACCACGTGCATCACATCTTCACCATATTGGATTGTAATCTATACTACTTTCTATAAGGAGCTTGTTATGGTAAACATTACAGTAAAAAAGAGCAAGTATGTAGCTGAATTATTTTATTATCTGTATCACAGATGATCATTAAATTCAGAAAGGGATATTGGCAATAGGTATACTGCAGGTAGCGTCAGATAACACATACTCTAAACTCACTCACGAAAATTAAATAAATGACTGAAGGAGCGTATATGAGTGGCCATAAAATTTAACTGATACACTGTGTTAACTCTTTCGCGGGCACATTTTTTGTAGCAACTCAGTGAACATAATATTTTGCTAGCCTATTCGAAATGTGATCAACTTACTGTATATATTTTTGAATAACTCTATTTTTGAGATATTGGACCAAAAACTATGTTGGTACATATATCACAACGCCATCTTTGTGAGGAATTTAAATTGGTTGTAAATGGGTTTCCCACTTCCCTTTTGAGTGTTGTTATGTGTTGCCACTACATGTAAGTAAGATATTAAACAGTGTTTTCCGTTTTTATTTTATATTTTCTTTTATTTCATTTTGAAAATATTTGTTAGAGATATTAATGTATACTTACCGCAATTTGAAAACAATCCTTGAAAATTTTGTCACTGAATAAAGCTACAAATTGATACAGGATGCAATAAAGTATATTGCAGGAGGGAAGCAATGTGTTCTGACAACAGTATTAATCCCACGACATACAGAAATTAATTGTTGTAGCAGTTTTAGTACATCTTGTGCAGGGTACTACCACAACATGCCTGGCACAGACAGAGGTGATAAGAACTGTTCCCAAAAGTTTTTGAATGCCCCTTAGTTAGTGCTAAGTATGCTTCCTAAGGACCACAAATGACAGATTAATTATGCGGGAAGTATACTTCCCAATCCCCTTGCAGAAACTATATTAGTGGTTACCATAGTTCCCAATAACCATTAATACACCGCTTTTTGTTGGGATACGTACTTCTCGCAGTCCTGAAGGCTGTATTTCACAACAAACTAAAACTACAGCTGGTGCAGCGGACTGCCACTAGATACCAGGAGGGTACAGAAGTGCTAACACATATTCCCTTGCATACTATAAATATACACTACAGAAGGAAGTACACCCTGCAAGGGTTAAAATAATCAAACAATAAATTACATAACATAGGTTCTACACTAAGTGTGAACCTCTACCGATTTTTAAAAATCACAAAAAGGTAAGGTTCCTATACACATATTCCAGCAGTGCATTGAGCAACCTGAAATGCAAGGGAGAATGATGAATTGGAGGGCATAAAACATTAGACAAAACAATTAAAATACTTTGCTATAGTAATGTTGCGACACATAAAAAATAATCGATCTCTGAGGCTCTGCAATACGATTTCACTGAACGCTAGACCGTGCTAACAATTAATCATCACTGCAAGACAAAAACGATAGCAATTTAAATATGTAAATATCAAAGTATGTAAACTATGCACTGCAAACAACTTTAACGGTCTCAGCAAATCCCTAACTGCAGTATCATCCTCTGATCAGTTTTAGATCTCATGTCCAACACGTTCAGGACACAAGTACAAATTAAACTGAATTGGCTAAATGACACAAGTGATCTGCCTAACACGTGACTGGCTGTAGCTGTAGATGAATCACTGTACTAAACCAGTGTTTCGCAAATATATTCCTCAAAGAGCTTCGTGACCTATCGATACTAACTATAAAATATCTTTTTGAAATGCATGCAATATTTATTTCACTTGACGATAAAGTATGACAGCCAAAACAGTTGCAGGATAAAAATTTTATTAAAATCTTGACCAAGGCTTCGGTACTATCTAAAAAAGAAAACACTGTGAAGAAATAAAGCCACTGTTTAAATTACAACTTTCATAGACTTCTCCTTATAAATAGCAGCATTTCTGTAATGTGTTCAGAAAAGATTCATTTCAGGATGTTATAAACTCATGCAAAACAAGAAAAAATATCCTTTATACTCACATAAAGAAAGGAAGCCTCTTAGCAATGAATTTTAAATTTGTGTAATAATACTGAAGCTAAGTTTGATTAATGGTAACATCATGGTGAAGACTGCATGCTTGACATTATTTAAATCTAATTCATCAGTACCACATTTTTGGTTCCACAATAACAATAAAGTCACTTTTACAATATTGCAAAACAAACAATTATTCGAAGATAAATATCTATAAAGATTTTATTTAACTGTTACATATAGAACTGTTAAAAGGAACAGTATCAGAATGTAGACACTAATGTTTAAGTTAAAAGACCGATAATCCCCCATAATGCCGGAGCATTTTACATAATGTACATTACCAAGAGGAGGGGGTGGGGTGACATTGTATCCACTCTGAAATTTTTTTAAGAAAATTCGTCAATTCTTGTTGAACGATATTAACAACATGCTTCTTAAAGGGCATTTGATAGGCGATCATAGTCCAGAAATTGAAATTCAATTAGCACAGTCATAGAAATAACAACACAATTTCAATAAGGTGTACTGCCAGTTTTATGAACACCACAAAAAATATAAAAAGCCAGAATCGGTCATTGTTTTTGATGTTTTCTCTCAATATACCTTTTAAAGAGATGCTGATGTGCAACTAAGGCCCTGAACTTGGAAATACAGAAAACGACCTTCATTGTAGAAATTGGCATCTACTACGGAGACTTAATTTTTTCGGTTCAGATTAAATGAAAAATTTAAAACATGCTAGGTGTATGAGAAAAGTAATGTGACTGATATTTTATCTACCAAAGGTTTTTTTTTTTTCGATCAACAGTATTGGTCCCTACGAGTAGTTTGTTCCGACAACTTTACGTCGGTAGAATCGTTGTTCCCAGGCTTGGCAGCAGCGCCGAAAGGCTTTAAGTCGTCGGGCCTTCAATATGTCAGTCACATTCTTTCGAATGTTTCCAGAGTCGCAAAACGACGTAATTGTTAGAAATTTTTGGTTTCGCTAACAGAAAATGCATGACAAGGACTCAGATCAGGTGAATAGGGTGCCTGTGGGACAACAGGAATGCCTTTTGTGGTTAAAAGATCCGTGATCGAAATGGCTGTGTTAAATGGAACGCTATCACGTTTCGCGTCCATTTGTCTGCATGTCCAGTCGGTCTCACTCGATTTAATCTTCTCCTGAGTGTCTGAAGGGCATTCTTGTGTAACACAAGGTTGACAATTTGTCCTGAAGGAACAATTTCATTGTGCATGATATTACTACAGTCAAAAAAGTAAATACGAGCTGATTTGATCTTTGATTTACTCATTCGATCTTCTTTTGGTAGAGGAGATCTCTCAGTATGCCACTCCTCACTTTGCCCCTCCGTCTGAGGATCATACTCAATAATCCTGGATTCATCACCGATGATCACACTACTGAAACATTCGCAGTTAATGGCAGTCTTCTCAAGGAGACCAACACACGTGTCTCTTTGATTGTTGTTCTGCTCAGTTGTGAGGTTTCGCAGCAAGATTTTGGCTCAGACCTTCCATATGTGCAAATCTACAGTCAGATCTTTGATTTAATGTGAAAGTGGTCAAGTTTGACAGGTAACCCAATATCTTTATTGTTAAATGTCCGTCTGGTCTTGAAAGACCATGCACACTTTCGACGTTCTCGTCGGTTTTTGATTTTGAAGGGCTCCCTGAGCGAGATTCATCTTCACCGTGCTAACAGCCTTCCAAAAATGAATTGTGCCAGCGAAAAATTTGTGCTGTTGACAAGGAATGATTCCCATAGACCTGTTTCAATTTTTCAAAGGTCACACTCATTGATTACCCACGTTTAACAATAAACGTGACTGAATGACGTCGTTCTCATTTTCGCTGTTCCATTACTGTAAACACACAAAGAAAATCACGTGATTGATGTAAAGAGCTGAAAACTCAGACTGCCAGAAAGGGACGATCACGCCAGTGTACATAGCACTGCCAGATCGTTCGCAGTGCTGTCTGCGACATTACTTTTTCTAACACCACACATATTGGAACCTGGTAAAATAATTCCCTAAAAACAAAAATATATTTTTCAAAGTGTCAGCTTGCGAACCTTTCGAAAAAACATCATCGATATGGGCTTTTGGAGGTGAAGACCCACTTTTGTATCCCTGATGACTGCACGACACAATACTTTACGCTTTGGCTAAACCAATCAACACCTCATTGGACAGTTGATCACTGGAAAAGTTATGCCTGGTCGTCAGCAGAGGACTGTTCAAGCTGGTGGAAGCTCTGCAATGGTGTGGGATGTGTGCAGTTGCTGTGATATGGAACCCATGATACGACTAGATATGACTCCGACAGATTACAAACGCGTAAGCATCCTGTCTGATCACCTGAATCCATTCATGCCCATCACGCCCAGTGTGCAATCCGATGTACTTGGGTAATTCCAGCAGGACAGTATGATACACTGCACGTCCAGAATTGCTACATAGTGCCTCCAGGAGCACTCTTCTGAGTTTAAACACTTCCTTTGGCCGACAAACTCCCCAGGCATGAACATTACTGAACATATATGGGATGCTTTGCAGCGAGCTGTTCTGAAGAGATCTCCAACTTCTCATACTCTTACGGATTTATGGACAGCCCTGCATAATTCATAGTGTCAATTCCAAGCAGAACTACTTCAGACATTAATCGAATCCATACCACATCGTGTTGCAATACTTCTACGTGCTGGCTGGTCCCTGCACTATATTCTACAGTTGTACTAGTTTCTTTGGCTCTTCAGCGCATAATCCACTTGTAATCCATTCACTTCAAACTACTTATGAATGGAATCACAGTTTACATCTCCTCAGTTGGTCAATAAACATATAATACCAACATGTACATCACCTTCGAAACAATAATTAGTGCTATATACAGAGTGCATGAAGAGATAATCATCACACTATTTACATACATGTCATGAGGTTTATCAGATATCACTTTCACTTCTCAGTACGTCCCACAATCGGACCACCTGTATGGCCTTCATTTCCAGCTTTACTATATTAATTGCATTTTTATGCTTGATAATTTTTTGTTGATACACAAAACTTCTTGGAAAATTCTGTGCTAGATTTGTGGCTCGTAGTAAAATCCCTTTATGGACACTAAGCAGAAAAAGAGAGCTAGCAGTACAGCAAAAATTAATCGAAAACATGCTAACAGCCAGGGAAATCATGTTCATCATGCAACAACACACACTCACACAAAAGAACTTTGTGTCCCTGGATGCACTGAAAACATTGAAGAATTATGCAGCAGTACACTAAATAAATTGCCTCTCATTAATTCGCCTACCACTTCAGCACAGATACTCCAACTCCATATTTCTTGTAAATTCCAAACACCTCATTGGCAAATGATGTAATAGGACTGCTTGAACACCATCATTATACTTAAAACACACTACACCACATCCCAAGGCCATCACTTCTTGGTATGTCAACAAAAAATCAGCCCCTACAATCGTATCACTAGCTAAATTCCACAGTTACTGAATTCGGATGCAGCTATAACCCTGACAAAGAAAATCAATACCTACTTGTCTCTTTTCTTCTCTGCTCCTTTTCTGGTAATCATCTCTTTCACTTGAGTCCACAGTAAAGAAGGAATAGTTCATAAAGCTACACCTTCAGATCCGTGATATGCTGATTCACTCAACCCAGACGACTGGCTTCCAACACCTGGAACACAGGGTAAAATTTGTTTGAAACGCTGGACTCTTCAGAGAATTGAAATTTCCTTGACTATCACTTATCAACAGGTAACTCAAGCATACAATATTAAATACATTCAATTACTCATAGGCATTTTACATTCTGTTTTCAGCACTCAAATCAGCTCCACACATCAGTTGTCAATTATGTGGCTATTGGGCTATGGGTTATCCACTTGAACATTTTTTGTGGACAATCTGAGCGTATCTCTACAAAATAGGAACTTTAGTTTCTATCTTGTCAATGTCAGTGACTACCATTCCCTTTACCAACTAGATATGACGAAAAAGTCTTCCAATCCAATCACTATTACACCCCTAAAATTGTTGCTTTCATTACAATCACATAATTCCTCTGATGCCTCCTCTTTCCGTTCCCATATCTGTGACAATATGTATCACATTGCCGGTGACCACTATTCCAATTCCTCCGTGGCCTCAGACTAGGATAACAAAGATTACTCTTGCTTCTACCACAACCAATCTCTTCAGTATTGTCATATTCTAATTCTCGGAGCAAAATCTCAAAACCCACTAACTACCCTTTCACCTGACCAGGAAGAATAATCTGGCTCAACGTGGGAGTAAATTTTATAAGTCAATTATAATTCAATTGAGTAGGACTGTAAGTATTGCTAAAAAATTATTTTTCCATGCCATGCATTCAAATAATGCAGCTGGATTTATAAAATCAGTATTATTAGAATTTTTTCATAAATAAGTATGCCAATGATTATGTCTTGCGCTGCCTCAGACAAATCTTCTAACTGGAATATCTGATGAAACTCGTCATATGGCAGAAGTAAAGCTGTGAGTACCGGGCGTGAGTAGTGCTTCGGTAGCTCAGATGGTAGAGCACTTGCCCGCGAAAGGCAAAGGTCCCGAGTTCGAGTCTCGGTCGGGCACACAGTTTTAATCTGCCAGGAAGTTTCATATCAGCGCACACTCCGCTGCAGAGTGAAAATCTCATTCTGGATACAAGTACTTTGCCCACCGCGAAAACTTCCTGTGGTATTTTGTTTTTGGTAACGCTGGCGTAGCAGCCAACTGCTGAAATGACTGTGCTTTACTTTGGATCTCATGGTATACCAGATACGAACTGGCCTCTCCTGTTAAAAGCAAATTTAGTCACACAAAGTATTTCTTCGTCTGATCAACCCCTCAGTGTTGCAGTAGCTGTAACATCATTAACCCTTGCAATACTAATGGGGTGGGTGGAAGGGCGGGGCGTACTTTATCCCTAGCTTTTGAGAATGTTGAAATCTACTCAGGTACTTTATATTTTAATATTCTGTAAAAACTATGTATTCTCTTTAATGAAGTCTTCTTCCAGATTCCATGATTGTCTTACATTTCTTCGTTTGAGCTTAATAGGAAAATTGAAGTTAAAGAGAAGTCGTCAAAAGTCTTCCCCGCTTGGTAGTGGATGCGACCTCCAAAACGATTGTCTTACTCCACAAATAATAGCATTACGTGACATTAGAATACATGGACATTATATTTCTCTGGGTTGACAGCTACAATGATCTCAACAATGATTCATTTCCCATTGGTTCTTTATTGTTTCCTGTCCAGTGGCGCTTCGTCCAGTGTTAGAAAAAACTTTGATTGAAAATGTATTGACAGTTACATACTGACGGAGAAATATCACATATGATGGAACAATCAACAGATACTCAAATTGAATTTGCCACCCAGTCTGAGGCGCCTTGACATAGTCGGTGTGATTCCCTCGTCGCTCCCACCCCACCACCCCACCCCCCTGCACGAGGTTAGGGTAAGTTAGATCAAGTAGTGTGTAGGCTTAGGACCGATGACCTCTGTTGTTAGATCCCTTAAGACCTTACAAAAAATTTCCATAATTTTAAAATTGAATTTTATGAAATTGACGATGCAGTGAGTGAAACTGAAGAGGAATGTGTTTTGCACGAGGATGTGTACAGTCATAGTGTATCTACAGAAGCTGAAGATAAACTCTGGGCACCTGAAACTGATGACGAGCCATCTTGCGAGGTTAGTGATAAGTATATTACAAGCACTGGAAAAATTTATTGCTCCTAACCTCCTCATATTAGGCATAAGAGATGCAGGTAAAGCAGGAACAATAGGAGAATCATTTAAAGGTTTTGCCTCCAGAAATTGTCAACATCATAAAAATCATAACAATGAAGACGCATTGAGACTGAAAATACCCCAGAGAGACAGACCTGAATTCATGGCTCATATAGGGCTACTTATTATTATTATTATTATTATTATTGTTGGCGAATTTTCCCTAAAAGGAAATCGTTAAGCTTATGACTTTGAAGGCTTGTTCTTCTTGTCCTTCCAGTACTCCTTCATTCTCTTGGAGAGGGCCTCTTTTCTCTCCTCAGACCATTCTTGTTTGGTCCGCTGTTTTAGCGCTTCTGACTTTACTTCCCAACTGTCTATGTGTTTTCGGAAGGTGCTTCTGTCTGTGGTGTTTGTGGTGCCAATTGCTTGTAGGTCTTTTCGGACTCCTTCCATCCAGGGTGTCGAGACTTTAAGTGTCTTGATGTGTTCTAGAATTTTCTTGGTGAGTCTTGTTTCAGGGAGTCTATCTAAATGTCCGTAGAATTTAAGGCGCCTTTTTCTCATATCGTTCTCGATGTTCGAATATGCTTCTACTGTTGAGTTCTTCTGTAGTCTGTAGCCATCTGGTGTGGGTCTTCCTCCTAAAATTTTCCTCATGATTTTGCGTTCTTCTTTTTTGATTTCTTCAATTTTGATTTTCCTGTTGAGTGCTAGTGTTTCGCTGGCATACAGTACGGCGGGTTTGATCACTGTGTTATAGTGTCTGATCTTGGTGTTTCTGGAAATGCATTGTTTGTTGTAGACGTTTCGTACCATGCCTAGTGATTTCCGTGTCTTCTGTTGTCTGTCTTCGTAAGCCAGTTTCTCTGTTCCGGTCGGTTCGATGATTTCGCCTAGGTATCTGAAGTGTGTGACCCCTTTAATTTTGCCGTACTTGGTTGTGATGTCGTCGCCTTCTCTTGTTAGGACTTGCGTTTTTTCAAAAGAGATTTGTAGGCCGACTTTCTCGGCGCATTCTTTCAGGATTTCGATCTGTGTTTTTGCTGATGTTGGGTCATAGGTCAGTATCGCTAGGTCGTCTGCGAATGCTAGGTAAGGGATTTCCAGTCTTTTCCTTCCTAATGTGACTGGTTTCCAGGTGTTTTGTCTCCTGACTTCAGCTTCCCATTCGCTCATTACTTTGTCCAGGACGATGTTGAACAATAGCGGGGATAGTCCATCTCCTTGTCTTAGGCCAGTGTGGATTTCAAAGGGGTCCGAGATTTCGCCCATGAATTTCACTTTGGATTTTGTATTGGTTAGTGTCTGTTCGATTAGTCTTCGGGTCTTTTGGTCTAGGCCTTTTTCTCTGAGGATTTGGATGAGGGACTTTCTGTCGATCGAGTCGTAAGCCTTTTTGAAGTCGACGAAAGTGCAGATGATTTTTTTGGGGCTTGTCATGTGGGATTTTATGATTGATTTCAGGTTGAAGATTTGTTCGGGGCAGGCTCTGTTGGGTCTGAAACCCGCTTGGTATTCCGAGATGGCGGGTTCCAGTTGTCCTTGCGTTCTGGTGAGAAGGCAGGTTGATAGAATTTTGTAGATGACCGGTAGCAGGGAAATTCCTCTATAATTGTTTGTGTCTGTCCTGTCACCTTTCTTGTGTAGCGGGTGAATGAGTGCGGTCTTCCAGTCGTCAGGTATGATTTCGGTTGTCCAGGTGTTCTGTATGATTTGTGTGATTTCGTTTAGCGAGTTTGGTCCTAGGTTCTTCAGCAGTTCTGCCGTTATTCCGTCTTCACCGGCTGCCTTGTTGTTTTTCAGTTTCTTTATGCAGTGGAGGATTTCTTCTTTTGTTGGTGATGGTGAGTCTTCCGGTGCGTTGGCCGGTTCTCGGGGTTCGAAGGTTGAGTTAGGTTCCGGGCAATTTAGTAATTTTGAAAAGTACTTCGCGAGCTCTTCACAGTTTTCTTTGTTGGTAAGTGCCAGTTTTCCGTCTTCTTTTCTGAAGCAGAGGTTCTGTGGTGAGTATCCTTTGACTTGGTTGGCGAACGTCCTGTAGAAATCCCGTGTGTTGAAATTTCTGAAGTCTTCTTCGATGGAGTTTAGCTGATCGTTTATGTATTTGCGTTTCTCTTGTCTTATTGTTTTCGATGTTTGTCTTCGAATTTCATAGAAGTTGTCCTGTGTTTCTTGCGTTTTGTTGCTGTTGTAGTTTGTGAAAGCTGTTCTTCGATTTTGTAGGGCGATTTCGCAGGTAGTGTTCCACCAAGGGTGCCTGGATTTTCTAGTCAGCGGGATCAGTTCTTTGGCTGTGTTCACAATTTTTTGTTTAAAGCTGGTCCAATCTTTCGCCTCTTGTTTTTCCCAGTGTTCTGTGATGTTCGATTCTCTGATCTTTCTTGTATCAAATTTCGGTGAGGTCAATTTCTTTTTGTGTTGTCTTCTTGGTGTGAGTTTGATTTTGATTCTTGTTAGGTAGTGGTCCGAATCTATGTTGGCGCCTTTTCTCACTTGGACGTCGTGGATTTCTTTCTGGTATTCATAGGAGATTGCCACGTGATCTATCTGGAATTCGCCTAGTGAGTGGACTGGTGATCGCCACGTCTTTTGTTTCTTGGGCTTTTTCATCAGGGAGGTTGACATGATTTTGAGGTTGTTTTGCTGGCATAGTTCGATCAGTCCGGTGCCGTTTTTGTTGGTGAATTTGTGTGCAGGGAAATTTCCTACTGTTTTTCTGTAGCGTTTTTCTCTGCCGATTTGTGCGTTGAAATCGCCTAGTAGAATTTTCGCGTTGTCTTGGGGTATTTTTGCCAGGGTGGTTTCGAGTTTGTCCCAGAATTTGTCTGTTTCTTCTGGTTTGTCCTTGTTGTCTGCGTTCGTGGGGGCATGTACGTTGATGAGGGTGTAGTTCTTGTTGGCGTGTTTGATTCGCATGGTCATGAGCCTGTTGATCGCGTTGACTTCTTTTACTGAGCCTAGGCTGTTTTTGTTTACTGCGAAGGCCATGCCGAGGAGTGCTCCTCCTTTGCCGATTTTCCTGTTGGTTCCACTCTTGAAGAATCTGTAGTTTCCGTAGTCTATTGTGTCTGAATCCGTGTATCTTGTTTCTTGTAGCGCTAGGATCGAGATCTTTTGACTGGTGAGTTCCGTTGTTAGATTGTGTAATTTTCCCGTTTGTATTAGTGTCTGTATGTTGAAGGTGCCAAAGTATGTGTGTGTTTTCTTGGGTAGTTTGCCAGAGCGCTCCGACTCGCCCTTTAGTACATCTCCAGGTCCCCCAGAATCCGAGTGCCTGGTTGCCGTCTTGCGACGGGTGGATCGTCCACCTGGGGTAATTTTGTTTTTAGGTGTACTTGCCATTATGCTTGTAATTCGTCTGGCTTGCGCCAGTTTGGTAGAACCAGGGATTTTCAGTTCCTGGAGCTCGTATCAGCCGCACCATTGGTGACAGTCGCTGGCCAGAGTACCGGTGGTTACCACACAGACGTGTCTGGGCTTTTGTGTTAGTTTTCTTCGTTTCGCCGGTTTTTACTCCGGGTACTTATCCTCGAGGATGTGATAGTTTTGGTCCGCCCCGAGTATTTGATTTCCTCGGTGCCACCCATATCTGGGAGGCTTTCCCCTATCCGCCACTTGGGGAGGCGCCCGATGGAGGATCTATCAACCTCACACGGGACTTATTATTATTATTATGGAGAAGTCATGTGTTACAGATTTGTGGTCCTACACTTCACGAAGTTTTGTATATACTGCTACCATGAGCTATCAGCGATACTAGTACTGGAAATATTCCAGTCACAATGGCGTCTTATATCCTCCATGAAAAACCCCAAGGAATTTGTTGTTTCTATAATCTCAACAGTTTGACGCAGCAATTGGTTCACCTACTGACACTAAGAAGAAAACAGTTATAACTTTATATTATAATGAGGCTAAAGGTGGAGTTGACTCGATAGATCAAATGGTGAGGAAACATTGAACCATGATGGCTATAAGAAGGTGGCCGCTGTCTGTTTTCTATACTCTTGCGGACATGGTAGTTGTAGAGAGTATACAATATTTCTGTTGAACTTCCTGGACTGTAATAAGAAAAAAATCTAATAAGCGAGGACTTTTTCTTCAAGAACTGAGACTACAGCTCACGAAATCATACATTGAAGAGAGGGCTATAAATACTGCAGCACTGCCAAATCCTGTAGTTTCATGTATGGAGTGTATTCTCGGACGGAAAATCAAGCAGAACTTCGGGGCAAAAGAAGCTCATGGAGGTGAAGGTAGCTGTCATTTGTGTGTTTGTGAAAGCCATCCAAAAGCAAAAAGTACAACAAAGTGGACAAAACAACAGCAATCTGCAACAATTGTAAGAGATACACATGTGGTAAACAAAGCAAGAAACACTGTTGTATGTTCAAAGCGTGAATTAGATTCCGAAGAAAGTGGTGAACAATACTTCTCACAAAACTATGTTATTTACCTAATCTATTCGTATATTACCTCAAGTTTTTGTATTTTTTAAAATTATAGTTACGTGTACTTCAGTAGTACAATAACGACTTTTAGTATTAATTTCTCTCAAGATAGTTAGACTTAGTAAACTTTAATGACGAAGTAAGTGAAAGATAGAAATGCATGTTTGAAAACAGTTTTAAAAGAAATATTATGGTTCATGATCCTGATTATGCATCAATAGATCATTCAAAAGTATGTTCGTAAAGTAATTCAAGAACAATTAATGAATTTTATTTATTTTTTAAATTTTGTTATGGTGCTCACAAAGTACCTCCCTCCACCTCAGCCGTTTGTAAAACGTGTTACTGGAAATGGATTGGTATTCTGAGGGTTAATGAAAATCGATGCACCACCCGATGTACTAGCTAAAAAGAGACTGATAAGTGAGGCTACTGTTGGATCAAAAAATGGAGAACCTATGCCCAACTCCGCCTTATTTTCTCCTGACACATGCGGTGACTGAACATGAATTGCTTCCACAGACACAAATCTACGAAGGGGGTCCTCGTGCTCCTGCTTCTGATAAAAATTTTCCTCTGTTAACACCCGCACTTGCTCTGTTACAGAAGCAAAAAGCTCTGTATTACTATCAGCAAACGTTTCTGCTATTTTTCGTACTTTACATCTACTGTAATTAGTACCAGAAACACAAGTAAAGAAACCTTATAAGTTACTTTTTCCCGTACATCGTCACCCATCTACACTCTGAACAATAGCGAGGCAGATGTTCAACATGTGTACATGTAAAACATGCAGCTGCACAGCCTTAGTGCACGGTTATGCTTGCCCTGAAAGATTTCAAAATATGCAATGATACGTTTACGGGTTCACGTGATTTCGCAAACGTAAACTTAATCATACTGTATCCAGCACTCCAAAAATTAGGTCACATAACTGAGAAAGCTACTGAATTAAATATAAACAAATTATGACTTACTCAACCCCATTGTGCTGAGCTACTCCTTGTGAACTGGAGACATGCCATGTATGTAATTTTCTAAATGACCGAGTCTTTCTGCAAGACTACAGACCACAGTGTTTGAGTTCAAGAGTTACCCAAAATCACTTCTCGCACCAAACTGTGACGTATTTATGCTGGAATAACACTTCCCCACACAACCTGTACCGTGAAGTGCAACGACTGCTTTCGGGCACCAACTGTAATGAGAGGGAGAGTTCCTGGAATCTGTGCCTCACAGTCGGTGAGAAGAATGTTGAGGGAGGGGACAGATTTACGCTGGCGCTTATAGTGGGACTGTGGCGGTACTGAGGTATGTTTATTAAAGCAGCCTTATAAGCACTCCAGCTGTTTTCATGACCGCACTCTGTGCTTGCAAACGCAGCCGATCACGGAATACGCCGACGCCCCTATCGGCCGGTGACACCTGCTGACCCGGGTCATGTGTGGCAGCTACCGTGATGCTGAGCTGCTCACCAGCAGGCGACGCCGTGCCTGCCACCAGCGAGGAGAACGAGGGTGAGTCCCATATGTCCCCCAGAGGCCTGCTGGGTATCAGCCCCTGCTCTTACTTGTAGCCTTCACATCACACGATTGGGGCCAGTAGTGACAACAGATGTCGATTACTGAGCAGGAATACCCTCGTCACCATCTCCAGGGATCGACCAGGATGATTTTGGATAAAGTCCATGTCCCTAGGAAGCTGCGAGGGTGCACTTCCCCCATCCGGACTGTAGACAACGTGCACTTCGTTGATCGAAAGCTCAATGCTTTAAGCAACAAATTTCAATTATTTATACGCTTATAGCTACGCTTACAATGCAGAAACGTCGGCGGCTGACGAGTGGGTTTACTTCATATTACTTGTCTAGTTACCTTTTTCTAGCTAGCACTCAACTGAGCATGAGTTGCTAGACCCAGTGAAAGTGGCAAAGTGTCAGATTCTCGGTCGCATGTACGTTTCCGAGTAGCAAAATATTACTTCACTCTTGGTCACACCGTCCTATGCGCTCGGCCGTTGGCCAGTGTCATAAACGTCCCTCTGTCTGGACTCTTTCTTCATAATATCAACAATACCGTCGAGTGCCTTACTTAATTAGGACGCCTGCCGTTCTGGTGTCTACTACGGTAGGAATGAAATTGGAAAAAATTGCAAATTCAGCGCTCCATTTATCCGGGGAGCAGCATCACATACTGTACTACACATTGGGGAAAACTGGTGCAGAAAACAGGATCTAAATGTCAGGTCCAAGACAACTGATGTAGCACCATTCACGAGAATGTAAATCCATCACATACATCGTAATTTGGAATATCAGGCTTCTAGATGAAACTCTACAAGTAGAGGGATGCGAAATTATCATGGATCCCTCATATAAAGAGTAAACGTTCCGAGGCGAAAAGCACTCTTATGAGCATCAGAACGTTCCGTGATAAAAACTAGGTTCAAAAATCCTAGAAATATATACTGGATATTTACTACTGTAACCATACCTATGACAACTGATGAGGCTACGGTATGGTGGTATGAAGTGGAAGGTGGTTGCTAGGTAGCTTGGTAAGGTACAGAGATTCTATTGCATAGCTATAATACGAGGAATTTGCATTGAACCTACTGCTAGTATGGAGACCGTGTTGGACGTGCCCCTGCTACACCTTTGGGTTACAATGGAAGCAGTGGCAAGGGCATAAAGGCTAAGAACAAGAAATAACTGGATTCCTTTAGCATAACGAGAACATCACACCAGTATAGTGTGGTAATCATAGGCATTGTCTGGGTAATGGTGGCTGACCATACAGTAACTTTTAGCTACTCCAGTAAACTTTTCGCTGCAACAACTGCAAGAGGGGAGCAGTGGAAGAAAATTGGAAATTTGTTGAAGTTTCTATAGCACCAAACTTCTGAGTTCGTCGGTCCCTAGGCTTACACACCACTTGATTGAAGTTAAACTAACTTTTGCTAAGCAAAACACACACAGCCATGTCCCAGGGAGAACTCGAACAACCCAACGGGAGGAGCCGCGCGATCCTTGGCAAGGCGCCTCTCACCCTTCGGCTACCTATCGCGGTCCAGTGGAAGAATGAACCACGACACCTTTCAGGAGACATAGTCTGACGTACTGACAGGTCGAAAATAGGTAAACGCGCTGGGAACAGATTAGCTGAGCACAGTCAAGAATAGAGGGAGCAGTCTCTCTAGGGAAGTTGGCCACAGGCGGAAGTATCCGCTGCTAGGGTACGCATGGAGGGGCATTTGCGTAGGTACAACAAGGTTCGTGGTATTTACATTTCTTAGGTTGTAACGCATTTTGATTTTTGTATGTCACCGACATCCAAGTTAGAGAGAGAGCAAGTTACGTTAGTGTTAAAAAATCTTTGGTCTTCTCGTGGAAAAGTTGTTGCCCCTCTGCATTCTGATACATTGTTATCAGAAGTGTGGTAGGCGACGGACGTAATTGGTAGTGCTGTGTTGACTTTTAATTGCGTCTGCTGGATGAATAGAGAAGTACTGTAAAGGACAGCAAAGATGAATATGATGTATATATTGAAATGTGAAAGGAATATAAATTTTGAATAATGATATATATGTATATTCTACTTCGAAAAGACTCGGGCAGCTTAGTTAGTTGAAATCTTAATGCGTGAATCAGACAAGTGGCATGCTCATTCTCTCAGCTCTGTGCCACTGAACAAAGTTAACTAGCTGATTTGTAGAAATGATCATTGTCAGTAGTTAAAATGATCATTGTCAGTTAGTTAACTTTGTTCAGTTGCACAGAGCTGAGAGAATGAGCACCCCACTTGCCTGATTCACGTATTAAGATTTCGACTGACTAAGCTGTTCGAGTTTTTTAGAAATTCTCTATTAACATTGCACCCGTTTCAAATCTATGATCACATTGCACCATGCGGTATGTGACAACTTGAATATAGTTTGAAAATTTTACTTAGGAATCCTAGCTTAACTGCTCCCTACTTAGTCATGGACTTTGCGGTCGGTCCCGGTGCAGGTTCGAGTCCTCCCTCGAGCATGGGTGTGTGTGTGTGTGTTTGTCCTTAGGATAATTTCGCTTAAGTAGTGTGTAAGCTTAGAGACTGATGACTTTAGCAGTTATGTCCCATAAGATTTCACACATATTTGAAATTTTTTTTTGTTTTTTTTTTTTTTTTTGTTTTTACAATTTGCTACCTACTTGCTGTTTCCTGATCTGCTTCGGAGAAATCAGCAACAGTTGTCAAGACGCGAGGTAAGTGGAAATTTTGAAATTTTGATTTGGGCCATAAAACTGTTTTACTTCAGATGCGCATTTGATATAAAGAGAAGTTGTACTCAGACCACTTACAGTTCAGTTCAAATTTGGTTATCTTTTGTCAAAGGTTAGCATATGAGTTTGAGGTGGATAACAGCCTGTAAGAACATAGTTCTCGAAAAACATAGATTTCATTTATAGAGTGGGAGGTAAAGTAGGGCTAAATTTCATACAAAAACAAAAATGTAATTCGGGTGTATTCATTTATTCTGATTCTAACCAGCTGCGGAATATCTATCAGCCCCTGCATCGACATGAAAGATCATTACAGAATGCAATGAAGCTCTTGGCAGAGTAGGCGAAACCAACAGGCAAACCTGCTTTGGGCCCCTTGTATCTCAGGAATTAATGGCAGTGAACAAGATAATAGAATGACCAGGAAAGACGCAATGACTCGGTTTATTGGACCGGAACCTGTCATCACATAAGGTGACAGTACCACCAAAACTACAAAACTGAATCAGGAGCCAGCACGTTTATTGGAATACGATCCAAAACCAAAAACATGACAAGCCAATGTTGCCGAATCCGTATTTCAATAGGAGTTCTATAATAATTAACTTGAACAGAAAACAGATCAAACTCATCGTAGAACTTATGACTGGCCATTGAACTACATATAACATCTACACCGGATGGATGTAGAGTAAAAAGCCACTAAGTGTGGACTACGTGGTGAGGAAGATGAAACTGCACCACATCTAATCTTCCAATGCGAAGTTCTGGCGGACAAAAGACACAAAATAGTCGAGTAGGTTGAGTCTGAAGGATACGTGTCTTACTAGAAATACAGGGAGTGAAATACCAGAATAAACTCAGTTTCCGTGGGTGAAGCAGTGGGCTAAGACCATTGTTGTTTTTATCTCCCTGCACTAGAAATATCAAATTGGTGTCCACATGCGTCTCTTCATCATTTTACTTAACATTTAACTTAGTGTACCCACCTCTTGCACCTCAATTCTGGGCGTAAACTGCCAACTACTTAAAAAACGACTGAATAGTTGAGTGTGTCTATAGTGGATACAAGCTATATTATCTTTATTTCACTTCACATTTTACTAAGTTTCTGGTAATTATCGGAGCCCCACACGTATATTTAATACATATATGTGCACTATATATATATATGTATAACATTCCCTGCTCTCACCTGAATCAATCAAGGGCATGAATGAGAGTGTACAAGATATATTTATGCGAACAGTTACCAGTTCAGACGCTTTCCGTTTCGGCTAAACATATCGTCAGCTGCTTGTATTAGATGCCTGAACACCTGAATTCCTACAGACTTACGAACAGGCATAGGAATCTATGTGGATCACACTCTCGTGGCGGTGAAGTCATGGGCTGTCCACAATGAAGTACTGCATCGATTATTGGAAGCGTTTGAACATGTGGGATTGACTGTGAACTTAGACAAGTCACAATTCGGCAGATTCCTGGAACTCGTCGTATCTGCAGATGAGATACAGCCTGACCCCGACAAGAATTGTGAGATTGCGGAATGCACAACTCTAACCTATAAAAAACAATTACGCGGTTTTCTCTAACTATATAATTTCTACCACGTCTTCGTGCCCTGACTAGAAAAACGCTCCATGGCATTAGTCAAGGCACCGATTCTTGCACACCCCGACCAGTCGCTAGATTTTGTGTCATGACTGACAGTTCATTCTCTGGTTTGCATGTCATTCTGTTCAAACTAGAGGACATCACCGATCCATCCTCTTGGAAAATGATTTCTTTCGCTGACAGGGTGCTCACGCTCTGTGAACGAAATTACTCTCTCACGGAATTTTTGGCGCTCGCAATTGTGTGGGGGTTTACCAAATTCTAGTATTACCCTATTGGTCGAAAGCACACCGTCTTCAGGCCACTAGTGGCCTACTGGGACCATCCGACCGCCGTGTCATCCTCAATGGAGGATGCGGATAGGAGGGGCGTGAGGTCAGCAAACTGCTCTCCCCGTTGTTACGATGGTGTTCTTGACCGAAGCCGCAACTAAGCAGTCGAGCAGCTCCTCAATTGGCATCACGAGGCTGAGTGCACCATGAAAAATGGCAACAGCGCATGACGGCGCAGATGGTCACCCATCCAAGTGCCGACCACGCCCGACAGTGCTTAACTTCGGCGATCTCACGGGAACCAGTGTATCCACTGCGACAAGGCCGTTGCCCTGTTGGTCGAACGACTAGGTTGCTTACCGACCACCGAGCTTTCCAATATTTAAAGACCGCTAAGCTATCCCACAAGAGACTGACACGGTGGGCATTCTACCTCTAAGAGTTCCGATTTACAGTGGAGTACATTCACAGAGACAAAAACATCATTGCAGATACCCTCTCAGGTGTACCCGTAGGATTAGTACATGCAGAAGATGGTGATGATGAAAAAACTTCAGCTTCTTATATCTAAAAGGGGCAGCTGGAGAAAATGCTGTGAGAGCCTGCCTCAGGAACATTGCACACAAGCAGGACAGACATTAGGTGTTGATAGACGTTAAACAAAAATGGCGATTCGTCATTTCTACTTAGTGAGACGGCATTCTCTTTAAAATACATCGTCCAGACGATACACGGTGACAACTCGCAAGTCCTGATGTACTCATGTACAAATTGGTATGATACATACACTTGAGTTACGGGATCTTCAGCGCAAAGTAAGAGCTTCAAAAAACACCATGAGACATGCTACTTTAACGACATACTCAGACGAACACGCCATATCGTTAGACTACACGGACCATGCCAGCGAGCCAAACCAGCCTCAGTGACGTACGCTGCACCTTTCCACTCAGTACTGCCCACACAACTGTGTGGCATCGCCACTGTCAACTTGTACGGGCTAGTAATCCGTTCTAGGCCAGGCTTTCTTTATGTACTGATGGCTATGGAACTAACGTCCAAGTTTGTCTCCTGTACACTACTGAGGATGACAAAAGGAAAAACTGTGGCGAAGGCTTTAGCTAACAACTTTTTACGAGAAGAAGGGCCGGGGAAGCGGATAGTTTCAGACGATAGCTCGCATTTTCTCTCGAAAGTAAAGCCGACATTCACTTCAGTGTGCCAACAGAGCTGTATCCCAGCGGAATGCTTGATAAGGGAACTTGTAAGATTTACTGTCGCAGCAGTCACAAAACGTGGAACACACATCTTAAATCGTTTCAGGACATACTCAGAAAACTTCCGCACACATCGATCATGCTACCCCAGATCTCGGTACTGAAATGCAAGGAAACGCGTAGTAAAATCAAAGAGGCAGTTTCCTGTCCGGAAAAGTGGAGGCTCCGGCTCCAAGTAATCATGGACTTAGCGGTGAAGAACATTAGACAGGATGCTGAGGCTAGAAAAAAGAAAAAAACAAGGCTTTCAGAACGCAAGGCGGCGGTGCTCGAGCAGCACCCCATGTAAAAAGAAGTCTGCCCACGTAGTGCGTGACGTCACAAGATGGCTACACATCTAGTTCCTTCTTCAACAGTTTCATGGAACAGTGCTTGTGAACAGTCGTGCGGATAGTTTCACGTCAGTTTACTGTTATAGTGAATGGTGTCCCTGCGTTAGTGTACGTGATTTGGATGTTTACTTTCTGTACACTAAACTGGTGATCTGTTTTTCTTGCCTGTGAAAATTTCGTTGCCTGCAAAATGCAGTTTTGTTGCTCTGTAACGAATTGTAGAAGAACTTACGACGGTGGCCGAAAAGCAACTGTGTTTAAATTTCCGGAGGATGAAGCAACGAGGAAGATATGGTTGTCAAGTATCTGCAGAGATACCTTTACTCCTTCTTCAAGTTAAAGAGTGAGTATTTGTTTTGTTTATTTCTTAAAAGAAATTAAGTGTGCTAACAACGAGTAGAAACTTTCGCAGTGTGGAAGGTCAGCGACATTTTGACTAATATATCAGATCTTAACTGCGTAAGTGCCGAAGAAGACAGTGTTTCGTTTCCTTCTCCTGGTGATTCAACAGTTTAGCTGGTTTAGGTTATATGAATTCTGTATTCAGCAGGTTCAAGCAGTATAGCCTAAACACAGTCATACTGAAGTAGTTAAATATCTCAGTACATCTTTGTACTTACTGTTTGTACTGTTTGTTGTTAGGAATAAAAGTCGGTTTGTGATTAAGTACATACACATAAGATAAAGACGACTTTCGATATATTCTGGTTCTAGTGTTTAGTTCTGTTTCTTTCTGCTGTAAAAGTCTTCAGGAAGTAGCCTGTTCAAAAACAAGGGATGTGGTGTGCCTAGAAATTGAAAATTAAGTAAAAGCAGTGTCTCAGTAACTTGTTTTTAATAAATTATTGATGGGAATTGGAAGTTCACTTCAAGGAATGTTGGTATTAGTGAATATAGTAAGCTTTCGACTTTACAATGCACAAATAAATATATTGCTTTAAGACCATAGAAAGGAGAAATAAATGAGCATATGAATGGATTAATAGGCCATCACAAAATGCAAAGGGAAAAACTGTGAAAACATGCAAAAAAATTAAAAATAGTTGTGTATTTTACAAATTCTTACTTTCTGGGTCTGGAATTTCAGATACATGCCAGTGCCCTACACAGCTGTCTTATAGATACACAACTAAAGAACTTGAAATCAATTGTGTCTTCATGTTTAGCCTAATGGGTAGTACATAACAGGCAATGTATTAGCTCATTATATTGTCAGTTTTTATATAAGTTATGAACTGATATATCGAATACATAATAGCATTTTTGGACATCATGGTTGTGGAGATGAAGCAGCGATTAGTATGATTAATCAATTATTCAAAAACAGTGTTAATCGCATTTATTATTATTATACCGCCAACGGGTTTCAATCCGACGTAGGTGTCATCTTCTGGGCGTTTACACTCTGAAATTATAGATATCCGTCAGAAAGACTCCATTATACAACAGCTAAAATTACGTAAATTTACGTAATATTTTAAATTTACGTAATTTTGGCTGTTGTATAATGGAGTCTTTCTGACGGATATCTATAATTTCACACTATAAACGCCCAGAAGATGACCCCTACGTCGGGTTGGAACTGGCTGGCGGTATAATAATAATAAACGCGATTAACACTGTTTTTGAATAATATATAATAGCAGCTGAATTACAAAAGCAAAACAGTGATTATCTCATAAAAAGCAATACCATACTTCTACAGGATACACAGTCTGAGAATTACTTTGAATTATTCTATTGCTTTCGTGTATCCAAGGGGTGTGTGTTTGTGTGTGTGTATGTGGGGGGAGGGGGGGGGGGGGCTGGGAGCGGGGGCAATAGAGCAAGAGATTAAGCAAAAATCCCACCCCTCTAGTGAATATATGAGCTTAAAGGCTAAATTATTTTTTAAAAAATATCGCTATTATTGAACTATGCCACAAACATTAGTCAACGTTTGTAAATATTGATGGGGCAAATACTTTCTTCATTTCACCATCTGTTGAAGAGATTGTTGCCATGATGTGTGACTGCATGTGTTGCGATATTGGAGTGTTACTACTTTATGGAGGTACTGTGTCATGGCCACATTTATCATATTAGTATTCCTCTGCATTTCAGTTGGGAGTCTATTCGTATTTTAGAACTAGAAACTAACTTTAAATACATAAATTGTTTTCACACTATTAATATTTTCGTCACATTCACTTGTAGGCACCTTTTTCATTTTTTAGTCATTTTTAATTACGGGTATGTCCTGTTCACTTCCACAAGGATGATGTTATTTGGGAAACATAAATTTCTGGGTGAAAGGACTGGTCAGTTATTAAGCGCCCCCTTCGAAAACAACGTTTGAGACCAGATGGAGTTCCATCACTGCTCCCAAAGTGTCCTTCCTACCTTTCAAAGGAAGAAAGCAGACATGACGTGCCAGAGGAGAAAATCAGAGGCTTGAAAATGAGCAGTTAGCTGCAGTGTTACTATATAGTTTAGTGTCACAGCAGGGCTATGAAAATACTTTCAGCTTCAGTTCTTCAGAAGAGTTGATGTTACGTACTAAGGAAGTGGAATTGCCCAATGAGTGGAATGTGATTGAAAAAAAACAGCAATTTTTGTGTGTTTTTTGGAGATAACAAGAAAACTTGTAGATGGAAATTTAAATGATTCGTTGTTTAAGAAAGATGTACAAATTAAGACATTAGGAAAAAGATTTTTTCCTGTAGTTGTAACCAATATCCATGAAATTGTCAGTGTACTGCACGAGTTTTCAGAGACAGATTGTGGGCACTCAGAAACTTATATAGGTAGTATTGTAGAGACAGTGTAAGACTTTCCGTGGTGCTGAAAGACAGTGAACAGGAGAGTGAAAAGGTGATGGTAGACTTTATATATATGAGCAAGTTAGTCTCATAAATGTCCAGAAATTTAATCATATGTTTAGTTCTACATTTATGATGCTGTGTTGTTTGCTATTTTCGATTTCGTCTCATGCTTATAAATTTTTACGTAGCAGTTCATTCATGAAAATGCCACATCCGAGCACTCTGCGTAGGATCTGCAGCAAATTTAATGTGAATCCATCTCACGAAAGGCTAGGGGGAAGTAGTTTCCTGTGGTATGCAAGACAGAAATTCCAGTACTTGAACAGCGATTATGTCGATGTTGTTTTGAGTGTAGATGAAATTCATCTAAATTCTTATTTGGAATATAAAGGACATAGCGTTTTGTGCGTGTCATGTAACTCGAAACATACTGCAAATTCAGCGTTTGCATTTATGTTGCGGAGTGTCAAGTCTGTGTACAGGCATGCTGTTCACATTTTACTGGTGAAAATCATTTCATCTAATGTATTTTATGGTGTGCTACTGGCCATAATAAATGGCCTTGAACTAATAGGCTATATGGTTTTTGTGTGGTAACTGAGAACAAAAAAATCAATAGCAAAACTATGTCCACGTTTTCTGCGGATAAAGCAGTTTATATAGTTTTTAAACATGCATCTGATCCTAATCGCCCACTTTTCTTTTTAACTGATGCCATACGTATTGTTAAATGCATAAAAAAATGTGTGGTTGAACCAAGAAAATGATGGTAAAGATATGTTTTATCCTCATTCCAGTTAGGAAAGAAGTGGAAGAAAATAAGCTTTCTGTAGCTTCTTTTAAAACGCCGAAAAAAATTTGTGACATAGATTCCAGATCTTTAGTAATATACTGTCACACATTGTCTCTCAAACCGCTTTGACCTACATCGTTAGAAAAACAGAGCATGAAACTAGTGTTGCAGATATTCAATCGACATGTTTCGGAGGGCCTTGTGGTACCTAGTGACAAATTTGATTAGAGACATGCACCGTCCATAGCGGAATACATTCAAATAATAACAAAATGATTTGATGTCATGAATGTGAAATTAATCTTTTAAGGGAAACACAAGGTGGGTATGCTGTTCAGCATACAACATGTGCTATTGTAGAAAATGCTCGATATTGTACCGAAGAGCTAGGTATGAGCTATTTACTCGCAGCCAAGCTTCAAACAGATGTGCTTGAGCGGCGTTTTGGAAAGTATAGACAGCTTGCAGGTTCCAAATCAAATGTTTCAGTGACACAACTCTATGAAGAAGAAAAGAAGCTTAGAATTCAAAGTGTAATGTGCTTAATTTTCTGTTCTCCTTCCTATAGCTGTATCACAGTAGGGGCCATAAAATATATTGTTTTCTGAAGTTGAAGAAACAGACACATTAAACATAGAAGTCAATAGAAATGTAGACGATGTTCTTTCAGTGAAATATGTTGCAACGTCTTTAACTTTCATTGTAGGCTACTGTGCTCATGCAGTAATTAAGAAGCTGAAGTGTGAGAGTTGCCTTAATGAAACTGTATTTGAAAAGGAGTTGCCAATAAACGAACATTTTAGTTTCATACAAAGACTTGCATGGGGGAATAAAATACCCATCAGACGCTATTTTAAATATGCTTGTCTACGCAAACTTCTCAAAGAACATGAAAGAGATTTTCTTATCTGTAAGAATCAACGTGATATTGCATGTTCAGTAGCACTTACTACTCTTCAATAAAATGACTTTTTATTATTTGATGGGCTATGCTGCAATGGACATTCATCCCAGGCAATAATGAAGTGTTGTTTGGGTTGGTGCGAACATATTTTTAAATAACTACTGTAAAAATGTTAATGGAAAAAAATTTCAAAAAACACTCAGTGAAAACTGCAAAATCTTATGACATATTTTTGAAATCTTTGTCTTATATTCTTTTTAAATCATTAATACAAAACCTGTAATCAGTAATATTGCCACATCAACAAATGCCTCTTAAGCTGAACTACTTGGGTTAATCTGAAACTAGTCAAACAATAAAACTTAGCATACTGCAACTTATGGCTGAGAGTTTATATAAATATTTTAACATACAGTTAGCCTACCTTGAAATTTTTGTCGAAAATATTAATCTTGAATATAAAGAATCATACACTAATTCTTTCTCAGTTGAAGTTTGGGTGGTGAATGATTCATACAAGGAGGGGGTGGGAAGGGAGGAGGAGGGGAGGGAGGGGAGGTACTGTGGCAGGCAGAGAGGACCAATAGTAATCTTCGTAGTATGTGAAACCTAAAAACCACTTCTTTGCTGCACGTCTTATTGATAGTATTTCTAATTTGTGTAATAAAGTTATATGGCCCAACATCCCTTTGACAAAGCCAAGACAATGCCATTTTGATCACCTTCCTGTATTATTTTGACAACAACTTACACAAACTGTGCTATAGCAGAATCCACTTTTTTCTGCAAACAAGGGTAATCCGTTTTGGTGATAGTTCCCATTCTTCTATAAATAGAAGACAAGAGCAAAATTGGTCTATAGTTTTCTACATGCACTGCAACACTTTTCTTTGTATACTGAAATTATTACTTTAGCTTGTGGTGTGTGTGATAAATCTGCCAATTTGTAATGATTCATTAATTGTTACTGTTGAAGACGCTACTATAGCATTTATGCACTCCTTAAGTAGACAAATTCTGATTTCATGTAGTGTTACTTTGTCTTCTACTAATGTGATTGTTGTGAGTACAGATGTGCACGCTGTGACAACTGTCTCTTTTTCCTTCTGAGTTTACTACTTTTTTCTGCAGCTGTTATAACTGTTGTTCTCTCATCATTTTTTCTGTCGATCATGTTTGTGAATATTTTACTACCATTAGACATCTAGAAGCTCGTAGGGGAGGGCTTTGCTGTATTTTAATAGCTTTCTTCGTGTATGAAGATTGGCAGGTCTCCACATTTAATAGTAGTGTAACTGTGGAACGGCTCTCACTTCTATTACAAGCACTACTGAGTGCCACTAATCCACTAATCCTCAGGCTGACTAATGACTGAGCTCTTTAAATAGCTGCTTGCTGTGTGCCATCAAGTGCCTTCTTGCTGGATCATCTTCACTTAGAAGGAAAACATTTGAGGTGGACTGTCAGATATGTCCTTTTGTTAGATTGTTGAATATTTTTGTTTATAAAAGAGTATTCAAAAAGCTTAAGCCTATCACAGTTGCATTTCACTCATCTAATCTAATTAATTTGTCCAAATCCAACTTAAGCATTACTAATCATATTCCAACATCACTTGACACGTTTTTGCCACATAACATACACTTACAGATGGTAATTACTTGTAATTTACAGGGTGACCTAATATAATGTCTGCATGCATTGCCATTTTTCTACTACACAGCTTTCATGGTGCAGTGTTTTATTTGCATTCCCTTAGTGTCCCAGTTACTTAAAGACCTTCCTATACTACCCTGGAGATTATAAAATAGCAATATATTAATTAGTGTTGTTCAAAAATGATCATTATTACTCCTAAAATTATGAAACTTCTGTCTCAAGAATGTGCTTATTGTTAATGTTTTAATTTGGTGTCCATAAGTCTTAATTATTTTGTACATACATTGTATTCATGTTGTACATCTATAATTTTCTATTGTGAACCACTACAATCCAAAATTTTTCTCATTCCATGTTTTAGTGATTATTGACAAGAATAGTACACAGAAGATGAATAAAAGAAAGAAAGAAATTCATTCATACACATAATTTTTCTACTTTCATTTACATTCATTCATATCAGCATGGTCAGTGGATGCGACTTGTGTTCCATTTCTAAACAATAAAACTGTTTGTAATAGTTTACCAGTATATATATTTTGGAATGATGATCTCTTAATGTGTTGCAACTAAATAGAGCTGAACCACCCCCCTCCGCTTTCCCCCAACTTACAGAAGGATGAAGTATCTAAGAACTGGTGAGTGCAGCCCAAATCTGACGCCAAATGTAGGTAAGTGTTTATTTTTCACAATTATTTCATCACACGTCACATCACTTCATAAAACTTCTCAACAGATGAATTGAAAGCTTACTTCTATGTTGACATTTATTTACATGTAATTAATGCAAACAGTTTGTTTCAAAAGTGTGTATTTCTTAGTAAAGAAACATTCTTTCTTCAAAGGTATTCAGTTTAGAGCAGGCAAATTCTAATCTGGTAATCCGTAATTTGAGACCTGATGTAATTTGAATACATAGTTTGAAATTTAGTTAACTTATGGAGAAAAGAGAATTCAATGAAATCTCTACTGGCCTACCAAAACTTTCTGGCAATACCATTGCATATTCATCTTGAGCCAGTGAGATTTTCTTAATGGAAAGAAAGTTTCTTAGGGAAAGGTGCACAAACTCAGAAGAGATATCATATCATTCATTAGAACGGCATTTCATTTAAAACCTATTAACAAGAGAAATTTCTTTAAATTTAAAAAGGCATGAATACAAGGTTGCTGAATGGTGGACTAAAACATATGTAGAACATTTCTCTCATGGAATTGTTGGTTTTTGAAACGTCTCATACAACTGCTTATTACCAGTGCCCCTCTATTTGGGGTGCTGTTATAATTCGACCACTGTTTGCCCGATTTTCGTGTTTATTTTTTTAATTCACAAGTATATCATTCGACCAGGTTTTAAGATAGATTTTGCTACATACCGAATAAGTAGCGGCAATAACAGTGAACAATGTCAGTAGAATGTTAGCCACCAGTGTGCTACTTTGCAAAATGCCGTCCACACCATTAGACCTGCGTCAAAATGATGCAATAATTAACAAAAAAACTGATAGAAAGTCCGAGAGAGCGTACCAGAATCTTTCGCTGTTGGCTTTCAATCAAAAGTTTTGTCATTAAAAGTCGTCTTCCACAGAAACTACAAAACGGAAGAATGGTGAAAGGTGGTCAGCCCTAAAAGATAAATATATACTGTTGCAGACGTTTAGGTAGGTCTTTTCGAGATTTACAATTTGTACTACAGCACTTATAGTTTAGGAATGGTACTGGAAGAGAGCACACTGGTGGCAAACACTTTCACTTTGTATAGTCGACGATCTTTGAACGGCTAACCAGACTGTCATCAGGAAAGTCGTGACAATCCCCATTAAAGCAACTTTAAAATAAAATCAGCTACAATGAAATGGGTCCATTCATTTGGGAGTTTTGCTGCCTCAGATAGAGAAAATTATTACAGCCACTTTTTACGTTGGGGCTAAAAGTTATGCAGAAATAAGTTACAGACAAAAGAACTGGGTCATTTAAGAAAGGAAATCTTGTAATTCACGAGAGAGGTATATAACATTTCTTTACGAAGTTTCGTCGTCCGGATCCCTTTGCAGTCTATTGATGTGGCAAAACGGCCTGCGGGCACGGGCACCAGTCTCTGTGCGTGACGTCACTCAGCGGGCGCGCAGGCGTTCCCCTATAGGGGGTCCCGGCTCGAGTCGGCGATTGGCTGGTGGGCAGAAGCGAAGACGGCGTGCCTGAGGCCGGGCGGCGGTTATCGCGTGGTTATACTGGAGGCGGCCTGAGTTGGCCGGCGCTGTGCATTGTCCGGCAACCTCGTGAACTGTGGATGGGCCAGCTTCCTTGGAGGGACAAGCTGTTAAGGTCTTGCGAAGTGATGGTCTGAGATCTTTGCAGAATCCCCGCAGCATCAAGACACCCAGTTCAGTACTCTAATTACTAAGAGCACTTAGTTAACTGTGATTGTGATCGCTCTTGGTATAGTAAGACGTTTCCGGACGCGTGATGTTATGTGTGTTAGATTTCATTTGATGCGTCTTAAAAAGCGTGTGCTCTACTTCCGCATGATATTGACGTATTTGCAGAACGTTAGTTCATTAGCTATTATTAGCTAGTGTTTCATTTGATTACGATATCGGTTAATCCGTGTCAATATGTGATCTGCGGATAATCTGAGTTTTTATTTCCAAAGGTTGCCGTGTTGAGCTTTGCAGGCCCACTTAAGGTGGACAATATGTGTCATTAAGTTCTAGTGAGTGTCGGTTTTCGTGAGCGGGTTCATTTCCAACTGTTAGCGTTTGTTTATCAGGTACTGTTTCACTTAAAGAAAGGACTTTCAAGTGAAATTAGTGGTTGTTTAGCCTTGACTTTATGGTGTTAATTTACTGGTCAATCTTGACTGTTAAAGTTAAGAAAAGTTTCTTTGGCCTCCTATTGTTCGGTGTGGTCTGTGTTTCAGTGAGCTGAGGCAGCGGGCAACCAAGGCGCAGAGCTTCCCTTTAGATTACAAGTTTGTCTTACGGGCGATGGACTTCACCTGAGCTCGTGTGTTCCTCTTCGGTAGTGTTTGCTGGGTTTACATTTCGGTGGCCTACTCGATGTGGGGTTACAAACGGAGGCACTTCTTGGTTTGAATTCAAGCATTAATTCCCTCAGGTGTCTCCACCGTTTGTGGTTAAACTTCTGCCGTACAAGCTTGGACCTTACTTCTGTTTTACACATTTATCATTGTACAGGGTTGTAACTTTTTATGCCCTAAAAGCCCATCTTACAAGCCAATGGGCATTAGAAAAATTTCGTGGTTCGCTCTGCAAGGTTCTCTAGTCTAGTAATTTGCAAGTTTGCCCAAGTTACGTTTTAATAAATATGTTCTAAGTATTTGACTTAAAACTGACGCTGTGTGTGCACTGTTATTTCAAACGTATTATTAAATTATTGGAATAGAAAGGGTCTTAAATAACGTGTCTTAACTAGAGTTGTTTTGTTTAAGTTATGGTCAAATTCAGCCTTACTGACATCTGTCAATTTTTATGTCAGATTGTTTTTGGTAGTTAATAAACACATTGGATATCCCTGTTCCCTTCTCCATAATTACAAGAACATGTTCCTTTATAAAAATAGGATTACTCCTGCGACAGCTCAGAGCGATGGTGGCGGATGGCGCGGGGCGTCGCGGAGGCTGGGCAAGGTTCGCTACTGCCAAGGGTAGTACGCAGAAGAGCTCATGAAGTGCCACCCTGGCACGGGAACCTGCCGCGGAACACTTATTATTACTATTAAGGGCATCACTTGGCATGCCTAGCAACAAGAAAAAAAGGGCCCACACAAGCCGTCTTCGAGAGGACTACGGAACTGGATCAGAGGTGGGTCACGTCTTGTACACAGACGATCTGGTGTACTAGCAGCTGCGAGGTTGAACACCTCCTGCCGCTTTCTTTCTCCCGACAAAGGATTCACAACAAAGTGCTACCTCAATGTCTGCTGTGTACGTGCTGCAATAAAGGTCCATCTTGTGTGCCGTGAAACCAGTATTCAAGGCTTTCTTTTAGTATAACATTGCGTCATTGAGCCACCATACACTTTACTGTAGTAATGTGTGTTTCATTTTACCTTGAAGTAACTGAGATAAATAAGACAAATGTCAATTTTGTTGTGCGTTTTTCGCACATAAAGGTTAATTTTGTTGTTTATTCTTATCATGTATATTCTCCCATTATAATCAAACAGTTTTCGTCTGTTATTCGACACTTTGTTTTACCTGTAGTTTTTTGCTTAATGTTGATTTTACTCATTTTTTCAGCTGTGACACATTTACACTTCGTTCCCTTTGTAATATCTTATTGTCTTGTCAAGCAAATTCAGTTTTCCATTTTAAAACATGATTCATATAAATATTGAGACCTGTGTCACAGAAACTAATGCTTAACTTGTAAACAGTTACCCTTAAGCTACAAATGTTGGTTCATTGTTTGCCCGTTTGCCTACTCACTTATTTGCTTAACATTTTCTTGTTTATTCTCGTTTCTCTTTCAATGTCTGTCGTATATACCTCTGTCGATGTTCTTTATCTGCAAACATTTTTCAAATTATATGTTGGTGGCAAGGCTTGAGTGTGTCGTTGCATGACAAATCCACTCCCTGCACAATCTTTCCTACGAGGTGTTTGAGTGATAAATTGTTCAAATGGTTGAAATGGCGCTGAGCACTATTGGACTTAACTTCTGAGGTCATCAGTCCCCTGGAACTTATAACTACTTAAACCTAACTAACCTAAGGACATCACACACATCCATGCCCGAGGCAGGATTCGAACCTGCAACCGTAGTGGTCACGTGGTTCCAGACTGTTGCGCCTAGAACCGCTCGGCCACCACGGCCGGCCTGATAAATGGTCTCTACATGAGCCTCTTCATACTTTTACTTAAAATTTTACTTAATGTACTCTCCTCACGAACATCAATTCTAGGTACAAACTGTAAACTACATGAAAAAATGAGCAGCAGGGTGTGTCTATAGTGCCCACAAGGTATATTATATCTATTTCACTACACATTTCACTAAGTTTTGTATAATTATCGGAGCCACACACGCATATCCAATAAGTCTATGTGCAACATGTTAGTATATTCGTTCTTTCATGATCTCACCTGATCAATCAAAAGCATGAATGAGAGTGTACAAGATAAAATTCAGTGCCTAGATATGTGGGAGTAAAAGTAGTCTGCTAGTGTTGGAGAATAGCCAAAGCTATAAATCACGTACCAGGTAGCAGACAGACTTTAGTTCGCCATGAACGGAGCTCTTGTACAGATTGACACCACGCAATAGGGAGTTCTCTGGGCACTTCCAGAGGCAAGGGACACGTGGGTTCCAAAAGAGTTCGCTCAGCAATATTCCGGGAGACGCGGCACGCGCGTCTAAGTGTGAGTCAGTGTTTTCATAGTTATTTCTTATCTTAGATTTGTAGATTTCAGCTCCAGTCAAACTTGACGTCTTGCTCTCATCGCTCGTTGAGTGATAAAAGGATTTTTTTTTGTTAAATGTGGAACCTTATGAATAATTGCACTTAGTCATGCATGCAAGTTATTGTTCTGTTTCACACTTGTTCAGACATGTGGAAGTGTGATGAATCTCCTCAGTTGAGTCGGATTTAGTTCGTTGTTGATCTCACTAATACAGCATAATTGAACACATTTCTGAAACTTAGCTAATTTCGATTTTAGTTGGTTATCTAGTTCCCAAGTGCCCCTGTTGCCTCAGCAGATGTTAAGTACGGATTTTAGAACCTGAAATTCGTCGATCGTGTCTCACAGTAATATATCCTGTCCAAGTTTCTTAGCTATGATTGTTCGTCATACGACACAGAGAGCTAGTAGGAGCGTATTTATAATAAAATTCTATGTAAGTGATTATACACATACTGTATTATTAATAAATTACAGTATTGTTTCATAGTGTGTGGGTTATTAATATTTTGTTTTAAAGATATTTTTCCTTCCCATGAACCATGGACCTTGCCGTTGGTGGCGAGGCTTGCCTGCCTGAGCGATACAGATGGCAGTACCGTAGGTACAACCACAAGGTAGGGGTATCTGTTGAGAGGCCAGACAAACATGTGGTTCCTGAAGTGGGGCAGCAGCCTTTTCAGTAGTTGCAGGGGTAACAGTCTGGATGACTGACTACAGCCGTAATCTTTCCCGAGGGCATGCAGCTTTATTGTATGGTTAAATGATGATGGCGTCCTCTTGGGTAAAATATTCCGGAGGTAAAATAGTCCCCCATTCGGATCTCCGAGCTGGGACTACTCAAGAGGATGTCGTTATCAGAAAAAAGAAAACTGGTGTTCTACGGACCGGAGCGTGGAATGTCAGATCATTTAATCGTGCAGGTAGGTTAGAAAATTTTAAAAGGGAAATGGATAAAGTTAGATATAGTGGGAATTAGTGAAATTCGGTGGCAGGAGGAACAAGACTTTTGGTCAGGTGAATACGGGGTAATAAATACAAAATCAAATAGGGGTAATAAATAACAGCTCAGAAGGCAGTAAAGTTGAAGAGGAGTGGACATCTGTAAAAAGCGCAATCACAGAAACTGGGAAGAAAAACAGGTACAAAGACGGTAACTGCGAAGAAGCGATGGATGAGAAAGAAATACTTCAGCTGATCGATGAAAGAAGAAACTATAAAATTGTTCAGGAAAATGCAGGCATACAAAGATACAAGTGGCTGATAAATGAAATAAATAGAAAGTGCAGAGAAGCTAAGACAAAACGGCTGCATTAAAAACGTGAAAAATCGAAAAAGAAACGATTGTCAGATGGACTGACTCAGCATACGGGATAGTCAGAACAACCTTCGCTGACATTAAAAGCAAGGGTCGTAACATTAAGAGTACAACGGAAATTTCATTGTTAAATGCAGAGGAGGGAGCAGTTAGGTGGAAAGAGTACATTGAAGGCCTCAATGATGGTGAAGATTTGTCTGATTTGATAAAAGAACCAACGGGAGTCGATTTAGAAGAGATGGGGGATCCCGTACTATAATCAGAATTTAAGAGTGCTTTGGAAGACTGAAGATCAAAAAAGGCGGAGGGATGGATTACTTTCGATTATATTTTCTAAACTCATTGGGGTAAGTGGCAACAAAACGACTATTCACGTTGTGTGCAGTAGAGTCTGGCGAGATATCATCTGACTTTCGTAAAAATATCATCCACACAATTCCGAAGACTGCACGAGCTGACAAGTGCGAGAGTTATCGTACAGTCAGCTTAACAGCTCATGCATCCAAGTTGGTGACAATAATAATATACAGAAGACGGAAGAAAAAATTAGGGATGTACAAGATGACGATCAGTTTGATATTAGAAACGGTCAAAACACCAAATTAGACAATTCTGAGACTGCGGTTGCTAATGGAAGCAAGACTAAAGACAAACCAAGACATGATCATAGGATTTGTCGAGATGGAAAAAGTCTGCGACAATGTAAAATGGTGCAGATTGTTCGAAATTCTGATAACAATAGGGATAAGCTACCGAGAGTGACGGGTAATATATCATACGTGCAAAATCCGAGAGGGAATAATAAGAGTGGGTGACTAAGAACGAAGCGCTCGGATTAAAAGGGGTGTAAGAGAGTGATGTAGCCTTTCCGCCACACTGTTCAATTTCTATATCGAAGAAGTAGTTATGGCAGTAAAGGAAAGGTTCAGTAGTGGAATTAAAATTCAAATTGAAAGGATACCAGTGACACGATTCGCTGATGACATTGCTATCCTAAGTGAAAACGAAGAAGAATTGCATGATATGCTGAACTGTGTGAACTATCTTACGAGTACAGGAAATGAATTGAGGGTAAATCGAAGAAAGACAAGAGTGATGACAAGTAGCAGATATGAGAACAGTGAGAAACTTATCAGCATTGATTCTCACGAAGTATATGAAATTAAGGAATTCTGCTATCTAAGCAGAAAAATAACCAATGATGAAGGAGTAAGGTCATCAAAAGCAGACTAGCAGTGGCAAAAAGGGCATTCCTGGGGAAGAGAAGTCTACTAGTATCAAACATAGGCTTTAATTTGAGGAAGAAATTTCTGCGAATGTACTTCTGCAGCACAGCATCGTATCTAGTAAAACATGGACTGCGGAAAACCGGAACAGAAGAGAATCGAAGCATTTGGGATGTGGTGTTACAGACGAATGTTGAAAATTAGATGGACTGGTGAAGTAAGGAATGAGGAGGTTCTGCGCAGAATCGATGAGGAACGAAATATGTGGAAAACATTGACTGCGAGAAGGGACGGGATGATAGGAAATCTGTTAAGATTTCAAGAAATTGCTTCCAAAGTACTAGAAGGGGCTCTAGGGGGTGAAAACTGTAGAGGAAGACAGAGATACATCTAGCAAATAACTGGAGACATAGGTTGCAAACGGTACTCTGAGATGAAGAGGTTGGCACAGGAGAGGAATTCGTTGCAGGCCGCATCAAACCAGTCAAAAACCTGACGACCCAAAAATTAAAAATGTAATCCACCATCACAAAACCATAAAGGTTCGCATCCCTCTCCCGTAAGACTAGTCCGATATAACCAATGAAAATTTTGTCCATGGGATCATTTTCTCGCTTGAACTCAAGTAAGCCTTTCGTAAAACTGGGTTCGGGCTTGACGAATTTGCAATGTTCACACTTGCCCACTAATTTACGCACATACTTACTTATTGTGAGCCAGACAGATACTGGTTAACTTTTATAATGGTTTTATTCACTTCTAGATGCCCGCCAGTAACATGGTTGTCAAACGGCTAAAAAGAGGCCAGTACTAGCTCCTCAGGCAAACAGGTCTTAAAAGATTAGTCGCTCTTAGTCTTACAACATATACACCCTTTTCTCAGTTCATAACCTGGCACCTTTCTCCAGTATCAAGCTTTTGTGTCATCCCCTGAAACTGTGGTTCCAGTCTCTGTTTGTTCAGCAAATTCTCAAAGAACTCATGTACCTCGGAATACACGATTGGAACCCATTTAGAGTCTAGTAAATCCTGTCATAGCTCCTATTCCGTTACTTGCTCCTGGAACATATGGCTAAGGGTTTCTGTTACCTGATTGTTTGCTCTGTGGCTGTGTCTGACAGGTAAGCGAAAGGTGGAAACATACACAGCCCACCTCGCGATTTGTCCTGTCTTTCTGGATCTCGCGACCACTCAAATCAAAGCTTGACTGACTGTTTTGAGGACAAAATGACAAAGCTCCTAGTAGAACTTAAATTTTTGGAAGGCCAAAACCAAGAAGGCGTCCCACTCACATGAAGTACTTCAGTTCCTCGTGCGACGTGGCTCTGCAAGCGTAAGCTGAACGATGACGCTCACCATCGTTTTCTCGTGAAAGAACAGCAACGACCCCAGAATTAGAAGTACACGTTTCGACAATGAAGGTTCTTTCAAAATCAGGAACATCCAAAACCGGCAAAATACTCAGAGATAGTTTCATTGCCTCAAAGACCGCCTGCTGCGTTTCCCAATCTGGAAACTCAAACCTTTCTTCCTCAAGCCATTTGTGGCTCATAGTTGTACGAAATTCCAACTGTGCCCCCGCAAAGGAAGTAGAACAGTTACGGAAGTCCGGTACTGGTACAGATTTTAATACGACTTTTTTTTTTAAGAATTCTATAGTCAACTACCGATCGATAACTACCGGCTTGTCCCTTCGGTACCTGTAACATCGGTGACGCATACGGAGAGGTGGAAACCCGTATCACGCCGTCACGAAACCTCTCATCAATCAGCTGTCACAAAATTTTCATTTTGGGTGGCGCAACCGTGAAGGAGGTTGGCAAACCAGAATATCGTCCATCAAACCGATCTTATACTGAATACTGGTGGTAACTCCGAGTTCATTAGTCATCGCGACAGAAGAGCACACAAAGACTCCTAATCGAGCTTTAGTTTAGTAATCCCGCAAATGACTGACCTGAAACTGTTATGCACCGCGTGGCAATTGACATTTTGGACAGGCTGGCAAACAAGCAGCTTAAAATCCCTACCAAGACTGAAATTGAATGAAAGATTCTTCTCGGCATAACTAAGAATTAATCGTCTTCGCTGCATGAAATTACACCCCAATCACAAATTAACTCACAATTCTTCGGCTAATATGTATTCCGCAGGCCACTGAAAGTCCCGTAAAGCAACGCTTCCCTGTAAGCAACCTCCTAAATTCAAGACTTGTCTGTTGGCAGTCCGACATTTATGTAACTTTCCTCACATGGGGCGAGCTTAAAAATACCATGCCCTTTCTAGTACCAGTTATATTGGTAAGACAAACTTTACTCACAGAGATTGCTAGAAAACTGATGGGTTCATGATTGACATATGCGCAGACAAAAAGTGGGTATGGTCTAGTTATCACCCTGATTCTGTTAGACCGCTTGGATCGTGAACGACTCCCAGAATTTCCAAATCTTTGGCGTCAGCTGCTCGGACGCCCACTACGCCGTATGGGACTCTGGCTCAAAAAATGGCCGATATCGCCATACCGAAAAGAATCTGTAACCTTCGATGGAATCGTCTACCTCATCCTTTCAATCTGAACATTTCCAGTAAGTTCCCCTGTTGCTGATGTTTCAAAAATGCTTCTCGTATCGGCAATGTATGCTCTCGATTTTAAAGAACAATTCACTAAGTCGGAAAATTGATAAACCTCTGCAAAACAAAAAATCATTCGTGACTTGCCTTGTCGACGGTTTCCCCACTCTGTCACAGGCAATATCAATGCAGCGACCGCAATTCTAATCTCCTCATAATAAAGTTGGACAGTTCCGCCACGGGCATCGTCGAGTAGAAAGTATTTATACAGCAGTTCGTCCTCAACTCGTGAACATTAACTTTTCACACAATCTATCTATCTAAGTCATCCAACATTCACCTAACCTCCAGTATCTCAGCCACACTCTTACGTAACAAACCTCTCGTCACCAGATACGTCAACTGAAGGATCACCTGATGTGGAACGTTAATACAATCGCAGGTTCCTCAAAACTTTCCAACAGTCACAACATGTATCACACTTGTGGTAATTCATCTACCGCCTTTCAGCACTGACTTATTGAACTCTATATCGGCGGCTGGGGACTGGGTCTGTAGGAAGACGTCGTTTTGACCCATTTTGGGGTGACAGTAAACTCCATAAATCTGCCTCATCCAACCTTGATGACAACTTGCGTGCCCTTCGCTATTAATTCATGAAGTATTTCGCTGAGCTTGTTAAAGTAAACTACATTCTTGTCGCCTTAGCGTCGTGGTACTCCAGCCAGGTCCCCCTCAACTGAATCTCTGTACTTGTTGCCTGCCGCGGTTCATTCCAAAATAACTGATGCTCATTTCATTGGTGAAGATTTATTTAATAGTGTCTGGTAGTTTCATTTAAATTATTATCACCAGCTACTGATGAAAAAATTCTGCAGATTGAAATTTTGTCGAGTCCGCTATTTAAAAGCAGTGCACTTTATCTTAAGGGCAACTATCCTATTCGTTGCAATTATTCCGGGCAAGTTTTAGTACATCTCTTCTGGGCATTTAAGCTTTGTCTGGTCTGCCAATAAAAATGTGGAGATTCACTTTACTAAAATCTATTATTTTCAGAGCGGTTATTAAGGGTATTCATATAGTAAAATAATTTGGAGTATTGAAGCCTTTTCTTCTCGCCTTTTACAGTAAATCTGGTGTAACTGTAATTCTGGTGTTACAGAGAACTGTATAGCCCATTGCAATGCTGAGTTGCGCGAACAGATAGTTTACTTACCATCATAGGTAGTCAGTGGGCAGATGTTTTTAACACTTTATGTTGGGTTACAAGTTGTTATGTACCAGAATTTGTCCTTACGTTGCTGTAAAAGGAGTGGACTGTTATGAGTTCTTAAGATCGGTTGTTAGTCTGTTGTAGTTGACCTTGTATGGGATCCGCCCACCTACCATTACGATCGTGGATGGCAGTTCTGCACCACCGATGCTGTCTGTTGAATTACCACCGCCTAAGCGAGGTCTCAGTTGTATTCATATAGCTTCGTCTTATTCTAAACTTATGTAACCAACGGGCGTAATGCATTTGTTGTGTGTTTACTGCTAGTTTGCGGTGAATTTTAATAGCATTATTTAAATTTTATATCCAAAGTCAATTTAACGAATTTTGGAGTCTATAAAAATGGAATTCTCGGTTATTGCCAAAGTTTTATAAACAAAAGACAGATTTTGGTAATATGGGAAACATTATCATGTTAAAAATCTTGAAAAATGGTTTTTTTGGATAAAGTAGGGGCAAGTGATTTTTTTGTTAATGTTCTATTGAAATAAACAGTTTTGATGTTGACAACGGCGAATGCTCTTCATTGTTGTCTGGCCCAGTTGTAACATTCAACAGCGTATTAGACTGGTTGAAGGGTCTGCAAGACATGTAATATACATGCTGTGCAGATGGTAAAGTTGTGCAGTTGAGCATAATGATAAGGCCGGGTGCCTCGGGATACTCATAATATATTAATGTTTTTTCTGTACACATATTCCTGATGCATTTTGTGTATGTATTAATTCACATATTTACACTAGTTAAATTTCACCACTTAGTGCATTGCTGTTACTTATGTGTCTATATGACCATTTCTGTGTTCAACTCTTCTAGTCTTCAGTATATGGTGTTTGTGAATGTTATCCTTCCTAAATGTTCAGTATCCTCCTACTGAGTACACCACTTGCTACATTCGTAGTTACTACGTGTAACGAATACATCTTTGTCTTTTCGATAAATGAATGTTAATGGACATAATTCAGTGAGAGTGTCACTAGTCTTGAGTAACACTGGAAGTTCCGCTCGACACTTCCAAACCAGGAACTACATTTACTAATGATTCATTAAAAAATGTGACTCTTGTAACCCTTAGGCACCCTGTAATATCAGAAACTATCATTAGATACTTGTATGGAATATAAATTTTGTTGACGTGTAGAATCAAATAACTGGAGTTGAGAGGAGAGCAATGGAGTTTTAAGCGAATCGTTTCCAGGCTTTAGTTCTTCGCACGTTTCAATCGATGTTCAGTTTGATCGTCCTCTGTTTTCACTTCTCTTCTGTCGCAGGCGTTCGAGCGAATGACGCACGTTCATTCACAGCTGTGTTAATGTTATATGGCTATTTAATTTACGTAAATTTACGTAAAAATAGAACTGTACTAAGCATCAATGCAGATAGGTAAAATGGACTACGTGTGTAATTTGTGTGATAGTTGGTCGTGAACGAAATCAGCTCACAATTATTTGCCAATTGTCATGATTAAGAAAGATATCCTATGTACTGATAGTAGTGGCAGTCTGTGTATAATATATCTGTGGGATATCGATATCTAAAAAGATAGCGTTCTCAAATATTTGTCTAAATGCAGTCACACATGTAAAGAGAGGGAAATAATCGTACACCTTTGGTAGAAGTAATAAATTTTATTTTAATATTTGTTTAAATGGAGTTCAGTGATATTAAAGCTTCATTAACATTCATTTACACGAGTACTTTTAATGTCTGAGTTCGAAGATATTTTATTAGCTCATTTAATAATTTATTCACTTTAAATATCTGTGTGTCGGTGTCCCCATTCACTTTTCAGGCAAACAAGAGATTTAGTCCTGAGGTTCTCTGCTAGCACTTCCAGCACTGTCCCTACTGACGAAGCATCAATAATATGTCTTTCTGAGCCACTGTACTTGGTTCCACATGAATATGTTCACTGCCTAGCGAGCCGGTATCCCAGTCCACTTTGCAGACAGACATGACTCCCAGCCCTGACATTCTCCATCCAGCACCACAAACACCCTCTCCAATAATGAGGCATTGGTGATACGTCCTCCTCATACACAGTTCTAAATTCCTCACGAATATGTTCATTGGCTAGTGAAAAAGCCCTTGTCACCATACAATTTACTGTCACACAAGAGTCTTAGCCATGAGACTCTCTGACTTGTTTCTGCAACACGCTCCCCAACCTTGAGGCATTGGTGTGATGTCCTTCCTTTCCACTGTACTCAGTTCCTCACGAATATGTCTATTGGTTTGTGAGTCATTATCCTTTGTCCACTTTGTACACGCGCAACAGTTTTGCACTGACTTTTTCACCCAGCACCTCCAAAACCCTCTGTGACGACGAGGAACTGGTGGGAAGTCCTCGTCGTGAATACGTTTAGTGGGTAGTGAGGCGGTGTGCCCGGCCACCCTGAGGGCTCACGACGGTCTTCGCCCCGACTCTCTCCGCCCAGCACCTCCGACACCCTCTCCGGCGGCGAGGGATCGGCGGGATGTCCTCGTCACACTCCACCACAGGCGGCTCGTGGATCTCGGCAGTCGTCACAATCATACAGCCACCGTTCACCTGGACACAAAAGCAATTCTTCACTTTAAAATACATAAGAATTTCCTAACGTAACACCAGTAGCAATACTTTTATAATGGTCTGGGAAAAGGGTATGTTGTATGTAATCTAACTTATCCCTTAGTAGAGAGTTATCAATGAAGTTGTGTCTTTAGTGCCGCCTTACCTTCCCGATGACTTCGCCGCAGGCTACATCAACAGCAGCAGGCGGTGTCCGGGACTTCTCCGCCTGCGCTGCCAGCAGAACCAACTCGTCCACGTCTGAGCGCAGCCGCCAACGCGCGGCGCTCATCCTCTGTGGAAGATTTGTTTCCATCGTCACAATTCAGTCATTTGTTGATTTTCAGTTTTATTTTTCTAACTTTTATCTAACATCTAATATTTTGTGGGTATTTACCCACAGAATTAGTAAAATTAATCAAATTAGAATACCAAATTCAGCAGCCTTGTAACTTTCAGAATTAGCCAAAAGTCTTAGTTTTGGCAGGATCTACAAGGATTGTTTTCAAGACAGTCATTAGGTAACAATATCGACAGTATTTTATCTTGAGTCTGGATCGTAAATGTGTTGTAATTAGAATAGGGATTTAAGAAACTTCGTATAAATTAGTTAAACAAACTAACACGAAGGTACAAAAGAAAAGTTATTCAATGATGGTCTATTTGAAACTATGAGTAGCTAAGATAGATTAACTAAATCCAGAAACCCTTACAGTAGTCAGAGAAGTAATTAATTATCTTGGTAAACGTGGGTACACCTAAGAGTCATTACTGTTTTTCCGATAGTCTCGGTGTTCCTTACCTCTGGCTTTCCAATTAAATCGACGCCTATCAGGTCTCCGTAGAAGTCTTCCTCTGCCTCCCTCCCAGACCGGAAGCAGAACGCGCCCAAAAGCTTTCGGAACATCCGCGGAGAAAGAAAGTAGATATCACGTGACGTACTGACCAGACAGAATTATAATGTGTCCATTGTCGACTGCTGGACAGTCAGAAAATTTGTAATGAGAACAGGGAGAGGGACCTACGAAGATTTTTTACTAATCACTACACAATTATGTGGATGAAACCTCCAGAAACGTCAAAATCTGTGATAATGTACGATTTTTAAAAAAATTTAAATATTAGCTCACGAATAATTTACAAGTCCTGTCCAAAGTAACTGTTTTAGTTAGTACAGTAATAGACGTAGACCGAACACATTTTAAGAAAAAGTGCCGGGCTTCACTGTTCATTTCGGAACAATGTACGATCAGTAGACATTATATTATGGGACAAAACACAGCATTATAGGTAACTCGCGTGGTACGTTTTTCTTTTTCTTTTCGGTTTCTTTGTCTGTTGTTCACGTCAGCTGATACCTCGAGGACAAACAACTGTTCACACTAGTTACTGTTGCCCGACTTATATTCGCTCTCTGTACAAATTTCCACACATGCTTTGCCGTACGATTTTAAAGCCACTTCGACATGTAAAGAGCCTACCACCAATTTTCCCATACATGGCGTCATAAGAGTACGAGGTACGTGTGTCAAATGGGCAAATGTCCAGCATATAGTGGATACCTTCTACTATGGACAGGAAAGAATAGTGGAGTGAGTTAGCATTTGCACTTTATATGGCGTTAAGTGAGTTAAAATTACCGTTCAGCTAAGTCAGTGATTTTTTTGAGTTGTTCTAAAGCCACTTGCTGAGGAGAAAGATGAAACAACTCATATGGAAAGAGAATGTCATCTTGCTGCCGCGTCGTTGTCCAGTTTGGCCGCTGACGTGATTATATCTCAGTTTCCTTTTCTGTTGTCCAATACTTAAACATGTAGACTTGAGTTCCAACAAACTCTAAAAATTCTCATAACCAGATGGTAGTTGTTTAAGACTGTAAGCGTCGTACGCTCACTAGTAACTGAGTTGCTTAATATTGTTCCTTTCTGGAGCTAGCAAAATCACCTCCATTTGGAGGTAGAGTAGCAGAGTGTGCAATAATATTAACGTCTCAGCAGCCATTATTTCACTTGAGAGGGAATGAGGCGTGCTGACGTTTAGCATTAAGTATCTTTTTATTACTCCATTTACAGTGAGAGGCCTGGTTAAATTAGTTTCACGTGGAGTGCCTTAGACAGCATGCGTTGCTCATTGGTAGCGAGGTGAAACTCAACATGCTCTCCTTGAAATTGCTTCAAAACGTATCTCGTTTTTAACGGTTTGTGTCCTTCGGAGCTTCCATTGAATGATACGTGATTCACAGCTACGGCTGCGAAATACTCTAAAATGTAACACTCAGGCTCATAGGAACTCACGCGCACATGCAACCAAATATGTGGTGCTGATGTACAGCTAACTCCCAATGGTGCTTAAATGTTGACCACGACAAGAAAAGAAGAAAGTGGAAAGAGAGAGAGAGAGAGGGAGAGAGTAAATGATCCACTCGTTTTTTCTTAAAAACTTAGAAGTAACTACCTCTATTTGGAAGGGACACTCCCAGAGTGGAACTGCAAGTCGTACACTAGACACTTTGTTCGGACAAATAAAATGTAGCACGTTATACTGTTTTTGAATGTTCCACAGAAAATAAATTACCACCTAATATCCGAAGGAAGTGTAGTTTGACATCTAATAATCTTTGTGCAGACACATGATTTATCACGAGATATCTAGGGGAAGGCAATAAATTGGTTGACACCGAAAATTAACCTGAAATATACAACATGTTGTGATCTTACCAATTTTTTTTAAATCGATTGAAAAGTTTAACACATTCACAAGAGAAAGGAGCAAAAAATAATCATTTAAGTAAAACTGAATTCTGAATATACCACATCATTTAATCGGACTAAAAAGCGTAAAATGATTTCTCACAGTCCCATACATATTCTTATGCTTATAAAGAAACTGCTGAAAATTTGTGATTGTGAACTTTTACTATCCGTGGTAGTTCTTGTAAGATTAAAACCGAAAAACGTGGACCACGTGCAATATAGCTACACGTTAGTCAGCAGGTGAATTATTCATGCATCATTTAAGTATTGCGTGTGCCCTATGTTTTTCGCTTTAAATGTTTCAAGTATTTTCATAGACATTAAAAATTCGCTATCACAGCTTTCCCAAACTCTCTATACGGTGTTCGTAATCTGTATGGAGCTATGAGAAATCGTTTTATACCATTTGGTCAGATTTAAAACCATGGTAAACTAAAAAGTGGTTTTCCCTCCAATAGTTATTTTCTGTTTCTGACCTCACACGGAGGCTTACCATCTACCGTTCATCCCGCAGGTCATTCGCGACTGGATCAGAAAAAGGTGGAGATGGCAATAGTACATAAACTACACTCCGCCACACACCAGATAAGCTAGTGATTTAATATTGCATTGTCAGCCATCTCTGAGCTATGATGGACGATTCAAGACTCTAGGTCACATTTAAGTTAATTTAGAATCAATTGAGAAATCTGTACTGAAGAGACCGACACACAGCTAAGCGACCTAACGGGAACATGCTTGAAAGTAGCGCCTTTCTGGTGATGTGATGTTAAAGATAATTCCTAAGAAGCCATGAATCAAGCACAACTCAACATTCAGGTAATCAGTAAGTTGACAAACACGTCGCGAGTCAAGTATAGGAGTCTAAAAGCTTAACTCCATCCTAATCGGCCAAGGAGGCCCAAATTTACCGACCGGCCGCTGTGTCATCCTCAACCGACAATCGTCGCTGTAAACGGATATGGAGGGGCATGTGGTCAGCACACCGCTCTCCCAGACGTATGTCAGTTTACGAGACTGGAGCCGCTGCTTCTCAATCAAGTATCACGTCAGTTTGTCTCACAAGGGCTGAGTGCACCCCGCTTGCCAACAGCGCTCGACAGACCGGGTGGTCACCCATCCAAGTGCTAGACCACTCTGCCAGCACTTAACTCCAGGGAGTCTACGGAAACCGGTGTTACCATTGCGACTAGACCGCTGGCGAGTATAGGAGCCAGAAACTGCCTCACATATGACAACTATGTATTGGTGACATCTTGGAGTCCAGATGTGTGCCTGCGGGCGGCGTAGAGCTTATCAGCTAAATAAATGTCCTGCTGTTTTGAGGTCCCGGGGAAGAAAATGTATAACCGAGGATGAAGTTTCTTTTCTCCTTTCTGCAACGAAAAGAGTTTGTAAGTGTATGGGATAGAGAGACACACGGAGAGAGTGTGTGTTTATGTGTGTGTGTGTGTGTGTCTGTGTGTGTGGGGGGGGGGGGGTCACAGAGAGAGAGAGAAAGAGAGAGAGAGAGAGAGGAGAAAGAGAGAGGTAGGGATGTAGGGAGAGAGAGAGAGAGAGAGGGAGGATGGGAGCGAAAGAGACAGACTGAAGCCTTGAACTGTGCTGAGAGACGTGGACGGTGGTTCAAATGATTGCTGGTTTGCCCCTGAAAGTCAAAGCTGAGGTTACTAGCCAGTGCTTAACAGAAGACTTCAGCATAATTGGAAAATGGATTGCTGTCAACATACTAAAGCAGGTTGAGATTAACAGTACTGAAACATACTCCCGCAATCTTTTGCAGTTAAGGTCTGTTTTCTTACGCACTGAATGGACTTGTAATTCATTCTAATCTCTGCATTTCTAAGGCGATATTTTCTGATGCATTCTATAACAGTACGGACAAATCTCATTTATCCAGCTCAAATACTTTTGTGTGGGAAATCAAGTATAGGACCCATGGAGCATAGTAAGTCCTGCCATGACTTTGTCAACTTCTTCTTTCTCTCTTTTGTCGTTTGTATTTGTAGCGCATTTGTAATTGTTCCGCAGATTGCATTACATTTTAGGATGCCGTTATTAATTTCCTTCCTGAAATCCCGTCGTTTGATCATGTGCGTATAGCAGAGTATTAGAACATTTCTATCTGTTGATCTTTATGCCGTAGCTGACACTGCGTTTCCAAGCACTGACTAGGTCACCCACCAAGAAGTTGAAAAGATCTGGAAACAGGTTACTTACTTGTCTAATTCTCTGTTTTATTGTTACTTATTTACACAAGTTCTTTAGTCTTTAACATAATTTTTCTTTCTTTGAAACAGCTGCCAAAGAGTTGATTAGACGCATCGCGAACCCTTTTCTTTTTTTGCATAATCTGACACATCACAAGTCTATTGCCTTTCTCAAAAGCATTTTCATAATCTACAAACATTTTAACATATCTGACTTAAATTCTTTCCTGTTCTTTAACCAGTGCCTTCCCCTAAAGGATACTGTCTTTACAGGATAGTTCTCTTCTATAGCAAAAAAAGCGCATGCACCAATACTCGCTGTTAAATAAAATAGTGAATAGCTATTGGAGAACCTTCCGTGTTGTAGGTCGAGGCACTTGAAACTCTTTTATTCCTGACGTTTATTCCATATTTGTGTTGGACAACTATTGAGGGGATCGTGGTTCCACCACGTTTCGCGACTGACATCTTGTGTCTGCAAGTCTTAGGGTATTCGAAATCTGCCTGTGGACGAAGAGCCAGGACAAATATGCCTCATGGACCACGATCATATAAGCTGTAAGATTCAGCATCAGCTAAACTGAATGGACTCGAAAGTAACCATTACATGAGCAAAATTTTTGTTTCTTCGTTTAATGCTACTACATAAGACATACACAGCAATCAAATAACATTTATTTACACTACAGAGCAGATGTGTATCTAGAATGTCTGCTAAATATAGGGCGATGGGGAGGGGATGTAGGCAACTCATATTAGCTCTCTTGTGAAGTGTCGAATGACAAAGAGACCTCACGATACATTCCACTACACAGCACCCAATAACTGTTACGCATCTCTTCAAACTTATTCAGAATTTTTATTTCTGTCTCGCTGGCGATACAGAATATCAATTTCTTTCTAGGGAGGAAATCTACCCCATCTTCTCCTCGCAGGATACGCCCATGTTCCAGAAAGCTAAAATTAATTGTGTTAATATATCTGCTGCTGGTTAATCACGCAGAACAAAATAAAGCACCTTTATGATCTACACTATATGCAGTATGTAAAATGATATAGTGTTCCAACATGTCCTAGAATAACGTCCCTGGGTAGTCACTAAATTCACTTGGTAATGGAAACAAAAACTACTGGAATTTACAGAATGCAAAAAATTCAGCAGGGTACATAAGTTACCGAGACCATGTCCGACAATACAGTGAAACTACTCTCGAAGAATGAACATCAAGTCTGATCACCGGAAAGAATCGTTTCCTTCGGTGAATCGTATCTGGTCGGCTAAACATCTAAATAAAGCTGGATACGAACGATTACAAATGTGAGGCCACAGCGATCAGCAGCAGTAGTTTACACTCGACGTCAACAGCAAATGATGTTAGTGTGGATAAGAGATGACGGAGACAAGATATTGGCTCGCCACATACGGTTTCGTGTAGCGTCCCACCCTACGCTATCTTTCTACGTTTTTCTATCTCAAGACGGTCCTCAACAAGCAGTTCAAATATTCAGTTAATGACCTTTTCTCACCAAGAAGAAACATTACAGCACGAAGGATAGCACTACGAAAATTACAGAAGCACAGACAATATCCTTACGCAACGCGATTCGCAATCGCAATGTTTCTTCTCAACTGCCACCTCGTGTTGTACGATATTTCATTGTTGACAAATTCCTCTGGGACCCAAACTAAGGAACAAAGATAGCTCCTGAATGTACCGCAACGCTTTACTAGCCATAGGTAATACGTGGCTTATCTGTCTTTGTAACCTTCATCAATGATAATGTTAGTATCGAATTAAACATTTCAAAATCAGATTCATTATTTCCCTACTAAGCAATACAAAAGAATAATGTGCATTTGAAAATGTCCCAAATCGAAGCTAATGTGCTGATAGAAGTTTCTATAATTGAGTGCAGCAACATGCAGCACCCACAGATGCCTACAGAATTGTGTAATAAGTTTACTTTCAAAGCAAGACGTTGACCAACACGACTACAACATGTCTGTTTCACAGACCGATACCTTAGATCATTAGTATGCGGTGAAATGGGAGTGGTAACTACTTGTGAATATGAAAAGATTCAAGACAGTCACATCTTGTGAAGTTTCAGTAACACTGAACTTTTAGTTGTACGAAATACGTTTGTATCAGACATTTCCCAAGAACTTTTGAGATTTATGAACCGACGCACTGAGTGTGTCTGTGGGTGGTTAGGATATGCAGATACGTCTTTTTAGATCTTGAATAAAATTAGGATGGAACGGAGTAAGCGTCGAAAGAAACTAAGAAACCTATGCGATGATGTCAAGGAGACACCGTAGTTTGCGGGGAAGACACATTCAATACAACAGTGAATTAATTTGGGAGGAATGCATGCTGAAGGTCAAGCCGTGTTTAGAAACAGAATCGAAATGCGTAGGCTGTAGTAAATACTTTAATAAAAGCGATTATTTTCAGGGCGGTTATTAAGGGTATTCATATAGAAAAATAATTTTGGAATATTGAAGCCTTGTCTTCTCGCCTTTTACTGTAATTCTGGTGTTACAGAGAACTGTATAGCTCATTGCAATTCCGAGTTTCACTTACAGATAGTTTGCTTACCATCATGTGTAGTCATTGGGCAGATGTTTTTAACAATTTATGTTGGGTTACAAGTTGTTATGTACCACAATTTGTTCTTACTTTGCCGTGAAAGGAGTGGACTGTTATGAGTTCTTAAGATCAGTTTTTAGTATGTTGTAGTTGACCTTGTATGGGATCCGCCCACATACCAGTACTGCACCACCGATGCTGTCTGTTGCATTATCACCGCCTAAGCGAGGTCTCAATTGTATTCATATAATTTCGTCTTGTTCTAAACTTACGTCACCAACGACCGTAACGCATTTGTTGTGTGTTTACTACTAGTTTTCGGTGAATTTTAATAGCATTATTTAAATTTTATATCCAAAGTCACTTTAACGAATTTTTAAGTCTATAAAAAATGGAATTCTCGGTCATTGTCAAAGTTTTATAAACAAAAGTTAGGTTTAGGTAATACGGAAAACTTTTCTTGTTAAAAATGTGGTAAAATGCTTGTTTTTTAGAAAAATAGGGGCAAATGAATTTGTGTTAATGTTCTGTTGAATAAAATAGTGTTGGTGTTGACAAAGTCGAATGCTCTTCATTGCTGTCTGGCCCAGTCGTAACATTCAACAGCGTATTAGACAGGTTCAAGAGTCTGGAAAACATCTCAATATACATACAGTAAAGTTCTGCTGTTGAGCATAATGATAAGGCCAGGGGCCTCCAGATACTCATAATATATTAATGTTTTTTCTGTACACAATTTGCTTATATTCTCTGTGTACTTATTAATTCAGCAAGTTACACAAATTAAATTTCCCCACTTAGTGCAGTGCTGTTAGTTATGTGTCTGTGTGACCATTTCTGTGTACGTCAACTATTCTAATTTTCAGTATATGTTGTGTGTGAATATTATCTTTCCTAAATCTTCAGTAGGCCCACTACTGAGTACACCTCTTGCTGCATTCCTAGTTACTCCATGTAACGGATACATCTTTGTCTTTTCGATAAATGAATGTTAATGGACATAATTCAGTGAGAGTGTCACTAGTCTTGAGTAACACTGGAAGTTCCGCTCGACACTTCCAAACCAGAAACTACATTTACTAATGATTGATTAAAAAATGTGACTCTTGTAACCCTTGGCACCCTGTAATATCAAAAACTATCATTAGGTTCTTGTATGGAATATGAACTTTATCGACCGTTAGAATCAAATCACTGAAGTTGCGAGGAGAGCAATGGAAATTTAAGCGAATCGTTTCCGGGCTTTAGTTCCTCGCACGTTTCAATCGATGTCCAGTTTGATCGTCCTCTGTTTTCACTTCTCTTCTGTCGTAGTCGTTCGAGCGAATGAGGCACCTTCATTCACAGCTGTGTTATAATCTCATATGGCTATTTAATTTTCGTGAATTTACGTAAAAATAGACTGCATTAAGCATCAATGCAGTTAGGTAAAATGGACTACGTGTGTAATTGGTTCGATAGTTGGTCGTGACGGAAAGGAACCCACTATTATTTGCCATTTGTCATGATTAAGAAGGATATCCTATGTACTGATAGAGTGGCAGTCTGTGTATAATATTTCTGTGCGATATGGTCATCTAAAAAGATGACATTTGCAATCGAGACGGATTTAAAGTAACATTATAAAATCACTGATTGCTGTTATCCCGTAAGACATTATGTCTGTTTTTGCAAAATCTCCTCGCACACTTGCCTCGTTCTTCTTGCTGTCCATTATTAAACTTTTCTGCGGGAGAACGTTATCGCGCCGCTGAGGATCTGGCCGTTCACAACCTGTTTTTGTGATTTCGCTAGTTCAGGCCCCTGTTCTTCTCATTAATATCGAGACCCTCCTGTTGTGCTCTCGTTCCAACATCATCATCATCTTCTTCGTCTCGTTCTTAGCGTAGCCCTATTGGAGCGTGGTCTGCTTTTTTTGGTCAATGTACACCTTTTCTTAAGTTCTAACACTATCTGTGGGTTTAGGATCCTTGATTGTAGATATACGTTTATAGTACCTATCCAATACGGTTAAGGTCTTCCGCGTTGTCAGTGGTCTTCAAGAGTGAGACGATAGGCTAAGCTGATGACTAAAGTAAGTGGTATATGAAGTGTCCATACCACAGACCGCTCCATTTTTGGATCTTTTCGTTGATTGCAGCCACTCCAGTTAGTTGTCAGATCGTTGTCTTGTTACTGTGGCCGAGCGGGAAATGGATAATCGTCTTCTCAGCATCCAAAATTTTCATAATGTAGTGAAACTTCAAAACTCCTTGGTGTGCGCCAACGCTCAGTACCACATAATGCAACTGTCTTCACCTTTGTGCCTTATATCTTTAGGTTTATGGAGATGGGCATCTCGTTCTCACAAATAATGTCAGTGATGTGTCTGAATCGATCCAGATCACTGTGGTTGCTGCTTGCTCATCCTCTTACCTGCAGTCGAGAACCTAGATATAGAAATGTGTCCATCTTGCTACGTGTTTCAATAGCCTTCCTTGTATCCACCACGTGCATCACATCTTCACCATATTGGATTGTAATCTATACTACTTTCTATAAGGAGCTTGTTATGGTAAACATTACAGTAAAAAAGAGCAAGTATGTAGCTGAATTATTTTATTATCTGTATCACAGATGATCATTAAATTCAGAAAGGGATATTGGCAATAGGTATACTGCAGATAGCGTCAGATAACACATACTCTAAAATCACTCACGAAAATTAAATAAATGACTGAAGGAGCGTATATGAGTAGCCATAAAATTTAACTGATACACTGTGTTAACTCTTTCGCGGGCACATTTTTTGTAGCAACTCAGTGAACATAATATTTTGCTAGCCTATTCGAAATGTGATCAACTTACAGTATATATTTTTGAATAAGTCTATTTTTGAGATATATGACCAAAAGCTATGTTAGTACATATATCACAACGCCATCTTTGTGAGGAATTTAAATTGGTTGTAAATGGGTTTCCCACTTCCCTTTTGAGTGTTGTTATGTGTTGCCACTACATGTAAGTAAAATATTGAACAGTGTTTTCGGTTTTTATTTTATATTTTCTTTTATTTCATTTTGAAAATATTTGTTAGCGATATTAATGTATACTTACCGCAATTTGAAAACAATCCTTGAAAATTTTGTCACGAAATAAAGCTACGAGTTGATACAGGATGCAATAAAGTATATTGCAGGAGGGAAGCAATGTGTTCTGACAACAGTATTAATCCCACGACATACAGAAACTAATTGTTGTAGCAGTTTTAGTACATCTTGTGCAGGGTACTACCACAACATGTCTGGCACAGACAGAGGTGATAAGAACTGTTCCCAAAAGTTTTTGGATACCCCTTAGTCAGTGCTAAGTATGCTTCCTAAGGACCACAAATGACAGATTAATTTTGCGGGAAGTATACTTCCCAATCCGCTTGCAGAAACTATATTAGTGGTTACCATAGTTCCCAATAACCATTAATACACCGCTTTTTGTTGGGATACGTACTTCTCGCAGTCCTGAAGGCTGTATTTCACAACAAACTAAAACTACAGCTGCTGCAGGGGACTGCCACTAGATACCAGGAGGGTACAGAAGTGCTAACACATATTCCCTTGCATACTATAAATATACACTACAGAGGGAAGTACACCTTGCAAGGGTTAAAATAATCAAACAATAGATTGCATCACATAGGTTCTACACTAAGTGTGAACCTCTACCGATTTTTAAAAATCACAAAAAGATAAGGTTCCTATACACATATTCCAGCAGTGCATTAAGTAACCTGAAATGCAAGGGAGAATGATGAATTGGAGGGCATAAAACATTAGACAAAACAATTAAAATACTTTGCTATAGTAATGTTGCGACACATAAAATATAATCGATCTCTGAGGCTCTGCAATATGATTTCACTGAACGCTAGACCGTGCTAACAATTAAACATCACTGCAAGACAAAAACGATAGCAATTTAAATATGTAAATATCAAAGTATGTAAACTATGCACTGCAAACAACTTTAACGGTCTCAGCAAATCCCTAACTGCAGTATCATCCTCTGATCAGTTTTAGATCTCATGTCCAACACGTTCAGGACACAAGTACAAATTAAACTGAATTGGCTAAATGACACAAGTGATCTGCCTAACACGTGACTGGCTGTAGCTGTAGATGAATCACTATACTAAACCAGTGTTTCGCAAATATATTCCTCAAAGCGCTTCGTGACCTATCGATACTAACTATAAAATATCTTTTTGAAATGCATGCAATATTTATTTCACTTCACGCTAAAATATGACAGCCAAAACAGTTGTAGGACAAAAATTTTATTAAAATTCTTGACCAAGGGTTCGGTACTATCTAAAGCAGAAAACACTGTGAAGAAATAAAGCCAATGTTTAAATTACAACTTTCATAGACTTCTCCTTATAAATAGCAGCATTTCTGTAATGTGTTCTGAAAAGATTCATTTCAGGCTGTAATAAACTCATGCATAACAAGAAAAAATGTCCTTTATACTCACATAAAGAAAGGAAGCCACTTAGCAATGAATTTTAAATTTGTGTGATAATACTGAAGCTAAGTTTGATCACTGGTAACAACATGGTGAAGACTGCATGCTTGACATTATTTAAATCTTATCCATCAGTACCAAATTTTTGGTTCCACAATAACAATAAAGTCACTTTTACAATATTGCAAAGCAAACAATTATTCGAAGATAAATATCTATAAAGATTTTATTTAACTGTTACATATAGAACTGTTAAAAGGAACAGTATCAGAATGTAGACACTAATGTTTAAGTTAGAAGACCGATAATCCCCCATAATTCCGGAGCATTTTAGATAATGTGCATTAGCAAGAGGAGGGGGTGGGGCGACATTGTATCCACTCTGAAATTTTTTTAAGAAAATTCGTCAATTCTTGTTGAACGATATTAACAACATGCTTCTTAAAGGGCATTTGATAGGCGATCATAGTCCAGAAATTGAAAATACCCTTAGCACAGTCAGAAATAACAACACAATTTCAATAAGGTGTACTGCCGGTTTTATGAACACCACAAAAAATATAAAAAGCCAAATTCGGTCATTGTTTTTGATGTTTTCTCTCAATATACCTTTTAAAGAGATGCTGATGTGCAACTAAGGCCCTGAACTTGGAAATACTGAAAGCGACCTTCATTGTAGAAATTGGCATCTACTATGGAGACTTAAATTTTTCAGTTGAGATTAAATGAAAAATTTAAAACATGCTAGGTGTATGAGAAAAGTAATGTGACTGATTTTTTATCTACCAAAGGTTTTTTTTTCGACCAACAGTGTTGGTCCCTACACAGTAGTTTCTTTGGGCAACTTTACGTCGGTAGAATCGTTGTTCCCAGGCTTGGCAGCAGCGCCGAAAGGCTTTAAGTCGTCGGGCCTTCAATATGTCAGTCACATTCTTTCGAATGTTTCCAGAGTCCCAAAACGACGTCCTTGTAAGAAATGTTTGGTTTCGCTAACAGAAAATGCATGACAAGGACTCAGATCAGGTGAATAGGGTGCCTATGGGATATCAGGAATGCCTTTTGTGGTGAAAAGATCCGTGATCGAAATGGCTGTGTTAAATGGAATGCTATCACGTTTCCGCGTCCATTTGTCTGCATGTCCAGTCGGTCTCACTTGATTTAATCTTCTCCTGAGTGTCTGAAGGGCATTCTTGTGTAACACAAGGTTGACAATTTGTTCTGAAGGAACAATTTCATTGTGCATGATATTACTACAGTCAAAAAAGTAAATATGAGTTGTTTTGGTCTTTGATTTACTCATTCGAGCTTCTTTTGGTAGAGGAGATCTCTCAGCATGCCACTCCTCACTTTGCCCCTCCGTCTGAGGATCATACTCAATAATCCTGGATTCATCACCCATGATCACACTACTGAAACATTCGCAGTTAATGGCAGTCTTCTCAAGAAGACCAACACACATGTTTCTTTGATTGTTGTTCTGCTCAGTTGTGAGGTTTCTCAGCACGATTTTTGCTCAGACCTTCCATATGTGCAAATCTACAGTCAGATCTTTGATTTAAGGTGAAAGTGGTCAAGTTTGACAGGTAACCCATTATCTTTATTGTTAAATGTCCGTCTGGTCTTGAAAGCCCATGCACACTTTCGACGTTCTCGTCGGTTTTTGATTTTGAAGGGCTCCCTGAGCGAGATTCATCTTCACCGTGCTAACAGCCTTCCAAAAATGATTTGTGCCAGCGAAAAATTTGTGCTGTTGACAAGGAATGATTCCCATAGACCTGTTTCAATTTTTCAAAGGTCACACTCATTGATTACCCACGTTTAACAATAAACGTGACTGAATGACGTCGTTCTCATTTTCGCTGTTCCATTACTGTAAACACACAAAGGAAATCATGTGATTGGTGTAAAGAGCTGAAAACTCAGACTGCCAGAAAGTGACGATCACGCCAGTGTACATAGCACTGCCAGATCGTTCGCAGTGCTGTCTGCGACATTACTTTTTCTAACACCACACATATTGGAACCTGGTAAAATAATTCCCTAAAAACAAAAATATATTTTTCAAAGTGTCAGCTTGCGAACCTTTCGAAAAAACATCATCGATATGGGCTTTTGGAGGTGAAGACCCACTTTTGTATCCCTGATGACTGCACGACACAATACTTTACGCTTTGGCTAAACCAATCAACACCTCATTGGACAGTTGATCACTGGAAAAGTTATGCCTGGTCGTCAGCAGAGGACTGTTCAAGCTGGTGGAAGCTCTGCAATGGTGTGGGATGTGTGCAGTTGCTGTGATATGGAACCCATGATACGACTAGATATGACTCCGACAGATTACAAACGCGTAAGCATCCTGTCTGATCACCTGAATCCATTCATGCCCATCACGCCCAGTGTGCAATCCGATGTACTTGGGTAATTCCAGCAGGACAGTATGATACACTGCACGTCCAGAATTGCTAGATAGTGCCTCCAGGAGCACTCTTCTGAGTTTAAACACTTCCTTTGGCCGACAAACTCCCCAGGCATGAACATTACTGAACATATATGGGATGCTTTGCAGTGAGCTGTTCTGAAGAGATCTCCCACTTCTCATACTCTTACGGATTTATGGACAGCCCTGCATAATTCATAGTGTCAATTCCAAGCAGAACTACTTCAGACATTAGTCGAATCCATACGACATCGTGTTGCAATACTTGTACGTGCTGGCTGGTCCCTGCACTATATTCTACAGCTGTACTAGTTTCTTTGGCTCTTCAGCGCATAATCCACTTGTAATCCATTCACTTCAAACTATTTATGAATGGAATCACAGTTTACATCTCCTCAGTTGGTCAATAAACATATAATACCAACATGTACATCACCTTCGAAACAATAATTAGTGCTATATACAGAGTGCATGAAGAGATAATCATCACACTATTTACATACATGTCATGAGGTTTATCAGATATCACTTTCACTTCTCAGTACGTCCCACAATCGGACCACCTGTATGGCCTTCATTTCCAGCTGTACTATATTAATTGCATTTTTTATGCTTGATAATTTTTTATTGATACACAAAACTTCTTGGAAAATTCTGTGCTAGATTTGTGGCTCGTAGTAAAATCCCTTTATGGACACTAAGTAGAAAAAGAGAGCTAGCAGTACAGCAAAAATTAATCGAAAACATGCTAACAGCCAGGGAAATCATGTTCATCATGCAACAACACACACACACAAACACAGAAGAACTTTGTGTCCCTGGATGCACTGAAAACATTGAAGAATTATGTAGCAGTACACTAAATAAATTGCCTCTCATTAATTCGCCTACCACTTCAGCACAGATACTCCAACTCCATATTTCTTGTAAATTCCAAAGACCTCATTGGCAAACGATGTAATAGGACTGCTTGAACACCATCAATATACTTAAAACACACTACACCACAGCCCAAGGCCATCACTTCTTGGTATGTCAACAAAAAATCAGCCCCTACAATCGTATCACTAGCTAAATTCCACACAGTTACTGAATTCGGATGCAGCTATAACCCTGACAAAGAAAATCAATACCTACTTGTCTCTTTTCTTCTCTGCTCCTTTTCTGGTAATCATCTCTTTCACTTGAGTCCACAGTAAAGAAGGAATAGTTCATAAAGCTACACCTTCAGATCTATGATATGCTGATTCACTCAACCCAGACGACTGGCTTCCAACACCTGGAACACAGGGTAAAATTTGTTTGAAACGCTGGACTCTTCAGAGAATTGAGATAGCATTGACTATCACTTATCAACAGGTAACTCAAGCATACAATATTAAATACATTCAATTACTCATAGGCATTTTACATCCTGTTTTCAGCACTCAAATCAGCTCCACACATCAGTTGTCAATTATGTGGCTATTGGGCTATGGGTTATCCACTTGAACATTTTTTGTGGACAATCTGAGCGTATCTCTACAAAATAGGAACTTTAGTTTCTATCTTGTCAATGTCAGTGACTACCATTCATTTTACCAACTAGATATGACGAAAAAGTCTTCCAATCCAATCACTATTACCACCCCTAAAATTGTTGCTTTCATTACAATCACATAATTTCTCTGATGCCTCCACTTTCCGTTCCCATATCTATGACAATATGTATCACATTGCCGGTGACCACTATTCCAATTCCTCGGTGGCCTCAGACTAGGATAACAAAAATTACTCTTGCTTCTACCACAACTAATCTCTTCAGTATTGTCATATTTTAATTCTTGGAGCAAAATCTCAAAACCCACTAACTACCCTTTCACCTGACCAGGAAGAATAATCTGGCTCAACGTTTGAGTAAATTTTATAAGACAATTATAATTCAATTCAGTAGGACTGTAAGTATTGCTAAAAAATTATTTTTCCATGCCATGCATTCATAGAATGCAGCTGGATTTATAAAATCAGTATTATTAGAATTTTTCATAAATAAGTATGCCAATGATTATGTCTTGCGCTGCCTCAGACAAATCTTCTAACTGGAATATCTGATGAAACTCGTCATATGGCTCACAGTTTCTAGTCAATCTCAGTATTCACGTACTAAGGTCACCTACCAAACAGCCACATACAAACTCAGTTCTGTGATTAGCTGGCCATGTGGAGGGAAATACAAAATCAAACTCGTCTAGCCAAGCATGAGGATAAGTACCAATTCATATAATTATAAAAACTTGAGATATTAGAACAGGCAAGAAATGGTTATATTGAAAACGATGCCTCATTTCACAGTTTTCAGCATCACGATTAAAATGACCATGGTTGTAAAGAATTCTCCTCCTTTCATAAAGAGCTATAGGATCTCATTCATCTTCATGAACAGAATATAAATCACCATGATCTAGCACATGACCTCTGCTGTAACAATGCCTCCAAACTTATTTCAATTTTACGAACTCTCTCATTCAATTACTGACCTAATTCTTTATTCTCCTGTTACTCTCCATTTGAAATTCTCTGAAACTCCAAACGTCTGGACAGTTGCTTGGAAAATATATTGATTCCAAACTAAACTAGCAACCTCACATTAATCATGCCTTAGAAAGATATCAAGGCTATCCTACCTCGTATGGAAATTATCTGATCCAGTTAGAAATAAATGTCTTGGCACGGCTTAATTTGGCCTTTTCAGCTTCACACACATATGGGCAGTTGTTATGTGGTCACTCATGTCATGTCAGTGACGTAGCATTGATTCCGAAATAGGTGCTACAAATAATTATAAGGTTAGTCCAAGGGAACAATGCAGTCCTTTGTTCACTAAGACAAAAATAATGACGTTGATGAAACTTTATCTCTTCTCGTCATTGATATTCGCTGAAAACAACATAGCGGAGTTTGACACCGGAGAGAACATACTCTATCTTGATACCAGAAACAAAAAGGGTATTGACATTCCTAGATTAGACTCACAAAAATAGGTAACTTTCACAAAGTAAACTGTTTGAACATTTTGAATAAGCTGTCATACTCTCCAATCAATACATGTTTCAACAATTTTAGACGTAAGTTGTATAACTGGTTAATAAACAATCCATTCTACAGGATTGTGAGTACAGTTCTGTACAACTGGTTAATGTAGGATAAATCATTTGTATGTTCAAAGTGAACAATAATTTAGTAGTGATTACTACTGGATCATGCCATGAATACAAAATACATTCCACCAAATGTTGTATGGCTAATAAACACTCTGAATGCGAATAAAGTCCCTACTTTTTCAGAATCATTTACACAAGAAGATACAGTACCACTTGAACCCTGATCGGCATTAAGAGCTGATTGTGCAACAACAATAGTGTAAGGAGCCATCTTTTTATTTGTCTTATGTAACCTCCTTCTAATGCTTGCACATTGATTCTGCAATAATATTTCGTACTTTAAAATTTGTTTTTAAACCTGATAATAATGTAGCATGAGGGAAATTAAATTTTTTAATCTAATTACTTCTTAACTGGGTAGAGCAATGAAACATTCTGTCAATCCAGTCTTTCTTTCATGCCGATTCTTTGAAACCTGTAAATTTTCCTGTAACAACTTCTTCAGCTCACTTACAGATCACTGCAGGATTACTAGACTCTCTTCTACAGAAACAACTGTTATTTTTTTCACAGCAGAGAGCCTCTCTGCAGCTCTTACCTTAACCGAGTGCACTAAATCTCCTCGAAATGTCGTCCACAGTGAATTCAAACTTCTGCACTAAATTGCAGAATAGCACTACCTTGTTGTTGACTGGGAACAGCCAGCAAGTTATCACTAAACCAGTTGGTACTAGTCTGCAATTTCACTCTAAGTTCCTTTCCACTAGTTCTGTTGCCAACATTTAATTAGGCCCCTTAACATTAGACTCCAAATTGTCCCATAATTCTTGGAACATTAGCATATTATTAATTTTATAATTGTGTTTTGAAACTGAATTACTTCTCTATTGCTCATCAACAGGAGCTATAAATCATTTACAGAATAGCACAAGTAGTACTAGATTCAGAAATTGTATCAAACTAAAGAGGTCAGTGTAAACATTAAATCTCTGTTGGAATGATGTACTAAAAGTTACATTATCGCTCCACAAACATTAATTATTCATTGGAAAACCTGCGTTGATGATCACAGAAGCACAAGCAGCCCTAGCTGACAGCCTCTGTGCACAGTCCACCTCATGTCCACTCCAGACATATAATTTTTTAAAGTCCAGATACATACTAATAGTAATTAAACTTATAAATTAAATAAAAAGTGTTCTATATCCCATTATAACTGACACGCTCTGACAATACAAAAACTACTCAAGACTCAAACGTCTTCACAACCTCGCCCTGTTCAAACACAGGTGACTGTAGAGGTGATAGTTTGAAGGAAACTTTAATTTCCAAACACTAATTTATTAAGCAAACTAATGTTTCTTTTCCCACTATAATGAAATCATTTGCTCTAGAATACCGTACATACTCCAGATACCACTCCCTCTAATTGCATAAGAACTAGTGGCTCCTACGAAGATGGTTCTAATCAATAAGCAAAAACATCGTGAAACGTAAATGCCAAACAATTGTGTACACGAATTAACAATAAAAATTGTTACATGTCACAAGAATAAAGACCTCAAAAACTAAAAACATTATCCTGTATGCTGCAATATACGTCAAAAATGTAAAAGAACAATGTCCTCCTCACCACAACAAATTCAACGAAAAGTATGGCCTCTGTACTGTAATGACGCGGCCTATTCCGCGTCGCTATGTATCAGGATGGGTGAGAGAAATGATGAGGGAGTGGGCAGATTCACACCCGAACTTGCAGTGAAACAGTTATACCACAGACGGAGGTCTGTTGAAGCAGTTTTACACAGCACTCCGTTTAGCCTCAGGGCCGAAATTGGTGCTTGAAAAATGGTTCAAAAAGCTCTGATCACTATGGGGCTTAACATCTGTGGTTTTCAGTCCCCTAGAACTTAGAACTACTTAAACCTAACTAACCTAAGGACAAACACACACACCCATGCCCGAGGGCATTTGACCTCAGAAGAGAATAAAATGTGAACTACCCGTTGCTTCATGACAAAATATATTTCCTCAACTTGCGCCACATCTGTACGAGCTGCAGCCTCCTGTGATAAAACTTTGTTGGCCTCTGCATTGTGGTTACTCACGTACGTTGAGCGTTAACTTTGCGAATTCTGTCTGAAAATATGTCCATTGACTTATCACAGTTCAAATTACAAGTATTTTGCCCACTGCGAAAAATTCCTTTGGTATTTTGTTTTTGGTAACGCTGGCGTAGTCCAGCAGCCAACTGCTAAAACGACTGTGCTTTACTTTGGATCTCATGGTATACCACATACGAATTGGCCTCTCCTGTTAAACGCAAATTTAGTCACACGAAGTGTTTCTTCGTCTGATCAACCCTTCAGCGTTGCAGTAGCTGTAACATCATTAACCCTTGCAATACCAATTGGGTGGGTGTAAGGGCGGGGCGTACTTTATGCCTACCTTTTGAAAATATTGAAATCTACTCAGGTACTTTATATTTTAAAATTATGTAAAAAAATATATATTCTCTTTAATGAAGTCTTCTTCCAGATTCCATGATTGTCTTACATTTCTTCGTTTCAGCTTAATAGGAAAATTGAAGTTAAAGAGAGGTCGTCAAAAGTCTTCCCCGCTTGGTAGTGGATGCGACTTTCCAAAACGATTGTCTTACTCCACAAATAATAGCATTACGTGACATTAGAATACATGGACATTATATTTCTCTGGGTTGACAGCTACAATGATCTCAACAATGATTCATTTCCCATTGGTTCTTTATTGTTTCCTGTCCAGTGGCGCTTAGTCCAGTGTTAGAAAAAACTTTGATTGAAAATGTATTGACAGTTACATACTGACGGAGAAATATCACATATGTTGGAACAATCAACAGATACTCAAATTGAATTTGCCACCCAGTCTGAGGCGCCTTGACATAGTCGGTGCGATTCCCTCGTCGCTCCCACCCCACCACCCCACCCCCATGCACGAGGTTAGGGTAAGTTAGATTAAGCAGTGTGTAGGCTTAGGACCGATGACCTCTGTTGTTTGGTCCCTTAAGATCTTACAAAAAATTTCCAAAATTTTAAAATTGAATTTTATGAAATTGACGATGCAGTGAGTGAAACTGAAGAGTAATGTGTTTTGCACGAGGATGTGTACAGTCATAGTGTATCTACAGAAGCTGAAGATAAACTCTGGGCACCTGAAACTGATGCCGAGGCAGCTTGCGAGGTTAGTGATAAGTATATTACAAGCACTGGAAAAATTTATTGCTCCTAACCTCCTCATATTAGAAAAAGAGTAGCGCAAAATACATAGTGACAGACAGAGAAGGCATAAGAGACGCAGGTAAAGCAGGGACAATAAGAGAATCATTTTAAAGGTTTTGCCTCCAGAAATTGTCAACATCATAAAAATCATAACAATGAAGACGCATTGAGACAGAAAATACCCCAGAGAGAGAGACCTGAATTCATGGCTTATATAGGGCTATTTATTATTATGGAGAAGTCATGTGTTACAGATTTGTGGTCCTACACTTTACGAAGTTTTGTATATACTGCTACCAAGAGCTTTCAGCTATACTAGTACTGGAAATATTTCAGTCACAATGGCGTCTTATATCCTCCATGAAAAACCCCAAGGAATTTGTTGTTTCTATAATCTCAACAGTTTGACGCAGCAATTGGTTCACCTACTGACACTAAGAAGAAAACAGTTATAACTTTATATTATAATGAGGCTAAAGGTGGAGTTGACTCGATAGATCAAATGGTGAGGAAACATTGAACCATGATGGCTATGAGAAGGTGGCCGCTGTCTGTTTTCTATACTCTTGCGGACATGGTAGCTGTAGAGAGTATACAATATTTCTGTTGAACTTCCTGGACTGTAATAAGAAAAAATCTAATAAGCGAGGACTTTTTCTTCAAGAACTGAGACTACAGCTCACGAAATCATACATTGAAGAGAGGGCTATAAATACTGCAGCACTGCCAAATCCTGTAGTTTCATGTATGGAGTGTATTCTCGGACAGAAAATCAAGCAGAACTTCGGGGCAAAAGAAGCTCATGGAGGTGAAGGTAGATGTCATTTGTGTCTTTGTGATAGCCATTCAAAAGCAAAATGTACAACAAAGTGGAGAAAACAAAAGCAATCTGCAACAATTGTAAGAGATATACATGTGGTAAACAAAGCAAAAAACACTGTTGTATGTTCAAAGCGTGTATTAGATTCCGAAGAAAGTGGTGAACAATACTTCTCACAAAACTATGTTATTTACCTAATCTATTCGTATATTACCTCAAGTTTTTGTATTTTTTAAAATTATAGTTAAGTGTACTTCAGTAGTACTATAACGACTTTTAGTATTAATTTCTCGCAAGATAGTTAGACTTAGTAAACTTTAATGACGAAGTAAGTGAAAGATAGAAATGCATGTTTGAAAACAGTTTGAAAAGAAATATTATGGTTCATGATCCTGATTATGCATCAATAGATCATTCGAAAGTATGTTCGTAAAGTAATTCAAGAACAATTAATGAATTTTATTTATTTTTTAAATTTTGTTATGGCGCTCACAAAGTACCTCCCTCCTCCTGAGCCATTTGTAATACATGTTACTGGAAATGGATTGGTATTCTGAGGGTTAATGAAAATCGATACACCACCCGATGTACTAGCTAAAAAGAGACTGATAAGTGAGGCTACTGTTGGATCAAAAATGGAGAACCTACGCCCAACTCCGCCTTATTTTCTCCCGATACACGCGGTGACTGAACAAGAATTGCTTCCACAGACACAAATCTACGAAGGGGGTCCTCGTGCTACTGCTTCTGATAAAAATTTTCCTCTGTTAACACCCGCACTTGCTCTGTTACAGAAGCAAAAAGCTCTCTATTACTTTCAGCAAACGTTTCTGCTATTTTTCGTACTTTACATCTACTGTAATTAGTACCAGAAACACAAATAAAGAAACCTTATAAGTTACTTTTTCCCGTATATCGTCACCCATCTACACTCTGAACAATAGCGAGGCAGATGTTCAACATGTGTACATGTAAAACATGCAGCTGCACAGCCTTAGTGCACGGTTATGCTTGCCCTGAAAGATTTCAAAATATGCAATGATACGTTCACGGGTTCACGTGATTTCGCAAACGTAAACTTAATCATACTGTATCCAGCACTCCACAAATTAGGTCACATAACTGAGAAAACTACTGAATTAAATATAAACAAATTATGACTTACGCAACCCCATTGTGCTGAGCTAATCCTTGTGAACTGGAGACATGCCATGTATGTAATTTTCTAAATGACCGAGTCTTTCTGCAAGACTACAGACCACAGAGTTTGAGTTCAAGAGTTACCCAAAAATCACTTCTCTCACGAAACTGTGACGTATTTATGCTGGAATAACACTTCCCCACACAATCTGTACCGTGAAGTCCTACGACTGCTTTCGGGCACCAACTGTAATGAGAGGGAGAGTTCCTGGAATCTGTGCCTCACAGTCGGTGAGAAGAATGTTGAGGGAGGGGACAGATTTACGCTGGCGCTTATAGTGGGACTGTGGCGGTACTGAGGTATGTTTATTAAAGCAGCCTTATAAGCACTCCAGCTGTTTTCATGACCGCACTCTGTGCTTGCAAACGCAGCCGATCACGGAATACGCCGACGCCCCTATCGGCCGGTGACACCTGCTGACCCGGGTCATGTGTGGCAGCTACCGTGATGCTGAGCTGCTCACCAGCAGGCGACGCCGTGCCTGCCACCAGCGAGGAGAACGAGGGTGAGTCCCCCACGTCCCCCAGAGGCCTGCTGGGTATCAGCCCCTGCTCTTACTTGTAGTCTTCACATCACACGATTGGGGCCAGTAGTGACAACAGATGTCGATTACTGAGCAGGAATACCCTCGTCACCATCTCCAGAGATCGACCAGGATGATTTCGGATAAAGTCCATGTCCCTAGGAGGCCGCGATGGTGCACTTCCCCCATTCGGACTGTAGACAACATGCACGTCGTTGATCGAAAGCTCAATGCTTTAAGCAACAAATTTCAATTATTTATACGTTTATAGCTACGCTTATAATGCAGAAACGTCGGCGGCTGACGAGCGGGTTTACTTCATATTACTTGTCTAGTTACCTTTTTCTAGCTAGCACTCAACTGAGCATGAGTTGCTAGACCCAGTGAAAGTGGCAAAGTGTCAGATTCTCGGTCGCATGTAAGTTTCCGAGTATCAAAATATTACTTCACTCTTGGTCACACCGTCCTATGCTCTCAGTAACTTGTTTTTAATAAATTATTGATGGGAATTGGAAGTTCACTTCAAGGAATGTTGGTATTAGTGAATACAGTAAGCTTTCGACTTTACAATGCACCAATTAATATATTGCTTTAAGACCACAGAAAGGAGAAATAAATGAGCATATGAATGGATTAATAGGCCATCACAAAATGCAAAGGAAAAAACTGTGAAAACATGCAAACAAAAATTAAAAATACTTGTGTATTTTGCAAATTCTTACTTTCTGGTTTTGCCCGTTCGCCTACTCACTTATTTGCTCAACATTTTCTTGTTTATTCTCGTTTCTCTTTCAATGTCTGTCGTATATACCTCTGTCGATGTTCTTTTCCTGCAAACATTTTTCAAATTATATGTTGGTGGCAAGGCTTGGGTGTGTCGTTGCATGACAAATCCACTCCCTGCACAATCTTTCCTACGAGGTGTTTGAGTGATAAATTGTTCAAATGGTTGAAATGGCGCTGAGCACTATTGGACTTAACTTCTGAGGTCATCAGTCCCCTAGAACTTAGAACTACTTAAACCTAACTAACCTACGGACATCACACACATCCATGCCCGAGGCAGGATCGAACCTGCGACCGTAGTGGTCACGCAGTTCCAGACTGTTGCGCCTAGAACCGCTCGGCCACCACGGCCGGCCTGATAAATGGTCTCTAAATGAGCCTCTTCATACTTTTACTTAAAATTTTACTTAATGTACTCTCCTCACGAACATCAATTCTAGGTACAAACTGTAAACTACATGAAAAAATGAGCAGCAGGGTGTGTCTATAGTGCCCACAAAGTTTATTATATTTATTTCACTACACATTTCACTAAGTTTTGTATAATTATCGGAGCCACACACGCATATCCAATAAGTCTATGTGCAACATGTTAGTATATTCGTTCTTTCCTGATCTCACCTGATCAATCAAAAGCATGAATGAGAGTGTACAAGACAAAATTCAGTGCCTAGATATGTGGGAGTAAAAGTAGTCTGCTAGTGTTGGAGAATAGCAAAACCTATAAATCACGTACCAGGTAGCAGACAGACTTTAGTTCGCCATGAACGGAGCTCTTGTACAGATTGACACCACGCAATAGGGAGTTCTCTGGGCACTTCCATAGGCAAGGGACACGTGGGTTCCAAAAGAGTTCGCTCAGCAATATTCCGGGAGACGCGACACGCGCGTCTAAGTGTGAGTCAGTGTTTTCATAGTTATCTCTTATCTTAGATTTGTAGATTTCAGCTCCAGTCAAACTTGACGTCTTGCTCTCATCGCTCATTGCTCGTTGAGTGATAAAAGGATTTTTTTTTGTTAAATGTGGAACCTTATGAACAATTACACTTAGTCATGCATGCAAGTTATTGTTCTGTTCCACACTTGTTCAGACATGTGGACGTGTGATGAATCTCCTCAGTTGAGTCGGATTTAGTTCGTTGTTGATCTCACTAATACAGCATAATTGAACACATTTCTGAAACTTAGCTAATTTCGATTTTAGTTGGTTATCTAGTTCCCAAGTGTCCCTGTTGCCTCAGCAGATGTTAAGTATGGATTTTAGAACCTGAAATTCGTCGATCGTGTCTCACAGTAATATATCCTGTCCAAGTTGCTTAGCTATGATTATTCGTCATACGACACAGAGAGCTAGTAGGAGCGTATTTATAATAAAATTCTATGTAAGTGATTATACACATACTGTATTATTAATAAATTACAGTATTGTTTCATAGTGTGTGGGTTATTAATATTTTGTGTTAAAGATATTTTTCCTTCCCATGAACCATGGACCTTGCCGTTGGTGGCGAGGCTTGCCTGCCTGAGCGATACAGATGGCCATTCCGTAGGTACAACCACAACGGAGAGGTATCTGTTGAGAGGCCACACAAACATGTGGTTCCTGAAGTGGGGCAGCAGCCTTTTCAGTAGTTGCAGGGGTAACAGTCTGGATGACTGACTGATCTGGTCTTGTAACACTAAAGCTAGGGGAAACTACAGCCGTAATCTTTCCCGAGGGCATGCAGCTTTATTGTATGGTTAAATGATGATGGCGTCCTCTTCGGTAAAATGTTCCAGAGGTAAAATAGTCCCCCATTCGGATCTCCGAGCTGGGACTACTCAAGAGGACGTCGTTATCAGGAAAAAGAAAATGGGTGTTCTACGGAGAGGAGCGTGGAATGTCAGATCACTTAATCGGGCAGGTAGGTTAGAAAATTTTAAAAGCGAAATGGATAAAGTTAGATATAGTGGGAATTAGTGAAATTCGGTGGCAGGAGGAACAAGACTTTTGGTCAGGTGAATACGGGGTAATAAATACAAAATCAAATAGGGGTAATAAATAACAGCACAGAAGGCAGTAAAGTTGAAGAGTAGTGGACATCTGTAAAAAGCGCAATCACAGAAACTGGGAAGAAAAACAGGTACAAAGACGGTAACTGCGAAGAAACGATGGATGTGAAAGAAATATTTCAGCTGATCGATGAAAGAAGAAACTATAAAATTGTTCAGGAAAATGCAGCCATACAAAGATACAAGTGGCTGATAAATGAAATAAATAGAAAGTGCAGAGAAGCTAAGACAAAACGGCTGCATTAAAAAAGCGAAAAATCGAAAAAGAAACGATTGTCAGATGGACTGACTCAGCATACGGGATAGTCAGAACAACCTTCGCTGACATTAAATGCAAGGGTCGTAACATTAAGAGTACACGGAAATTTCTTTGTTAAATGCAGAGGAGGGAGCAGTTAGGCGGAAAGAGTACATTGAAGGCCTCAATGATGGTGAAGATTTGTCTGATTTGATAAAGGAACCAACGGGAGTCGATTTAGAAGAGATGGGGGATCCCGTACTATAATCAGAATTTAAGAGTGCTTTGGAAGACTTAAGATCAAAAAAGGCAGAAGGGATGGATTACTTTCGATTATATTTTCTAAACTCATTGGGGTAAGTGGCAACAAAACGACTATTCACGTTGTGTGCAGTAGAGTCTGGCGAGATATCATCTGACTTTCGGAAAAATATCATCCACACAATTCCGAAGACTGCACGAGCTGACAAGTGCGAGAGTTATCGTACAATCAGCTTAACAGCTCATGCATCCAAGTTGGTGACAATAATAATCTACAGAAGACGGAAGAGATAGATGACGATCAGTTTGATATTAGAAACGGTCAAAACACCAAATTAGACAATTCTGAGACTGCGGTTGCTAATGGAAGCAAGACTAAAGACAAACCAAGACATGATCATAGGATTTGTCGAGATGGAAAAAGTCTGCGACAATGTAAAATGGTGCAGATTGTTCGAAATTCTGATAGCAATAGGGGTAAGCTACAGAGAGAGACGGGTAATATATCATACGTGCAAAATCCGAGAGGGAATAATAAGAGTGGGTGACTAAGAACGAAGCGCTCGGATTAAAAGGGGTGTAAGAGAGTGATGTAGCCTTTCCGCCACACTGTTCAATTTCTATATCGAAGAAGCAGTTATGGCAGTAAAGGAAAGGTTCAGTAGTGGAATTAAAATTCAAATTGAAAGGATACCAGTGACACGATTCGCTGATGACATTGCTATCCTAAGTGACAACGAAGAAGAATTACATGATATGCTGAACGGTGTGAACTATCTTATGAGTACAGGAAATGAATTGAGGCTAAATCAAAGAAAGACGAGAGTGATGACAAGTAGCAGATATGAGAACAGTGAGAAACGTATCAGCATTGATTCTCACGAAGTATATGATATTAAGGAATTCTGCTATCTAGGTAGAAAAATAACCAATGACGAACGGAGCAAGGTCATCAAAAGCAGACTAGCAGTGGCAAAAAGGGCATTCCTGGGGAAGAGAAGTCTACTAGTATCAAACATAGGCTTTAATTTGAGGAAGAAATTTCTGCGAATGTACTTCTGCAGCACAGCATCGTATCTAGTAAAACATGGACTGCGGAAAACCGGAACAGAAGAGAATCGAAGCATTTGGGATGTGGTGTTACAGACGAATGTTGAAAATTAGATGGACTGGTGAAGTAAGGAATGAGGAGGTTCTGCGCAGAATCGATGAGGAACGAAATATGTGGAAAACATTGACTACGGGAAGGGACGGGATGATAGAAAATCTTTTAAGATATCAAGGAATTGCTTCCAAAGTACTAGAGGGGGCTCTAGGGGGTGAAAACTGTAGAGGAAGACAGAGATACCTCTAGCAAATAACTGGAGACATAGGTTGCAAACGGTACTCTGAGATGAAGAGGTTGGCACAGGAGAGGAATTCGTTGTGGGCCGCATCAAACCAGTCAAAAACCTGACGACCCAAAAATTAAGAATGTAATCCACCATCACAAAACCATAAAGGTTCGCATCCCTCTCCTGTAAGACTAGTCCGATATAACCAATGAAAATTTTGTCCATGGGATCATTATCTCGCTTGAACTCAAGTAAGCCTTTCGTAAAACTGGGTTCGGGTTGACGAATTTGCAGTGTTCACACTTGCCCACTAATTTACGCACATACTTACGTATTATGGGCCAGTACTAGTTCCTCTGGTAAACAGATCTTAAAAGATTAGTTGCTCTTAGTCTTACAACATATACACCCTTTTTTCAGTTCATAACCTGGCACCTTTCTCCAGTATCAAGCTTTTGTGTCATCCCCTGAAACTATAGTTCCAGGCTCTGTTTGTTCAGCAAATTCTCAAAGAACTCATGTACCTCGGAAAACACGATTGGAACCCATTTAGAGTCTAGTAAATCCTGTCATAGCTCCTACTCCGTTACTTGCTCCTGGAACATATGGCAAAGGGTTTCTGTTACCTGATTGTTTGCTCTGTGGCTGTGTCTGACAGGTAAGCGAGAGGTGGAAACATACACAGCCCACCTCGCGATTTGTCCTGTCTTTCTGAATCTCGCGACCACTCAAATCAAAGCTTGACTGACTGTTTTGAGGACAAAATGACAAAGCTCCAAGTAGAACTTAAATTTTTGGAAGGCCAAAACCAAGAAGGCGTCCCACTCACATGAAGTACTTCAGTTCCTCGTGCGACGTGGCTCTGCAAGCGTAAGCTGAACGATGACGCTCACCATCGTTTTCTCGTGAAAGAACAGCAACGACCCCAGAATTAGAAGTACACGTTTCGACAATGAAGGTTCTTTCAAAATCAGGAACATCCAAAACCGGCAAAATACTCAGAGATACTTTCATTGCATCAAAGAGCGCCTGCTGCGTTTCCCAATCTGGAAACTCAAACCTTTCTTCCTCAAGCCATTTGTGGCTCATACTTGGAAGAAATTCGGAAGAAGTTTTATAAAAAAATTGTGAGACATTGATACAGCGAGCTACTTTTTTCTTCCCTGAAGATCTCGTCTCCTTTCCTGATCTATTTTAATACCATTGGCTGAGACCAAGATCCTAAAGCCATTCGTGGCTCATACTTGGACGAAATTCGGAAGAAGTTTTATAAAAAAATTGTGAGATATTGATACAGCGAGCTACTTTTTTCTTCCCTGAAGATCTCGTCTCCTTTCCTAATCTATTTTAACACCATTGGCAGAGACCAAGATCCTAAAAAGGGAATCTCCCTTACATCCCGATTTACCATAGATGGTTTAACGGTCAAACCCACTTCCTGCAAGGCTAATGAGTACTTTGCTGTACACTCATTTGAATTTCATGTCACACAAAACAGAGTGTAAGAGACGTGATAATACAGCCGCATCGTTAGATATGTTGAAAGGAACGCTACTGAACTGGTACAGCTTCCAAACGGTGTCAAATCCTGCGGCATGTTTACAGTCCTCAGTGAGAAGAATCTGCTCGTCACCAGATACGTCAAGTGAATGATCACCTAATGTGGAACGTTAATGCAATCGCAGGTTCCTCAAAACTTTCCAACAGTCACAATATGTATCACAGTTGTGATAATTCATCTACCGCCTTTCAGCACTGACTTATTGAACTCTATATCGGCGGCAGGGGACTGGGTCTGTACGAAGACGTCGTTTTGGCATACGTTGGGTTGATAGCACACTCCATAAATTTGCCTAATCGAAGCTAAATGATACCTTGCGTGCTCTTCGCTATTAATTCATGAAGTATTTCGGTGAGGTTGTTAAAGTAAACTACGTGTTTGTCGCCTTAGCATTGTGGTACTCCAGCCAGGTCCCCCTCGGCTCCATTGCTGTACATGTTGCCTGTCGTGGTTCATTCCAAAATAACTGATGCTCATTTCATTGGTGAAGATTTATTTAATAATTTCTGCTCGTTTCATTTAAATTATTATCACCAGCTACTGATGAAAAAATTATGCAGATTGAAATTTTGTCGAGTCTGCTATTTAAAAGCAGTGCAATTTATCTTAAGGGCGACTACCCTATTCAATGCAATTATTCCGGGCAAGCTTTAGTACATCTCTTCTCGGCATTTAAACTTTGTCTGGTCTGCCAATAAAAATGTGGAGATTCACTTTACTAAAATCTGTTATTTTCAGGGCGATTATTAAGGGTATTAATATAGTAAAATAATTTTGGAGTATTGAAGCCTTTTCTTCTCGCCTTTTACCGTAAATCTGGTGTAACTGTAATTCTGGTGTTACAGTGGACTGTATAGCCCATTGCAATGCTGAGTTGCGCGAACAGATAGTTTACTTACCATCATATGTAGTCAGTGGGCAGATGTTTTTACCAATTTATGTTGGGTTACAAGTTGTTATGTACCAGAATTTGTTCTTACTTTGATGTAAAAGGATTGGACTGCTATGAGTTCTTAAGATCAGTTTTTAGTCTGTTGTAGTTGACCTTGTATGGGATCCGCCCACCTACCATTACGATCGTGGATGCCAGTTCTGCACCACCGATGCTGTCTGTTGAATTACCACCGCCTAAGTGAGGTCTCAGTTGTATTCATATAGCTTCGTCTTATTCTAAACTTATGTCACCAACGGGTGTAATGCATTTGTTGTGTGTTTACTGCTAGTTTGCGGTGAATTTTAATAGCATTATTTAAATTTTATATCCAAAGTCAATTTAACGAATTTTGGAGTCTATAAAAATGGAATTCTCGGTTATTGCCAAAGTTTTATAAACAAAAGACAGATTTTGGTAATATGGGAAACATTATCATATTAAAAATCTTGAAAAATGGTTTTTTTGGATAAAGTAGGGGCATGTGAATTTGTGTTAATGTTCTGTTGAATAAAATAGTGTTGGTGTTGACAACGGCAAATGCTCTTCATTGTTGTCTGGCCCAGTTGTAACATTCAACAGCGTATTAGACTGGTTGAAGGGTCTGCAAGACATGTAATATACATGCTGTGCAAACAGTAAAGTTGTGCAGTTGAGCATAATGATAAGGCCGGGTGCCTCTGGATACTCATAATATATTGATGTTTTTTCTGTACACATTTTTCCTAATGCATTTTGTGTATTTATTAATTCACATATTTACACTATTTAAATTTCGCCACTTAGTGCATTGCTGTTACTTATGTGTCTGTATGACCATTTCTGTGTTCAACTCTTCTAGTCTTCAGTATATGGTGTTTGTGAATGTTATCCTTCCTAAATGTTCAGTATCCCCACTACTGAGTACACCACTTGCTGCATTCCTAGTTACTACGTGTAACGGATTCATTTTTCCCTTTACGATAAATGAATGTTAATGCACAGAATTCAGTGAGAGTGTCACTAGTCTCGAGTTCCGCTCGACACTTCCAAACCAGGAACTACATTTACTAATGATTCATTAAAAAATGTGACTCTTGTAACCCTTAGGCACCTTGTAATATCAGAAACTATCATTAGATACTTGTATGGAATATAAATTTTGTTGACGTGTAGAATCAAATAACTGGAGTTGAGAGGAGAGCAATGGAGTTTTAAGCGAATCGTTTCCAGGCTTTAGTTCTTCGCACGTTTCAATCGATGTTCAGTTTGATCGTCCTCTGTTTTCACTTCTCTTCTGTCGCAGGCGTTCGAGCGAATGACGCACGTTCATTCACAGCTGTGTTAATGTTATATGGCTATTTAATTTACGTAAATTTACGTAAAAATAGAACTGTACTAAGCATCAATGCAGATAGGTAAAATGGACTACGTGTGTAATTTGTGTGATAGTTGGTCGTGAACGAAATCAGCTCACAATTATTTGCCATTTGTCATGAATAAGAAAGATATCCTATGTACTGATAGTAGTAGCAGTCTGTGTATAATATATCTGTGGGATATCGATATCGAAAAAGATAGCATTCTCAAATATTTGTCTAAATGCAGTCACACATGTAAAGAGAGGGAAATAATCGTACACCTTTGGTAGAAGTAATAAATTTTATTTTAATATTTGTTTAAATGGAGTTCAGTGATATTAAAGCTTCATTAACATTCTTTTACACGAGTACTTTTAATGTCTGAGTTCGAAGATATTTTATTATTTCATTTAATAATTTATTCACTTTAAATATCCGTGTGTCGGTGTCCCCATTCACTTTTCAGGCAAACAAGAGATTTAGTCCTGAGGTTCTCTGCCAGCACTTCCAGCTCTGTCCCTACTGACGAAGCATCAATAATATGTCTTTCTGAGCCACTGTACTTGGTTCCACATGAATATGTTCACTGCCTAGTGAGCCGGTATCCCAGTCCACTTTGCAGACAGACATGACTCCCAGCCCTGACATTCTCCATCCAGAACCACGAACACCCTCTCCAATAATGAGGCATTGGTGATACGTCCTCCTCATACACAGTTCTAAATTCCTCACGAATATGTTCATTGGCTAGTGAAAAAGCCCTTGTCACCATACAATTTACTGTCACACAAGAGTCTTAGCCATGACACTCTCTGACCAGTATCTCTAACACGCTCCCCAACTTTGATGTATTGGTGGGATGTCCTTCCTATCCACTGTATTCAGTTCCTCACGAATATGTCTATTGGTTAGTGAGTCATTATCCCTGTCCACTTTGTACACGCGCAACAGTTTTGCACTGACATTTTTCACCCAGCACCTCCAACACCCTCTGTGACGACGAGGAACTGGTGGGATGTCCTCGTCGTGAATACGTTTAGTGGGTAGTGAGGCGGTGTGCCCGGCCACCCTGAGGGCTCACGACGGTTTTCTCCCCGACTCTCTCCGCCCAGCAGCTCCGACACCCTCTCCGGCGGCGAGGGATCGGCGGGATGCCCTCGTCACACTCCACCACAGGCGGCTCGTGGATCTCGGCAGTCGTCACAATCATCCAGCCATCGTTCACCTGGACACAAAAGCAATTCTTCACTTTAAAATACATAAGAATTTCCTAACGTAACACCAGTAGCAATACTTTTATACGGTGACACGTATGGACAAAACGTACATTAAGAGACAACAACTTTCTATTTTTGTGTGTGATCGAAAGAAAGGGGAGAATTTTCAAACATTAAGGGTGGCAATAATCATCTTTATTATCTTCCAGCATTAAATAAACTTGTGCCTCTTTATAATGGTCTGGGAAAAGGGTATGTTGTATGTAATCTAACTTATCCCTTAGTAGAGAGTTATAAGGGAAGTTGTATCTTTAGTGCCGCCTTACCTTCCCGATGACTTCGCCGCAGGCTACATCGATAGCGGCAGGCGGTGGCCGGGACTTCTCCGCCTGCTCTGCCAGCAGAACCAACTCGTCCACGTCTGAGCGCAGCCGCCAACGCGCGGCGCTCATCCTCTGTGGAAGATTTGTTTCCATCGTCACAATTCATTCATTTGTTGATTTTCAGTTTTATTTGTCTAACTTTTATCTAACATCTAATATTTTGTGGGTATTTACCCACAGAATTAGTTAAATTAATCTCAAATTAGAATATCAAATTCAGCAGCCTTGCAACTTTCAGAATTAGCCAAAAGTCTTAGTTTTGGCAGGATCTACATGGATTGTTTTCAAGATGGTCATTAGGTAACAATATCGACAGTATTTTATCTTGAGTCTGGATCGTAAATGTGTTGTAACTAGAATAGAAGTACTTTATACTTTCAAATTTCCTAAGAAAATATTTACTTTCTTTAATGCCGTCTTCTTCCAGATTCTATGATTGTTTTACGTTTTTTCGTTTAAGCTTAATCGGAAAATTTAAGTATAAGGGAGGTGGCCATAAGGTCTTCCCCGCTTGGTAGCAGATGCGACTTCCCATAACTATCGCCATATTCCAGAAATAATAGCATTACGTGACCTTAGAACACATGGACATTCTATTTCTCTGGGTTGACAGCAACAATTATCTCAACATTGATTCATTTCCCTTTGGTTCTTTATTGTTTCCTGTTCAGTGGCACATAGTCCAGTGTTAGATAAAGCTGTGATTGAAATTGTATTGACAGTCACATACTGAAGGAGAAATATCACAAATTTTGGAACAATCTACAGATTCTCAAACTGAATTTGCCGCTCGGTCTGGGGTATTCTATGGCACTTTTTCCCGGACCGTGCGGCATGTCCGAAAGAACCGATACCATCTTAGTATATATATAGTTAAGTCTCACTGGCCACTTGGCCATCTTCTTCTTCTGCGCGGATACATAAACAGTACCCGAAATTTTACGGGAATCGGCAACGCACCACGAGTAATGAGTATAAACGGTGGGTTGGTTGGTTGGTTGGTTTGGGGAAGGAGACCAGACAGCGTGGTCATCGGTCTCATCGGATTAGGGAAGGATGGGGAAGGAAGTCGGCCGTGCCCTTTCAGAGGAACCATCCCGGCATTTGCCTGGAGTGATTTAGGGAAATCACGGAAAACCTAAATCAGGATGGCCGGACCAGGGATTGAACCGTCGTCCTTCCGAATGCGAGTCCAGTGTCTAACCACTGCGCCACCTCGCTCGGTAATAAACGGTGGGGACACTACGAATGTAGTGCGGGAAAATACTTTGAGAATGTGGGTTTCTCGGGAGGCGTGCCAGAGATAATCTCTGCATTGGCCGTATTCTCTGCGTCATCGGTGGCTCAGATGGATAGAGCATCTGCCATGTAAGCAGAAGATTGCGGGTTCAAGTCCCGGTCGGGGCACAAATTTTCATCTGTCCCTGTTGACGTATGTCAACGCCTTTAGGCAGCTAAGGGTTTACATTTCATTGTAATTTCACTCTAACGAGCTGCACGGTCACCGATATTAACTGTTCTTCATGACATGTCCGACAGAATTGATAACATCCTAGTATATAGACAATCTGTCGTCTTGCCGTGGAAAAGTATTTGCCTCTCGTTAGTGTGATACGTTGTTGTTTGAAGTGTGGTAGCGCTGTGTTGACCTTCGATTGCATCTGTTCGATGAAGAAAGATGTACTGTGAAAGAAGGCAGAGATTAATATCAGGTATATATTGAAAATTAAACTTGCTGTTTCCTGTTGTGCTTTCAAGAAATCAGCAACAGTGCTGTCGGGAGGCGAGGTAAGTGGAAACTTTGATTAGGGGCATATAAGTGTTTTATTTCGGATAGGCATTTTATTTAAAGTTCCACTCAGGCAACTTACAGTTCAGTTCAAATTTGGTTTATTTTACGTTCTTTTTTTTTTATTTTTTTTATTTTAGGGTGGATTACAATGCATAAGAACATAGTTTTCCTAAAACGTACATTTCTTCTATAGAGTGGGAGATAAAGTAGGGCTAAATTTCATTACGAATGTAGTGGCGATGTTATTCTTTTATTCTGATTGTTAACCAGCTGCAAAATGTGTATCAGTCGCTGCAACGATGTTAAGCCCTTGACAGAGTAGGTGAAAGCAACAGGCAAACCTGTTGTGAGTCCCTAACCACTCAGGAATTAATGGCAAGGAACAAGCTAGTAGAATGAACGGGACAGGCACAATGACTCAATTTATTGGACCGGTACCTGTCATCACGTAAGGTGACAGTACCACCAGAACTACGTAACTGAAACAGGAGGTAGAACGTTTATTTTCCTACGAGCCAAAATCAAAAACATGGCAAGTCAATGTTGGGACTGGGAAAGCGGCTAGTTTCAGACAATGGGTTGCAGCTTCACTCGAAATAGTGGTCACAAATTCTGAGGCGTCGGAAAGTAAAGCCGCTACTCAATTTTTTACCCCTTTGTGTCGTTGTTCACATTGCACCAAGAGGTACCCAACGGTTTGAATATAGTTACATAATTTCATTTTGAAACAGAAACCTAGCTTAGCTGGTGCCTGCCTGCCATTTGCTGTTGTACTTTCGAGAAATCTGCAAAATTGTTGTCGCCAGACGCGAGGTAAGTGGAAATTTAGATTAGGGGCATGTAACTGTTTCACTGCAGTTGCACATTTAATATAAAGAGAGGTTGTATTCAGACCAGTTACATTTCAGTTCAAGTTACGTTATACTTAGTTAAAGGTTGGCATACGAGCTCAAGGTGGATAATAGTTTCTAAGGACATAGTCTTGGTAATAAATAACTTTTTTTTAGAGTGAAAGGTAAAGTAGGGCTAAATTTCACGCAGAGACAGAAATACAGTGGGAATGTTAAACATGTATCCAGATTGCTAACCAGCTGTGAAATATCTATCAGCCCCTGGAACGAGATCAAAGATCATCGCAGAATGCAATGAATCCCTTCGGAGAGTAGGGGAAAGCAACAGGGTAAAATTACTGGGGATTCCTGGTCACTCACGAACAGATAGCAATGAACAAGCTAATAGAAGGACCAGGATGGGTGCGATGTGTCGATTTATTGGACCGGAACCTGACATAACCTGAGGCGATTGTACAATCAAAACTACATAGTTGAATCCCAAGGCACCACGTAAAATATTGATCTAAGACTCAAAATCAAAAATATGGCATACCAATGTTGCCGAATCCATATTTCAAGAGAAGTTCTATAATGAAGAACTTGAACAGGAAACAGAGCAAACTCGTGGTAGAACTCATGACTGGCCGGGGAACCTCATAAAACATCAACACGCGATGGATAGGGAAGGAAAGGCCCACTAAGTGAGGACTAAATGGTGAGGAGGATGAAACTGAACCACATATAATCATCGAATGAGAAGCTTTAGCGGGCAAAAGTCACAGAATATTCGGCTCTACAGTACCTGAGGAAATCGCGTGTACTAAGGACCCAGTGAAGAGGCTTCTACGACTTCTTAATGATACCTGTTTGCTTTACTAAAACCTCAGGGGGCAAAACAGCACAAGGAATTCAGTTTCCGTGGGTTTAGCAGTGGACTAAGACCATTATTGTTTTTATCTACCTGAATTAAACATATCAAATTGAAGGGTCTCTACATGAGCCTCTTCGTCATTATGCTTAACATTCAACTTAATGTACGTACCTCTGGCACCTGAAATCTGGGCGCAAACTGTAAACTAAATAAACAAGTTTGAGCAGCCAAGTGCGTCTATAGTGGATAGAAGGTATATTATCCTTATTTCACTTCACATTTACTAACTTTTGATAACTGTCCGAGCACGACCATGCCTATTCAATACATATATGTGCAATATGTCGGTATATACATCCTTTTTCCCATCTAACCTGATAAATTAAAATCGAGAATGAGAGTGTACAAGACAAATTTCAATATGTTGCTCTGTGGCCACTTCAGACAGGAATGTCCGCGGCGAACTGTTGTTGTTAAAAGTAATCTGATACAGCGTCAGAACTTACCTTTAATGATCTGTTACCAAAGAATATTTCAGATGAACTGGTTGAGAACGTCAAAGCAACGGGCCAAGTTGATGTCCACCTTCACGATAACAGTCAATTTCCCCCCTTAAAAACAAAGGGAAACCCTGTTACCAATACTCGTGAAACTGAAATGCAACCCAAAAACTGATCTGTGGAGACAGCTGATAGTTGTCCAGAGGATGAGCTGTCCTGTACAGATCCCTCAGTCCTCAAGCAAAAACAGTGCGATGAGGAGACAGAGGAACCAAAAACCAGGATGTGAATGGAAACTGATGAACAGAAAGGCAAAAAACATACGGTACCACAGAATGAAGAGGTTGTTGTCAGTATTAATTTTCAAGAGACAACACGTGAAGTAGCTGATTGCAAAGATCAGCAGCTATCTATTAGGAAACAAATTCAAGGAGAGGTTGCAAAACTGCCGTCTCCATTGGTTTCCCTCGATCAGCAAGTAAGTGATATTAATAAATAACAAGGAAATGGTGGCCAAAATGAAATCACGGTCAACACCGCTGGACAGGCGTCAGCAACGGAAATTGAGAAAGTGTCTGCTGCTGCTTCAGATCAGTCGCGAAGTAAAACAATAAAGCAACCAAATGTGAATGTAGCTCGTAACCAAGGGGAGCGAAAATCCGAAACGGTCGACCCAAGCCCAAAGAATGTTCGGTAGGAAACAGTCCCGCACGAATCACTGGAGGAAACATCAGAATGTTTAGAAGGAAATCAGTCTGCTACCGGTTGAACAGAAAACCTCAGAAGTAGGAAAAAACGGGACAGTAACTAATAAACCGACTGAAGCGTTACTCGATGTTCGGCCTTCCGAGAAAACTGTTAGTAGTTTCACTGATCCCTGAACCACAGGAAACTAAATTAGCGCTATGACGCAATCTTATTCTGCCACCACTATAAACTTAATTAAAATTACGTCTGGTTTGAAACTATCGACACTACTGGATTTTTTGTATAAATCCGCGACTGATGATGCCCAGTTACAAGAAGTTCAAATGTCGGAGTTTGTAATTCCCGGTCGTGTTAGTTACATAAATGTGTCACAAAACAATTGTTTGAATAACTGTTTTTGTGAGGGAAGGGATTCCAAGCAGTGAGGTGGAACGACAGGAATCCGGAAGAGGAGTAGGACTAGGTATGTATGATGTGACTATCATCAACATGTATGCCCCTTCAGGAAGTTCTCGCCTAGCGGACTGGGCACGTTACTTCAAAGATGAACTGTTGTACGTGTCAAGGAAACATCCAAGACAGTAATTACTTGGAGGTGATTTTTATTGCGTTTTAAATTGAAAAGTGCACTTAGCTAATTTTAATTTCTCAGGTGAACTAAAACAGCAAGTTACTGGTTTAGAATTAAAGGATATATGGGAAATCAAATACCCCTCCATTGCTGAGTTCACTTATGTCACGGCAACATCTCGTAGCAGGATTGATAGACCTAAAATTTTGGAAACTTCCGTGACAAAAGTAGCAACCATTCCTTCAGACCATTCAAGTTTCTTAGCTTGCATAAATATAAAAGACAGCCGGTTCGCCAATTCAAGAATCAGTGGAATTTTAACATTTCCTTGTTAGTAAATCATGATTTAGAAGACCTGATTAAAGAAGCATGGAAATATGACTGCGTGCTCGTAGCAGATATGATACTGCTATCGACTGGTGGGTTAAAATGGCGAAGCCATAGTTGAGGAGGGTTCTTATTCAATACAGTGCCCAGAGCACAAGAGAAATGAAATGCACTATAGAATATTACTATTCCATTTTGAGAAATCTGTAGGATCAGGTCTCTGCAGGTTCCTCACTTCGCAGAGCAGACATAAAAATGACAAAGCCAAGTTACTTGATGTCAAGAGAAATCAAATGGAAGCGGTTGAAAATAAAATCTAAGACAAATTCGCTGTCAGAAAACGAAACTACTTCGCTATACTATTTAGTGAAGCATACGAAAAACGAAAGAAGGACTTTTATTGATGAAATTCGAACAAAAAACGATACGATTCTCAGAACCCAGCAGGATATCGTGGACGAAATGTATCTCTAATATTACGAGCTATATTCTGTAAATCAAAGTAGTGATGCATCCTTGGAAGAATTTCTTGACATCCTAGTCCCACAGCTTACAGTAGATGACAACAAAAATTTTCTCGAGTTACACAGTGAAGGGAAAGTGTATGAGACTCCGTGGGCCTCACCTCCAAAAAAATATCCAGGACCGGATGGTCTGTCAGCATAGCTTTACATCCGTTACTGGCCAATAGCGGGTGCGAAAATAACGGACATTGTAAATGAGTTTATTCAGGGAATAAGGATTCCGGCTGAGTTTAAGAAGAGTAAAATGATTCTTGTGCCAATAAATAAAGGAAACAAAGATTTAAATAATTTTCGTCCAATTTCACTGCTTAATTCTGTTTATAAATCAATAGCTAGAATAGTAAACAAGAGAATTTCACGCCTTACAGATAAACTTATTAGTAAACGTCAGAAATGAGTGTAAGGCAGAGCCATTTTTTTTTTAAATCTAGCAGAATACAGGGATATCAATGCAATAACTTCTGCAACAAACGTAAAGTGTGTTTTATTTCTTTTAGATATTTATAAGGTCTTCGATGTAGAAAATCATGAATATCTTCTACAGACGTTGAAGAAAATTGGATTCAACGATAGGGTCATACAGTTCATAAAGAACATAGCAACTGGAATAAATGTAAAAATAGCTGTGAATTGCCAGCAATCCAGGCCGATACAAATAAAACGAGCTGTTCTTGAAGGAAGTCCTCTGTCCATGTCGCTACTCGCCATTTCACTGGAACGTTTCCTCCGACATGTCCATGACAGATTAAAAGGCTTAACATTATCAGGAAATAAAACAGTTATGAGAGCCTATGCTGACGATATAGGGGTCATTATAAGGGATAACGAAGAGGTAACGATGCTAACAACAGTGACTGATACTTACTGTAGAATATCTGGAGCCAATCCAAACGAAAGAAAAAGTAAGTTGCTAAATCACAAAGGTTTTCATAATATCATCGACGAGTGGGCAAAATTAGTCCGACAACATAAAACACTTGGGATCACCCTGACAGCATGCCCCATGAAAATGATGGCTTTAAATTGAAAAGTTGCAGCAGGTAAAGTGCAAGGGGCTATTATAGAGAATTTAACCAGATGTATTATCCAAGTTCAAACAACAATGCATATCAACACATGCATCCTTGATAAAGCTTATTATATTGTCAAGCTATTTCCAATACCGAGAATGATAGCGTGGAGAATAATGTCCAAAATCACAATATTTTTGTGGAAAGGTGAAGTGTTGAGAGTATCTGCTAAAGTAGCCACTTTAGAGACTAAAAATGGTGGGCTAGGATTAACTGATATAACGGAAAAAGCCTCTACACTTTTTATGAAAAGGAAAGTTAATGAAATAAGAGACTCGTGAGAAAGCATAACCAGCCAACTTTACGAGATCTTTAAGCCTCGAAGCCTGCTTCTCCCGATTGACGTGCAGAATGTCAACAAACGCTTACAACATGTGAGGGTTTTCTATGTCGAGTTCATTGATGTAAGTGCCGAAATCAGACAGTCATGACACTTAAACCCAAGAGCCATAATGCGGTAACGAAAAAAAAAAAAAAAACCAAAGAAGGAACAAAGTAGGACGACAGTTTCCAAACACTGATTGGACTGAGATTTTAGAAAACATTAGTTCTAATGTGATCACGTCTAATACAAAAACGAAATGGTGCAAGACAGTTAACAATGTAGTTAGCACAAATTAAAGACTATTAGCATTTAGACTCTGTGAAAGAAATTATGGTCAACAATTCCATCTAGTTGACACAATAATTCGTAGATATTTTGCTGTGAACACATTGTGCGTAGTGGGGCGATCACTCAGTTGTAAAGATGATTCAAAAGCCAAGATCTCTTACATACTGTTTACTGGATAACCGGTTTCAACACACTGAAGGTGCCATCGTCGGATCTGTGAAGATATAACATGACAGGTTTTAGGGAGGGCTTACATGAGTTACGCTATATACTCCATATGGCGCTAATATGGATAATACCTTTGCTTCAGATGTTTTCACTCTGTAACTGACGTACTTTATAGTATGTGTAGTATATATAGTGTGCATAACATGTATAGTAGTACATTAAGTGTACGCGAAAGTGCTCTTTGCAGCGGTATTTGATTAGCAGTAATGGTAAAGTTGTAGTATAGTTGTAATGAGTGGCTATACCGTAGGACTCTGTGTGCACTACTTGGACTGCGCTATCTAGACGCCGGTTGTGAACCACAAGAATCGCAGCAGGTAAACCGGCGCGGAATGAAGCAGTGTGGTGTCGACCATTGTTAGTCGAGCAGCGGTCATGTACAAAATAATTTTATCTTGTGACTTCGGTTTTACATAACGGATGGAAAAAAATGACAATGAGTGCAGTTGTTTTTTAGTTACTTGTGACAATGACGTTATACCAGCTGGTCTGCCTCAGGTATCGTTATAACCAAATGGTTGATAAATGTTAAGCTACATTCAGGTGTGTGGTGCTGTACTAATAGTGATGTATATGCCTCGTGTAAGTCCTTCCTCAAACCTGACATGTTTTATCTTCACAGATCCGATGATGGCACCTTCAGTGTGTTGAAACCGGTTACCCAGTAAACAGTATTTAAGCGATCTTGGCTTTTGAATTATTTTTAAATTCATAGATGCACTTCCAGCGGTCACATGAATAGTTGGAAGTGGATCCAAGAGCAAATAGCTAGGATTACAAGGACATCTCCTGAGAATATATCGCTCTCACTGATACACAGGCCTGAAGCACACTTTTTACCAGAGGCAAAAAATAACACTGTGTACTAGTTACTGGGAAATTTTGTTAATTACGTCATTAGAAAACTATGATCTGACAGCACCATGAAGTTCAAGATACACATGCTGTGTGAATACCACAAAATTAGAAGGTATTCGAATCACAAGAAAAAGTTCGGTAATTTGTTAAATAATATATTGGATAGAAAGGGCATTTCTTAATATAAAAAAGAAGACTGTATTGGTAGTGATGTATTGTAGTTATGTTAAGGAAATTATTTAAATTTTCAGTGTAAACTTTTGGTTTGTGTTTTTTTCTACTTCAGAATTTAGTTATGAAATTTTATAAGATAACGTGCATAACATATGTGTCAAAACACAAAACAATACAGCTGCATCAATGGTTTATAGTATTAATATGAAAATTGACAGTTTTTATGGAAATGTCTTTATCGATTGGTTAAAACCATAATATTGTATCTAATATAATGCAATATTCAATTGCTGGCAAATAGCCCTGTTCATTTTTATACTGTGATGTGTAAGTCAGTTTTCCAGTGAAAGATCTATAATACAGGTCTGATCACTTCAGATAATTACCATTCCATTCATCTCCAGAGAGTGTAGTTGGAAGGCTAGTCAATTTTATAACATCTCTTCTCCGCCATTCTCAAGTATTTAGATATTGTATAATACGATTTTTAAATTGTTTTTATGTGCAATGGGCATAAATGTTCCATATTGTGTGTAATTTTTAGTGTCTTCCGTATACTCGTGTGAAATGCTCATAGCTAGTCTGACTGAGCAGAGCAGGTTAAAGATCAGTTTCTTCCCTTGACCTGTCTCTCGCGGAGACGATCTCCTTTTGTACATTAATATATTAAAATTATCCCAAAACTTGTTGATATCCTTCATTAAGTGCTATTTACGCTTCTGTAAAGATTGGAGCACATGTAATTCAAAGTGTAGTTATTTATTTATTCATGTTTGATAGAGTCTGAATGTCTTTAAAAAACTTTTCTTGGTATTCAAATTAATTCTTTCTGGTAATTTAGTCAGTAGCACAAACTTCTGTTGTATTTCTTAAACATCAGCATAACTGCAATGAGCAAACTCTTTTTGTTTTAATCACTTCCTGTACAAATGTCTGCGTGGGTAGTGCACGTAATTAGTATGTATCTGGAATGTGTAACATTGTTCCTTAAATAAATGTTTAAAAAAATAAGTAGCTAGCAGTGCTGCCTTTGGGGCATGGGGTCATGGTTTGGATTCCCGGCCTGGTTGGGTATTTTCTCTGCCCGGGGAGTGGGTGTTTGTGTTGTCCCTATCATTACATCATCATTTTTGAACGTGTCTAAAATTGGTCCGTATAAAGATTGGGACACTGTACGGGCGCTGGACCGCGCAGTTTAGCGTCCACAAACGCGAGACGGGGTCAACGACTAAGTGTGACTGCGCCTATTCGCAGTTAACTCTCTACTTTATTTTTGTAGATTTCATCTTCAGTCAAAATCAACGTCTTGCTTTCATCGTTCATTGCTCGTTGAGCGGTATATGGAATTTTTGGTGCTAATTTCGGAACATTATGAACAGTTCCACTTTTCCACACATGCAAGCTATTGTCCTGCTCCCCCCTGTTCGAATACATGGCGCGTCATATATCTTCTCAGTTCAGCCTGATTTAGTAAGTTGTTGAGCTCACAAGTGTAGCATAATTGAACAGGTTTCTGAAAGTTCTCTAATTTCAATTTCAGGTAATTATCTACTTCCCACGTGTCTTCGTTGCCTCAGCATATGTTAAGTACGGATTTCAAAGCCATACATTCGCAGATCGTGTCTCACGGTGGTATATCCTGTCCAATTTGTTTAGCTATTCAGAATTTTACCACTCGTATTATGCATGATTTTTGTTTGTGACGACCACGTGTTCGTGGATTGTGAGAAACGTTACATGTCACAGATACTGATTCCCAGAGTTAAAGTTCCAAATTAGTTTGAGAACTTCTTCTATGGTGCAACTGTTATCAGTTCATTCTTACTGATGAATTCTTGTTAACTAGCTTCATGGACTCAAACCAAGGGGACGACCGTTTGCCAACCACGTGCATACTGCTGGAGTTTTTCTTTATTCTTATATTTGTCCCGAATCTCTATTGTATGTGTATATGTGCGTGAATGTCGTCATTGAAATATTCCTCTGACTCTGACCCCATTAATAATTAATGACAAATCACGACAGGGTCCCAAACATGCAGTTTTTATTTTGTAACCCAGCGGAGAGCAATATTAAGGAAGGCATCCATCACCCACTCGTTAGTTGTTTAGTTTACTAGTTTGTTCAGTTGTGTCTTCAATAAAAGTGATATTTTTATCAAAGCAAGTGCTTACATTTTCTCTCGCAAACTTCCATTTTTATGTCATACTGCTATTCGTTGTGTAACAGGTAAATATGGCGAAGTTATTTATTTAATATATATTCAATTATCGTAAATGTGCAGATACAGCAACCCAGTTCCTTTAAATATCAAAGATTTTTCTTTCCTGTACACTGAAGAACCAAAGAAACAGGTACACCTGCTTAATGTCCTGTAGGGCCACCGTGAGCACACAGAACTGCCGCAAAATGACGTGACATGGACTCGATTAATGTCTGAAGTAGCGCTGGAGGGAACTGACCCCAAGAATCCTGCAATCCTTTCCTTAAATCACTAACAGTAAGATGGGATGGTGGTCTCTTCTAAACATGGCGTTGCAAGGCATCCCAGATATGCTCAAATATGTTCATATCTGGGGAATTTTGTGCCAGCGGAAGTGTTTAAACTCAGAAGAGTATTCTTGTAGCTACTCTGTAGCAATTCTGGGCGTGTGGCTGTCACATTGTCCTGCTGGAATTGCCCAAAGTTGTTGGGATTCACAATGGACATGGAGGTCTCTCTCTTATTGGCCTCTCCTACCAGTTCGCCTTTGTCTAACCTACGGCGCATCCAAGACTTACTTCCTGAGCGGGTATCCCCGGCGTTAATTAGAAGGAACTGGAATCGGGCTCGTCGCAATATAGAGGCTGTCCATGGTCGTCAAGCCGTGGGGTACAACCGCAATAGGCGTCTTCATCACGTAAAACCTGGGAATCAAGTCTATATTAAGCATGATCAGGGTCGAAGTAGGATGGGGGCCCGAGTAGGGAAGTTCGCACCCCGCTTTATAGGTCCTTGCACAGTGCTCCGTGTGTTGGGGCCGGTTAACCTGTTACTCAGCCATGATCTGACCGGTAGGGAATATCGAGTCCATTTGGGCCAGGTGAAGTCTCTGACATCGGGCACCTGTTCTAGTTAGAGGGGAGGAGGTTGAGCCGTGGTAAAAATCGACGTTTTGAAGAGCGCACAGCAGCTTGTAGTGTGAAGCAGTCGCCATCCATTTCTGGCGGTGGCGCTGCTGAGGCAATCGCAGTTTCCGTGTCTCCCTCTGGTGGGAAAGGGGAAAGGTTGCCTGTTCACGTGCAATAATGGGGCGCTATGAGCTCGCCAGTCGGTCAGTTGGGGTCAGTCTCTCGTCCCCATCTTGCTAGTCTGTGTCTTGTCCGAAATTGTGGCGCAGTAAGAGAACTCAGCGAGTGGTAGCCCTGTCGGGGCTTAGTTCCTGCATCTGAGTCTGCGCGTTAGGCCGCCAGTCTGCTCGAGTTTGCTCAGGCAATGGTCATTGGCGGTTGGAGCGATCGGTTGGTCGGTCGCGCATTGAGACACAAGACGACTTGTTCGTCTTGAGCGTCGGCGAATGTGAGGTGAGTCCAGCGGGCCGCGGCGTATAGCGAGGGGTAGTGACTTGGCGGTTGACACGAGAGCAACAGGAGTCAACCCACGGCATCAGTCTGGCCGGTGCCAGCTGCGACGCCGTGAGACGGTAGGCGGCGCGCCTTCCTGCGTCCGTTGAAGTGGCTGGCAGCGAACGGTTCGGAAGAGCGATGTTGGGGTGCTGCGCCAGGTCTTCTCGAGAAATCGCAGTTTATTAGAAGTTTTTGCAATTTATGTTTCTTGACTACATTACTATACAACACTACACTTCGCAGCACTATACTACATTATCACCCCACTAGATTAGATTACTCTAACCGGTCACACAACCAAGCTAGATTTTTCATTTGTCTTGATAGTAACCCCTACCAGACTGAGGCACAGCTCAGGTTTCATAGGGACCCGGCTACTGCCACCCAAGTTGTATAGATTGGGAGGTGACTGCCAGGAAATCCTCCCCGAGGCTCATCTCCTCTCTCCTTGTGAAAGGTTGCTGTAGGTGGATCTTCTGCTATGGTGCAACTCGTCGTCTTTATGTGTGGCCTATTCCTTGTTGTCTCTAGCCAATGTATGCTTGCACTTCATATGCTAATACATACATCAAAAAGCTTTGCATCACCCTGGATCCCAGAAATCCTGAAGATAGACATTGACTGTGGATTCCGTATCACACATATAGTCCCTTTGACTGTTCAGATATGTCACTATACGTGCATAAAGCTGTAAACAGCCATGTGTGAGCTGCTCCCATTAGACGAAGGGTGTCCGATAGCCGATCAGACCCAGTCACTCCGCCACGAAGGAGGTACACGGCTCATGTAGTCTGTAGTTCCATAGTGCCTAGACGGTCAATACCGCGGTTTGATCGCTTCCGCATTCTCACTTTGTGCCAGGAAGTGCTATCAAAAGGGGAAGTGTCCAGGCGTGTCGGAGTGAAACAAAACGACGTTGTTCAGACATGCAGGGGATACAGAGAGACAGGAGCTGTCGATGATATGCGTCGCTCAGGCCGAGCAAGAGCTACTGCTGCAGTGGACGCCCGTGACCTAGGGATTATGGGTCGGGGGCACCCTGACAGCAACGCCACCATGTTAAATAATGCTTTGCGTGCTGCCACAGGACGTCGTGTTACAACTCAAACTGTGCGCAATAGGCTACATGATGCACAACTTCACTCACCACGACCAACGCGAGGTTCATGTTTGCAACCACGACACCATGCAGCGCGGTACACATGGGACCAACTACATGCCGAATAGACCGCTCGAGACTGGCATCATGTTCTCTTCACCGATGTGTGTCGCATGTGCCTTCAACCTGAGAATCGTCGGAGTCATGTTTGGAGGCAACCCGGTCAGGCTGAACTCCTTAGACACATTGTCCACTGACTACAGCAACGTGGAGGTTCCCTGCTGTTTTGAAGTGTATTATTTGGGGCCGAAGTACGCCGTTGATGGTCATGGAAGGCGATGTAACGGCTGTACGATACATGAATGCCTTCCTCCGATGGATAGTGCAACCATAATTATGGGCAGCATATTTACAAGGCATTCGTCTTCATGGACGACAAGTAGCGCATCCTTCGTGCACATCTTGTGAATGACATCCTTCAGAATATCGAAATCGCTTGACTAGCGTGGCCAGCATGTTCTCAAGACATGAACCCTGCCTAACATGCCTAGGATAGACTGAAAAGGGCTGTTTATGGATGACGTGATCCATCACCACTCTGAGGGATCTACGGCAAATTGCCGTTGAGGAGTGCGACAACCTGAATCAACAGTGCGTTGATGAACTTGTGGATAGTATGCCACGACGAATACAGGCATGCATCAATGCAAGAGGATGTGCTACTATGTATTAGAGGTACCAGTGTGTACAGAAGTCTGGACAACCACCTCTGAACGTCTCGCTATACAGTGGTACAATATGCTATGCTTGGTTTTCGTGAGAAATAAAAAAGAGGAAAATAATGTTTATGTTGATTTCTATTCCAATTTTCTGTACAGGTTCGGAACTCTGGGAACCGAAGTGACGCATTTTTTTTTTTATGTGTGTATTTTCGCTGTCAGCAAATTCCACTTGTGCCACACCTCTTCTTATATTGCCATTTTCTATCGGTGTATGCCTTCATTTCCTTTGTGGCTCTTGTACCCTGTAGCTCCTATACTCTTCCACATTCTCCCTTTCTGAACCAATACAGTATACCTTACTTTCATGTGGCTGTGTCCAGATGTAGCAAGTCTAATATCAGCAGGAATGCCTCATTCGGTATAGTTCTATACAAAACTCTAAGGCATAGAAGCACGCTTCCCTGTGCTTCCCGTAGAGTGTGGGTGACCTTAACGTTCTGGCTGTACGAACCCAGACACTCCACCTGTACCTCACAACAGCGTTAGTATCGTTTTTTGGTACGTTGTTACTGCACTTAGATTCATAGGAAAATTTCTTTGGCTGGTTGTACTTTTTTTGTGCAGCATTTTAAAGTCTCTCTGGCAGACGATATCTACATCTGCATGAAAATCAAACTTTTCTTCCAGGTTTAAACCAAGGTACCTGAATATTACTTTACTCTACATGAGTTGGTCATTTATTTTCATTGTGGGGTCCCTGGACTTTAACGATCTTCCTAGTCCAAAGATGCCCCTTCATCAAATACTTTGCTGATATCATCTTCCGTCAGTGCTATTGGAGAAGCTGGCCGACCGCTATCAGAGGATTCAGCAGATGAAATCAGACGTGAAAGCTGCCAAATAATTAGGAAACACAGTCCACAAAGAAGTAATGTTTCCAAGGAAGAGAGATTTGCGGTATAAAAGCTGCGTGAGGATACTGACACAGTCGGTCTGCGTGCTGATAAAGGTAATGCCACCATCCCCTTGCTTCAGGAAGTCCACAAGGAAAATATATGTGGTCAACTTAGTTCTGGTGCATACCGGAAACTTAACAAAGATCCTACCAATGAGATGACAATATGAGGAATATAACGAACACTATTAGTATACAAACGCATTTTTCTGCCAAATATTTAGCATCCTTATTAAAACCAATGGTAGGAAAATTTAGACATCACATATGTAATTCTAGGAATTTGATTCCATGGATATAATGCTATATAGTACGGATGTGCTCGATTGTTTTGACGTGGTATCATTATATGTTAAAGTACATTTAAAGGACCCTTTATCTTTTATCGGCCAACATTTTGATAAGAACATCACGAACTTGCTTGATCATGTGCTTTTGTCATCTTATCTTCAGTTTAATGGTGAATTTTATTAGCAGATTGATGGAGTTGCTATTGGAAATTCCTTCTCCTCTCTGGTGGCTAATTTATTGATGGAAGGCTTCGAGGATAAGGCAGTGGACTTAGCAAGTTTTAAACCACCGGTATTCAGAGGTACGTGTGCGACACATTTGTAGTGTGGCCGCACGAGATGGATTAATTACATCGATTTCTTGAGCATCTGAATTCTAGCTATGCTAGTATTATATTTACTATGGAAATAGAATGAGATGGCTGCCTCCCCTATTTGGATGTTGTCGTTCGCCCTAAAGTTGATGGCACATTAGGTCATGCTGTATATCGTTAACCAAAACATACAAATCAATATCTACACGCCAGTAGATGCCATCGCCATTCACAGACCACAGGTGTCTTTAAGACCTTAGTGCGTACGGCGTAGATAAATTGCAAGAAGAGCTCACGCTCCTCAAGAGCTTTTATAAAACGAATGTATTTACTCCGCAACAAATTCGTAGAGCATTCAATGCGAAACCTACAATGAAGGTGTGTGATGGGATTTATTGTTGTTGTTGTTGTTGTGGTCTTCAGTCCTGAGACTGGTTTGATGCAGCTCTCCATGCCACTCTATCCTGTGCAGGCTTCTTCATCTCACAGTACTTACTGCAACCTACATCCTTCTGAATCTGCTTACTGTATTCATCTCTTGCTCTCCCTCTACAATTTTTACCTTCCACGCTGCCCTCCAATGCTAAATTTGTGATCCCTTGATGCCTCAGAACATGTCCTACCAACCGGTCCCTTCTTCTTGTCAAGTTATGACACAAACTCCTCTTCTCCCCAATCCTATTCAATAAATCCTCATTAGTTATGTGATCTACCCATCTAATCTTCAGCATTCTTCTGTGGCACCACATTTCGAAAGCTTCTATTCTCTTTTTCCAAACTATTTATCGTCCATGTTTCACTTCCATACATGGCTGCACTCCATACAAATACTTTTAGAAACGACCTGCTGATACTTAAATCTCTACTCGATGTTAACAAATTTTTCTTCTTCAGAAACGCTTTCCATACCATTGCCAGTCTACATTTTATATCCTCTCTACTTCGACCATCATCAGTTATTTTGCTCCACAAAGAGCAAAACTCCTTTACTACTTTAAGTGTCTCATTCCCTAATCTAATTCCCTCAGCATCACCCGACTTAATTGGACTACATTCCATTATCCTCGTTTTAGTTTTGTTGATGTTCATCTTATATCCTCCATTCAAGACACTGTCCATTCCGTTCAACTGCTCTTCCAAGTCCTTTGCTGTCTCTGACAGAATTACAATGTCATCGGCAAACCTCAAAGTTCTTATGTCTTCTCCATGGATTTTAATACCTTTTGTTTCCTTTACTGCTTGTCTCATTTTTGAGACGTTTGTATTCGTTTTTTCCTGCTTCATTTACTGCATTTTTATATTTTCTCCTTTCATCAATTAAATTCAATATTTCTTCTGTTACCCAAGGATTTCTACTAGCCATCGTCTTTTTACCTACTTGATCCTCTGCTGCCTTCACTATTTCGTCTCTCAAAGCTACCCATTCTTCTTCTATTGTATTTCTTTCCTCCATTCCTGCCAATTGTTCCTTTATGCTCTCCCCGAAACTCTGTACAACCCTTGGTTTCGTCAGTTTATCCAGGTCCCATCTCCTTAAATTCCCACATTTTTGCGGTTTCTTCAGTTTTAATCTACAGTTCATAACCAATAGATTGTGGTCGGAGTGCACATCTGCCTCTGGAAATGTCTTACAATTTAAAATCTGGTTCCTAAAACTCTATCTTACCATTATATAATCCATCTGAACCCCGTCAGTATCTCCAGGCTTCTTCCATGTATACTACCATCTTTTATGATTCTTGAACAAAGTGTTAGCTATGATATTCCTAGATTAGACCCACGAAAATAGGTAACTTTCGCAAAGTAAACTGTTTGAACTTTTTTAATAAACTGACATACTGTCCAATCAATACATCTTGTATAAGTAAGTTCTATAACTTGTTAATAATCAATCCATTCTACAGTTCAAGAGAGTTCTTCAAGAGTAGTAGAGTAGAAACTCAGTTTTAGGATTATGATTACAGTTCTGTACAACGGGTTAATATAGGATAAATCATTTGTATGTGCAAAGTGAACAGTTATTTTGTAGTGGTAAGTGTACTAAATTTCCTCGAAATGTCTTCCACAGTGAATTCAAACTTCTGCACTAAATTGTGAATTCGCCTTTGTAGTAGAATAGCACTACCTCGCTGTTGACTGGGAACAGCCAGCAAGTTACCATTAAACCAATTGGTACTAGTCTATAATTTCACTCTAAGTTCCTTTCCACTAGTTCTGAGGCAAATATTTAATTAGGCCCCTTCACTTTAGACTCCAATGTTCTTGGAACATTAGCGTATTATTCAATTTACAATTGTGTTTTGTAACTGAATTACCTCTCTATAGGTCATCAACAGGAACTATAGAATCATTTTCCAGAATACCACAAGTAGTACTAGATTCAGAAATTGTATCAAATTGAACACATCAGTGTAAACATTAAATCTTTGTAGGAATGGGGTGATAAAACTTACATTATCGCTCCACAAACATTAATTATTCATTGGAAAAACTGCGTTGATGTTCACAGATGCACAAGCAGCCCTAGCTGACAGCCGCTTTCCACAATCCACCGCATGCCCACTCCAGATATATATTTTTTAAAGTCCAGATTCATACTAATAGTAATTAAACAAATAATTTAAATACGAATTGTTCTATATTCAATTACACTCGACATGCTCTAACAACACACAAACGACTCGAGACTCAAACTTCTTCACAATCTCACCCTGTTCAAAAACAGGTGAGTGTAGAGGTGGTAGTTTGAAGAAAACCTTAATTTTCAAACACTAATTTATTAACCAAATTCATGTCCTTTTTCCACTATAATGACATCATTTTTGTAGAGTACCACACTTACTCCAGATATGACTCCCTCTAATAGCATCTGAACTATTGACTCCTATGTAGCAGGTAGAAAAACCACAACTCTGATCAACATAGCAAATCCAGTTCTAATGAATAAGCAAAAACATTATGAAGCGTAAATCCCAGACAACTGTGTACACGAATTAACAATAAAAAATTTTACATGTATCAATAGTAAAGACTTCAAAAACAAAACAAAAAACATTATCCTGTATGCTGCAATATACGTCAAAAAGGTAAAAGGGAAACCTCCTCATTAGCGCAAGGAAAACTGTGATCTCTGTACTGAATTGACCCGCCGTATCCCTCGTCGCTATCCATCAGGACGAGTGAGAGAAATGGCGAAGGAGCGGGCAGATTCAAATCCGAACTTGCAGTGAAACAGTCATAACACTGACACAAGTCTGTTGAAGCAGCCATACACAGCACTCTGTCTAGCCTCAGGGCCGGACTTTGTGCTTGAAAACTCAGCCAACCGCGGAATGCGCTGACGCCTGTTATCCTGGGCCGCCGTGGCTGCTGAGGTAATCTGCCCCTAGCTTTACACACTACTAAATTATCCTAAGGACAAACACATACACCCATGCCCGAGGGCGGACTCGAACCTCTGCCGGGACCAGCCGCATAGCCCATGACTGCAGCGCCTTTGACAACTCTGCTAATCCTGCACGGCCGGTGGCCAAGGACGACTAGGTTGCTAGGAGACCGCCAGTGAGCATCTCTCGCAGCCAGACTGTAGACATCTGGTAGACCATCGACCGAAGTAGCTAAGGGGGTGGAGATTGTCTGGTCCCAAACTCCCCACATCATCGAAACTTCCCGCAAATCTCGCAACCATCACCCCACAGACATGGTGTGCCTCGTTGCCAGGTTGCCAGTAGATTACCATCACCAAGGGTGGGTCGTTGTTTCTCCGAAAAACAAATGACATGGTGCTCTCCAGTTTAATAAGCAGACAGAATGGAGGTACTACTTCATGCTTTGAGTTCCTAGGCTCCATCACTTATAACCATAGCACTATGCGTCCGACTTAGTACTATTATAGGGGGACGAGTATGTTTATTTCATATTACTTGGCTTTCAGCTTTTACTAGCTCGCAGTGCCCGAGTACAGGTTCCTACACCCAGTTATAATTTGCAACGCCTCAGTTTCACGGTAGTGCGCAAGTGTCTCTTATAAAACATCACCTCACTCTTGGTCATACTATGATGCGACATCGAAGTTCGACGTGGCTCGCCCGTCCAAGTCCAACGGCTTACTCTGTTAGCACTACGGACTGGCTTGCCTCTACTGAGTATCCGCGAGTGGGAATAACACGTTTAAGATAATGGCAACTCGCGCATCTAAATTTTTGGTGTGCAGCACACATCTCCTCTTTCGAAATATTCGTCTAGAATCTTCCAGGACCGGGCCTTCCACTCCAGAGGAGTCCCACATGGGTCCTTCCTTATCCGTTTGCAGCATGAGCTGACTCTTAATGGGAGGTCTCCAGGACCTTACTGCAATACAATCCTGAATGTAAAGTTCATACCACCTAATACAGAACTTCTACTTCCATCAATCGTTCCCACGGCCATTGAATGACAAACAGTCATCTGGCAACTGGTGCCTCGGCTGATCTGTAGGTTGTGCCCTTCTGCGATCATTGCATAAATAAAATATGCAAATACCTAGTAAAGAGACGACATCTTGGTTGCTGAAAATCATCTACGTAATCATGATTTGACGGTTTTCTTGAATGGTTTGGATATAATGTAACATCCGCTCCACTGAAATCTTCCCCTGCTGTGAATCGAAAATCTGTGTAATGAATGTGTAAGTACAGGTTGAAGGTGGTATCAAGGTGCTCTAAATTCTGGAAGTGTAACACGCTTAATGGCCCTTCTGGCCAATGCAGTGAATTCCCCGTTAGTGTATTGACAGTCATACAAGTGAGTGTACACCTAAGACAGAAACCCTTCCCGAGATGAAAGCCACAGCACCTCGCTCTTCATAGCAATCACCGCTTTTTGAAAATGACCAAGTACACCATTTAATTTCGGAACTTCTACTACTCTGCTATCTCGAACAACGTTTTTATTAATTTATCTCCCGCATTTTACCAAGTTCACTTCCAAAAAACAACAGGTTGTGGCCAACATATACAATCTGTGATAATTTACTTTGATTGTAATACTCCTTCAGCACCTCCATGAAAAACGTCACTTCCCCGTTCCTCTGTATATCAGTCCGAAACAAAATCTAGCAGTCTCGGAATTCCATTTCTCTGAAGTATTGATTTCAATGTCCACTGATGTATCATAAGGAAGGCATCCGACTGACTAGAGAAATATATACCTCAAACAAACATTTGAACGACAGGTAAGCATTCTGCTCCACTCCAGATGATGTATGGGAAACTAAGGAGCATTCCCATCATCCAGGATGTCATAACGAAGTCTCATCTGAGGAAAGGATTCATCTATCACCCCCGTCCTCCTTCCGAAACGAGTAACTAACGATAGATAGCAACAGAAACAACAGTAACAAATTCCTGAAAATGACCCTACAACAATAAAGAAACTCATGTGGCAAAGACATGAAAACAATAAATATCCTGGAAACAACACTATGCAAGAAATACCCATAACACAAATATCAAGAATAAATCTAACACCACCGTAATACACTCCTGGAAATTGAAATATGAACACCGTGAATTCATTGTCCCAGGAAGGGGAAACTTTATTGACACATTCCTGGGGTCAGATACATCACATGATCACACTGACAGAACCACAGGCACATAGACACAGGCAACAGAGCATGCACAATGTCGGCACTAGTACAGTGTATATCCACCTTTCGCAGCAATGCAGGCTGCTATTCTCCCATGGAGACGATCGTAGAGATGCTGGATGTAGTCCTGTGGAACGGCTTGCCATGCCATTTCAACCTGGCGCCTCAGTTGGACCAGCGTTCGTGCTGGACGTGCAGACCACGTGAGACGACGCTTCATCCAGTCCCAAACATGCTCAATGGGGGACAGATCCGGAGATCTTGCTGGCCAGGGTAGTTGACTTACACCTTCTAGAGCACGTTGGGTGGCACGGGATACATGCGGACGTGCATTGTCCTGTTGGAACAGCAAGTTCCCTTGCCGGTCTAGGAATGGTAGAACGATGGGTTCGATGACGGTTTGGATGTACCGTGCACTATTCAGTGTCCCCTCGACGATCACCAGTGGTGTACGGCCAGTGTAGGAGATCGCTCCCCACACCATGATGCCGGGTGTTGGCCCTGTGTGCCTCGGTCGTATGCAGTCCTGATTGTGGCGCTCACCTGCACGGCGCCAAACACGCATACGACCATCATTGGCACCAAGGCAGAAGCGACTCTCATCGCTGAAGACGACACGTCTCCATTCGTCCCTCCATTCACGCCTGTCGCGACACCACTGGAGGCGGGCTGCACGATGTTGGGGCGTGAGCGGAAGACGGCCTAACGGTGTGCGGGACCGTAGCCCAGCTTCATGGAGACGGTTGCGAATGGTCCTCGCCGATACCCCAGGAGCAACAGTGTCCCTAATTTGCTGGGAAGTGGCGGTGCGGTCCCCTACGGCACTGCGTAGGATCCTACGGTCTTGGCGTGCATCCGTGCGTCGCTGCGGTCCGGTCCCAGGTCGGCGGGCACGTGCACCTTCCGCCGACCACTGGCGACAACATCGATGTACTGTGGAGACCTCACGCCCCACGTGTTGAGCAATTCGGCGGTTCGTCCACCCGGCCTCCCGCATGCCCACTATACGCCCTCGTTCAAAGTCCGTCAACTGCACACACGGTTCACGTCCACGCTGTCGCGGCATGCTACCAGTGTTAAAGACTGCGATGGAGCTCCGTATGTCACGGCAAACTGGCTGACACTGACGGCGGCGGTGCACAAATGCTGCGCAGCTAGCGCCATTCGACGGCCAACACCGCAGTTCCTGGTGTGTCCGCTGTGCCGTGCGTGTGATCATTGCTTGTACAGCCCTCTCGCAGTGTCCGGAGTAAGTATGGTGGGTCTGACACACCGGTGTCAATGTGTTCTTTTTTCCATTTCCAGGAGTGTATTTCAAATAATGTAACAACAGTGACGTCAGACCATAGGCATGCCTTGTACTTTGAGATGTCTAGACGATTAGGTTTCTCCATCCTACCAGCTGCACGTAATCGTACCGGGTCGGTCAAAGCGTCCAAAATACTCTTAAGGTGTTTATCCAGACTGACGTGCAGGATAGGCATTGTACGTTTTGGTAGGAAACTGTACCTTCCCGTTAACAGTTGAGGTCATACCCACGACCTGGTACGACTCGTGATATTTAGTCAGAAATTATTTGTCTTTCTCTTTGGTGTATAGGGGCTATTAATTAACACATGCTGCCCTCTATGATACTGCGGCAGCCTTCCAGTGTGCCTGTTTCGCTGTTCCCGGCGTTCCAGAGCCTTTGTGTACGGGTTTGGCACGTTTCTTCTCTTATTCATTGGTTAGCTATTCGCTAGAAATTTAGGACCACAAAGAGTCAAATTAAGTGGGCATTTTCATCCCGTGCCTCAAATAGTGACATGACTGTCCCCGTATGAACCTTTAAGTTGTTCGCGCAAACTACATATGCAAAATGGGTATCCCAGTCGTCGTGTCTGGCATTCAAGAAAAAGCTTAGCAGTTTAGAAATGGTCTTAGGCTCACGCTCCATCCTGCCTTTAGTTTGTGGGTAGAAAGGGCTCGTTCGTAACTTCCGAATATGCAACACACGGCACAGCTGGTTGTAGGTACGGAAACAGAGTTCGTACCCCTGGTCTATAACTAAGGTATCAGGCACTCCAATTTTCAGTGTCCAATTGTTGATAAATACTTGTGCTACAGTACTTGCCTTTTGATCTGGAATTGCTTTCATTACTAGATACCGAGAGAAACATTGATGATCGTAAGCCCATACGTATTCTTTACAGGTGTACTGCTTATGGTTAGCAAATGTCGAGAACTATCATTTAAAATGACTTCGACGCCTCTGGTAACCTCTGCGAAGGGATTTGTTGGTCCAAAGCACCAACTCCCGGCGCTCATGGTGCACAGCCTTTGGCATATTTCACCACGCCACTCTTCCTGTTCCCCACCAAAACCATTCCGCAATACGGCTATCTGTTGATCGTAGGCCGCCACGATCTGAAATAACATGCTCATGAGCCTGTTGTAACACTTAACACTTTCTTTTGGAATTGTGTACCGAATATCCTCGTGCATGATAAAGTATACTGAGCAAGAAGTGGAGGAAACAAAAGAAAAATTCGGAGTAGGTATTAATATCCATGGAGAAGTAATAAAAACTTTGAGGTTCGCCTATGACATTGTAATTCTGTCAGAGATAGCAAAGGACTTGGAAGAGCAGTTGAATGGAATGGATAGTGTCTTGAAAGGAGGGTATAAGATGAACATCAACAAAAGCAAAACGAGGATAATGGAATGTAGTCGAATTAAGTCGGCTGATGCTGAGGGATTTAGATTAGGAAATGAGACGCTTAAAGTAGTAAAGGAATTTTGCTATTTGGGAAGCAAAATAACTGATGATGGTCGAAGTAGACAGGATATAAAATGTAGACTTAAGAGCCTAACACCCTTTACTATCTGCCTGTGCTTGCTGCTATTCGAATGTAATATTGTCCAGAGTACTAGGCATCGCTATTTTGCGACTTAATTTGTCTGCATTTGCGTGGCCAACCTCGTAATCACACTCACTGAACTTGAAAAGCCAGGGTCTTATCCGAACTATGAAATGCATCACTAACTCAGCTATAGACCTGTTTCACTGCTGACATCATTTGGAAAAAATGTCTGAGAAGGTGATTTATCCTAGAATAATATCTCACCTTAGCAATGAAAATATCCTCAGAAAATCACAGTTAGGGTTTTAAAAGAGGTGCTCTATTGAGAAAGACATTTACATGTTAACTCGCCACGTTTTACAGTGATTAAATTATGAAGTAGCATCGGTTGGTATTTCCTGAAACCTACTTAAGGCCTCTGACTGAATGAATCACAATATACTCCTAGATAAATTGAAATTTTGTGAGACTGATTGTACAGCCAACCAATGGATAATGTCATATCTAACCAAGTAAATCCAGAACGTTGTACTTAATAATTCAAGAATTATAGTCCAGGGGCATGAATAACCAAGGATCAGACTTGGGTCTGCTATTGTTCCACACATATTTAAACGATCTTTGGTCTAATATACAACAAACAGAAATAGTTCTGGCTGCATACGACACCGGTGCTAAAATCAGTCCAAGCATACATACAGAAACAGAACAAATGGTAAACAATATTTTTGAAAGTGTCATTGACTGGTTTTCTGAGAGTTGTCTCGCAGTGAATATTAAAAAGACACAAATGTTTTCAGAGGTATCGTTGACTGGTTTTGTGCGAATGGTCTCATCCTCCGTTTTAAAAAGACACAGTATATTGAGCTCTGAGTATCTAGAGGTACTACACCAATGATAACGGTATCACACTGTAAGGAAATAATGAATAGGGTGAGAACATCAAAATGCTTTTATGTTTATAGTGATGAGAATGTGAACTGGAAAAAGCACATTTTGGAACTCCTTAAAAGGGTTAGTTCAGACTCTTCTGCAGTTATAAATTTTGCAGACCTTGGGGAGAGGCAAATCAGTAACTCGTCGTATTCTCCGTGTTTTCATTCAATAACGTCGTATGGAATAATGTTCTGTGCCTAGTCATCTTTATAAAAGAAACTCATCATTGCTAAAAATACGTGCTGTGAGAATAATATGTGATTCTCACCCGTAATCACCTTTAGATATCTGTGTAATCAGTGGAGCATTGTGACTCGCTTTACACAATTTATTTATTCGCTCCTGAAGACTTTTGTAAATATTTCACTGCACTTCAAAAGGAACAACGATGTACGCAATTACAATGTCAGAAGGAAAAATGATATTCATTATTCCATGTTAAGGTTGCCGTTAGCACAAGAAGTGGTGCAGGATGTTGCCAGAAAAGTTTTTGATCACTGGCCTAGCAATACAAAATGTCTAACAGAAAGCAAAGTGAAATTCGAAAACAAACTGACAAAGTTTCTTGTTGGCACTTTCAGCTTATCTGTACGAAAATTTCTATTGTAACTTGAAAAAGATGATGGGTAAGCATTACTATTCCACATATTTATATTTTAGGGAAAAATATAAAGTTATAAATGTTAAGCATATAGTCCTGTTTACGACGTGTACATAAAGTAACTCATTCCACATTACGATTTATTGTACAAAACGACCCATGAAAATGAAACTAACTAACTAACAAATCCTTTCACGAAATCCATTACGAATTTACGGTAGTGGTTGAACACTCCGACGAACGACTGCATCTGTTCGTCCGTCCATGGTGCTGAAAAATTTTGAATTGCTTCTGTAAAAGGAAGATCAGTCTGTATACTACGCTCACAAATTATGTGTCCCAGATTCTTAACTCCAGTTTGAGCAAAACGGTACTTGCCCATGCACGGCGTCCGACGTGCTGACTGGAGCATATCAAAAACAATTTTTGGTAGAACGGTTGAATAGACAATTGAGTCATCTAAATTGATCACATAGCCTTTAGGCTTTAACAATCTTAAAACTCCGTCTAATAACCGCTGGAAAGTAGCAGGTGAATTGTTTAAACCAAATGGCATCCCCATATATTGATAATGTCAACAGGGAGCGGTAAACGCTATCTTTGGCCAATGTTCAAGTGCTACTTTTAATTGATCATAACCAGTTTTGAGGTCCCCTGCGGTAAGTAACGACATTCATCCAAATTTTCCTCGGATAATTCCGTAATATTAAGGATTTGATAAGCATCTGTAATCACAGAAAGACATGTATTTCTTCCTCCCGTCCAATGCTTTCTTAGGGATGATTACAATCTTTGTGCTTCAGGGACTGTCACTGGTTTCTTGATCCCATCTCGTAGTGGCTGTTCAATGATCTGTTCTGTTAATGGTTGTAAGTGTCCCGCTGTACGATATTGTTCTCTATAAACTGGAGTTTCACATCATAACTGTATATACGGCTGAGTTACTAGTTTTACTGTAACACCCAATCTGTATAAAACAATTCGCTAAACTTCAGTAATACTTTTTCCATGCTTGTACGTTTACTGTCCTACAAGTGACGCAGTTCGTCGCTTAATGCTTGGTAACGGCTTCTACCGAAACTCCACCTATCGATGTCTTTTTCTATCGTTATACCTTCTGACAGATTAGCTTCAGACCGGTCAAAGTTAGCCATACCAACGGGAGGCAAATACGTAAATTAACACTACTCAGTGCGCTATGCTTCTGCAAACAAAACAATGTGAAACATCAAACTGTCCATTACTTGAGCTCAACCACATACAACATCCCACAAGGTAATTCAGTACTCACTGCAACCCGCGCATTCATTCCCATACCTGCGGATATTTTATCCTGCTGATCAATCTTTAACGAACTCGACTGCAGTTTAGCTGGCATCACCTTCATGACACCTAAGCCTTCCGATGTCGCTTCGTTTGCAACTGTGTTACCCAAGCGAAACAAAGTTTCAGTGAGCTCAAGAGCTTTCTCAAAGCTCACCCACTCTTGTAAAACATCCATATGCACTTTAGACTTAGTTTCCGTAATGGTAATCTCACTTATCGTCATACCCAACAACTCAACATTTCTGTCACCAACCCCAAGTAACTTACATCGTAGTGGTCCCGCCGCCCCGTGTTTTCCATGTTTAGACTGATAACGTGTGCCCTCGTGTCCACAAGAAACCTCTGTTCCATACCACCCACTACAACCACTAAGCATCCTTCTGGCTGTGCACTAACTTGTGTAGTGTTGCGATCTATCAGGACTGCCTTCCGATGGTCAAAGTTTTCCCGTTTCTGTTTAGCGGCTGTTTACCACAATGATGCTTCCTGTTCTTCCTCTGCTGTCATTCAGATACTCGGTAGCCCACTTCCCCACATGAGTAACGCTCTAGTTGCTTCCACTTCTTCGCCGGCCGTTGTGGCCGAGCGGTAATAGCGGTCCTCGTCCGGAACAGCGCTGCTGCTACGGTCGCAGGTTTGAATCCTCCCTCGGACATGGACGTGTGTGATGTCCTTAGGTTAGTTAGGTTTAAGTAGTTCTAAGTCTAGGGGACTAATGACCTCAGCAGTTGAGTCCCATAGTGCTCAGAGCCATTTGAACCATTTGAACCTAGAACTGCAGCCTCCTGCGATAACACATTTTTGGCCTCTGCTTTGTGGAATGCACTTATGTTGAGCATTAACTTCGCAAATCCTGTCTGAAAATATTTCCACTGATGTATCACATTTCAAATTAAAAGTATTGAGCTCCTCGCGAAAAATTCCTATGGTATTTTGATTTTGGTAAGCATGGCGTAGTCTAGCAGCCAACTGCTGAAACGACTGTGCTTTACTTTGGATCTCATGATATACCACATTCGAATTGGCCTCTCATGATAAACGTAGATTCAGGCACACGAAGTATTTCTTCGTCGTATTCCCATGGAATACCAACGGGGGTGCATGGAGGAGAGCCGTAGTTTATGCCCACCTTATGAAAATATAGAAATCTACTCAGGTACTTTATATTTATAATTTTCTAAGAATATATTTATTGTCTTTAATGCAGTCCTCTTCCAAATGCTATGATTGTTTTACGTTTTTTCGTTTAAGCTCAATCGGAAAATTTAAGTTTAAGGCAGGTCTCCCCCGCTTGGTAGCAGATGCGACTTCCCATAACAATCGTCTTACTCCACAAATAATAGCATTACGGGACCTTAGAACACATGGACATTATATTTCTCTGGATTGACAACAACAATTATCTCAACAATGATTCATTTCCCTTTGGTTCTTTATTGTTTCCTGTTCAGTGGAACTTGGTCCTGTGTTCGATAAAGCTGTGATTGAAATTATATTGACAGTCTTATATCGTAGGAGAAATTTCACAGATTTTGGAAGAATCTACAGATTCTCAAACTAAATTTTCCGCGCGGTCTGGGGCACTCTGGGGCACTTTGTCCCGGTCCGTGCGGCATGCCCAAAAGAACAGATACCAACCTAGTATAAATATGGTTAAGGTTCACCGGCCACTTGACCATCTTTTTCTTCTGTTCAGATGCACAAACAGTGCCCAAACTCTTTCGGGAATCGGCAACGCGTCACGAGTAATGATTATAATGGGTGGGGGCACTACGAATGTAGTGCGTGACAATACTTTGAGCATGTGGGTTTCTCGAGAGGTGTGCCACAGATAAATCCCTGCAGTCGCACTATCCTCTGTGTCCTCGGGGGCTCAGGTGGATGGAGCGTAAACCATGTAAGCAAGAGATCCCAGGTGCGAGTCCCGGTCGGCGCACCAATTTTCATCTGTCCCTGTTGACGTATGTCAACGCCTGCAAGCAGCTAAGGTTATTCATTTCATTGTAATTTCATTCTAACGACCTGCATGGTCACCGATTGTATCTGTTCTTTCGGACATGTCTGAAAGAACAGATAACATCTTAGTATTAAAACAAAACAGATAACATCTTAGTATTCAGACAATCTTTGGTCTTTCTGTGGAAAAGTATTTGCCTCTCATCAGTCTGATACGTTGTTATTTGCAGTGTGGTAGGCGAGGGACGTATTTGGTAGTGCTGTGTTGACTTTCGATTGCATCTGTTACATGATGAAAGATATACGGTCAATGACAGCAAAGATGAATAAGAGGTATATATTGAAAAGTGAACAGAATACAAATTTTGAATAATTATATATGAAGGGCTTATTTCAATAGTGGTACAAATCCACTTTGATCATTTTGACATAGGGAGTCCTAAAGTTAAATGAGCGCTGAAAAACCTGCAGTTGAGATACCAGAAATATTCAAGCATATGGCTTCAAGCTAGAGATGATCCTATATATTGCGTGGATCTATATATTATTCTCCCTCCCTCTCTCTCTCTCTGAGAGAATGACCTCAACACTTGCCTGATTCACGCAATAAGATTTAAACTGATTAAGTTGTTAGACTTTCTTAGAAGTTCTTTTTAACTTTGTACCCTTTTAAAATTATTGTTCATATTGCACAGTGTGGTATATAACAGTTTGAATATAGTTTGGAAATTTTACCTAGGAATCTAGCTTAACTGCTACCTGCTTGCTGTTCGCTGTTGTGCTTTCGAGAATTCAGCAACAGTGTTGTCAAGATGCGAGGTAAGTGGAAATTTTGATTAGGGGCATATAAGTGTTTTATTTCGGATGGGCGTTTGATTTAAAGAGACGTTGAACTCAGACCAGTTACAGTTCAGTTCAAATTTGTTTTTTTTGTTTTGTTTTTTGTCAAATGTTACAGTATGAGCTTAAGGTGGATAACAGTTCATAAGGACAATGTTTTCGTAAAACGTAGATTTCTTCTATAGATTGGGAAGTAAAGTAGGGCTACATGTCATTAAAAAGTGTAGTGGGGATGTTATTTATTTATTCTGATTGCTAACCAGCTGTAAAATGTCTATCAGTCGCTGCAACGACAATAAACTCTTGGCAGAGTAGGGGAAACCGACAGGAAAAGCTGCTGTGGGTCCCTGGACACTCAGGAAATCATGGCAAGGAACAAGCTAGTAGAATGACCAGGACAGGCACAATGACTCGATTTATTGGATCGCAACCTGTCATCACGTAAGGTGACTGTACCACCAAAACTATGTAACTGAAACAGGAGATGGAACGCTTATTGAACTACGATCCAAAATCAAAAACATGGCAAGTCAATGTGCCGAACCATTCAATAGGAGTTCTATAATAATGAACTTGAACAGAAAACAGATCAAACTCGTCGTAGAACTTATGACTGGAGATGGAACTTCATAAAACATCTGCACCGGATGGATACAGAGCAAAAAGCCTCTACGTGTGGACTATGTGATGAGATAGATGAAACTCCACCACATCTAAACTTCCAATGCGAAACTCTGGCGGCCAAAAGACACTGAATAGTCGAGTCGGTGGAGCCAGAAGGGAACGTGTCTAATAAGGACATAGTAAAGAGTCTTCTACTACTTCTTAATGGTACAGGTTTGCTTTACTAGAAATACTGGTATCGAAATACCAGAATAAACTCAGTTTCCGTGGGTGCACCTGTGGGCTAGGACCTAGTTGGTCTTATCTCTCTGAATTAGAAATACCAAATTAAAGGGTCTCCACATGAGCCTCTTCATCATTTTGCTTAACTTTTAACTTGACGTACCCACCTCTGGCACCTCAATTCTGGAAGCAAACTTCAAATTGCTTACAAAAGTCCGAGCAGCTGTGTGTGTCTGCAGTGGATACAAGGTATATTATCTTTATTTGACTTCACATTTTACAATGTTTACAGCAATTACCGGAGCCCCACACCCATATTACACACAATTATGTGTACTATGTCAGTATATACATCCTTCCCCACTCTCACCTGAATCAATCAAGAGCATGAATGAGAGTGTGCAAAATAAATTTAAATGAACAGATACCAGTTCAGAAGCCTTCCGTTGGCTAAATATATCGTCAGCTGCTTGTATTAGATGCCTGAACAGTATAATTCCTGCAGACTGACGATCAGACATAGCACCCTATGTGGATGACATTCTCGTGGCAGTGAAGTCATGGGTTGTCCACAATGAAGTGGTGCATCGGTTATTGGAAGCCTTTGAACAGGTGAAAGGGACTGTGAACTTAGACAAGTCACAATTCGGCAGAAAAGAAATACGATTCCTGGAACTCATCGTATCTGCAGATGAAATACAACCTGACCCGACAAGAATTGTGCGATTGCGGAATGCGCAACTCCAGCCAATAAAAAATAATTACACTGTTTCCTCAGACTATTTTATTCCTGTCAGCGCTTTCTGAATCTAAACTTGGTAGCCGTGCCGTCTTAGGCACATTGCCACGATTCGCGTGGCACCCCATTGGAGGGTCGAGTCCTCCTTCGGGCATGGGTGTGTGATGTGCTTTGCGTAAGTTAGTGCCAGTTGGATTAAGTATTTCTAGGCCTAGGGACCAATGACCTCAGCAGTTTGGTCCCTTAGAAACTTACCACAAATTTCCAAATAAAAGAATATCTAACTTTACCTCCAGACTACGTCTTCGTGTCCTGATAGGAAACAATACTCCATGGATCTGGGACCAGCAGGCAGAAGACGAATTCACGAAACGTAAAGAGGCATTAGTCAAGGCACCGATTCCTGCACACCCCGACCTGAAGCAAAACTTATGTGCCATGACTGACAGTTCATTCTCTGCTTTGGGCGTCATTCTGTTCAAACCAGAGGACATCACCGATCCATCCTCTTAGAAGATGATATCTTTCACAAACCGGGTGCTCACTCTCTGTGAAGGAAATTACACTCTCACGGAATTTCTGGGACTCGCAATTGAGTGGGTGTTTATCAGACTCTAATATTACCATATTGGTCGAACGACAAGGGTATTTATCGACCACCGAGCTCTGCAATTTTTAAAGACCGATAAGCCATCCCATAAGAGACTGGCGCGGTGGACACTGTACCTCTAAGAATTCCGATTTAATGTGGCGTACATTCAAATCGATAGAAACGTCATTGCAGACGGCTAGTCGCGTATACCTGTAGGATTAGTACATGCAGAAGATGGTGGTGATGGAGACAAAAACCTTCAGCTTCTTATATCTAAAAGACGAAGCTGGGGAAAATGCTGTTACAACCTGCCTCAGGAACAATGCACACAAGCAGGTACCGGTTGCAATTACTATAATAACAGGGAGTGAAACAGCACAATAAATTCAATTACCGTGGAGGCAACAGGAGTCTAGTAGCATTTTTGTTTTTATCTCCCTGCATTAAACATATCAAATTGAAGGGTGCCTATCACCTAAATTCTGGGCGCAATCTGTAAACTACATAAAAAAGACTGAGCAGCTGAGTGTGTCTACAGTGTCGACAAGGTATGTTATTTCTATTTCACTCCATATTTTACTAAGCTTTTAGTAATCGGAGCCCCACACACATATTCAGTACATGTATCTGCTGTATGTCTATATACATTCTTTCCTCCTGCTACCACTAAAGGCGAAAGAATCAACAATGGTCAATGGCATGAGGATGCGAAAGGCAATGGAAACCACTGCATCAAATTAGAGGACATGAGGCCTGTTACTGACACAGTGTCATAATGATCTCTTCATTGGCGAAAGATTCCGGAAGAGTCCCCCTCTCGGATCTCCAGAAGGGGACTGTCAACGGTAGGTGACCATGAGAAAAAGACTGAATACTCAACTATAGGATAGCGTTCTACGAGTCGAGGCGTGGAACGTCAGAAGCTTGATCGTAGTAGGGAAGGCAGAAAGTCTAAAAAGAGAAATGCAAAGGCTCAATCTAGATACAGTAAGGGTCAGTGGAGTGATATGGAAAGAAGACATGAATTTCTGGTCAGATGAGTATAGGTTAATGCCAATAACAGCAGAAAACGGTATAACGGGTGTAGGATTCGTTATAAATGGGAAGGGAAGGACAACAGTCTGTTACTGTGATATAGTAGTTCTTATCAGAATCGACTGCAAACCAACACGGAGAACGATAGTTCGGATGTACATGCCAACGTCACAAACTGAAGATGAAGAGATAGAGAAAGCGTATGAGGACACTGAAAGGGTAATACAACACATAAATAGATATGAAAATGTAATAGTCATGGGAACTGGAATGCAGTTGTTTGGGAGGGATTAGAAGAAAAGGCTGCAGGAGAATATGGGCTTCGGACAAGAATGTGAATGTAGAAATCCTAATTGAGTTCTGTAACAAATTTCAGCTAGTGATAGAGTTAACTCTGTTCAAGAACCACAAGGGAAGAAGGTCACTTGCAAAAGGTAGGATAATACGGGAAGATTTCAGTTGGGTTACATCATGGTTTGACAGAGATTCCGAAATCACATACTGGATTGTAAGGCGTACCCAGGAGGATATATAGGCACTGATCACAATATAGTAGAGATGAAGAGTGGGCTGAACTTCAAGGGATTAGTCAGGAACAAGCAACATGCAATGAAGTGGGATACAGAAGTACTAAGGAATGACGAGATACGCTTCAAGTTCTCTAAGGCTGTAGATGCACTAATAAATAATAGCTCAGTAGGCAGTACAGTTGAAGAGAAATGGACATCTCTAAAATAAGGGCAATCACAGAAGCTCTAAAGAAAAACATAGGTACAAAGACGGTAACTGCGAAGACACGGTGGATAAGAAAGAAATACTTCAGCTGATCGATGAAAGCAGAAACTACAAAAGTGATCAGAAAAAGGCAGGTATGCAAAGATACAATTGGCTGAGGAATGAACTAAATAGGAAGTGCAGATAAGCTAACACAAAACGGCTGCATTAAAAACGTGAAGAGATCGAAAACGAAATGATTGTCAGGAGGACTGACTCAGCATACGTGGTAGTCATAACAACCTTCACTGACATTAAAAGCAAGGGTGGTATCATTACGAGTGCACCGGGATTTCCACTGTTAAATGCAGAGGAGAGAGCAGTTAGGTGGAAAGAGTACACGGAAGGCCTCAATGAGGGGGAAGATTTGTCTGATGTGATGAAAGAAGAAACGGGAGTCGATAGAAGAGATAGGGGATCCAGTACTAGAATCAGAATTTAAAAGAGCTTCGGAAGATTTAATATCAAAAAAGGCAGAAGGGATGGACCACATTCCATTACAACTTCTAATACCATTGAGGGGACATGGCACCAAAACAACTATTCACATTGTATGTAGTAGAGTCTGGCGAGATACCATCTGACTTTCGGAAAAATATCATACACACAATTCCGAAGACTGCAAGAGCTGACAAGTGCGATAATTACCGCACAATCAGCTTAATAGCACATGCATCCATGTTGGTGACACGAATAGTATACAGAAGAACGGAAAAGAAAATTGGGGGTGTACTAGATGACGATCAGTTTCGCCTTAGAAAAGTTAAAAACACCTGGGACGCATTCTGAGGCTGTGGTTGACAATCGAAGTAAGACAATAGAAAAACCAAGATATGTTCACAGGATTTGTCGAGCTGGAAAAAGCCTTCGTAATGTAAAATAATGCTGGTTGTACGAAAGCCTGAGGACAATAGGGGTAAGCTATAGAGAGAGACGGGTAACATACGTACAAAAGCCAAGAGTGAATAATAAGAGTGGGTGACTAAGAACAAAGCGCTCGGATTAAAAGGGATGTAGTCTTTCCGCCCCACTGTTCAATCTGTACACTGAAGAAGCAATGAAGGAAATAAAGGAAACGTTCGGGAGTGGATTTAAAATTCAAGGTGAAAGGACGTAAGTGATATGATTCGCTCATGACTTTCCTGTCCTGAGTGAAAGTGAAGAAGAGGAATTCGTTGCGGGTCGCATCAAACCGGTAAAAAGCCTGATGACCCAAAAAATTAAAATGGAATCCACCACCACAAAACCATAAAGTTTCCCATCCCTTTGCCGTGTGACTGGTCCGAAATAACTTTCATAATGGCTTTATTCACTTCCAAATGCCCGCCAATAAGGGGGTTGTCAAAATACTTAAAAATGCCCAGTACTAGTTCCTCAGGTAAACAGACCTTAAACTATTTGTCGCTCTTAGTCTTGCAACATGTACTTCCTTTTCTCAGTTCGTAAACTGGCACCTTTCCCCAGTATCAAGCTTTTGTCTCATCCCCTGAATCTATGGTTCCTTTCTCTGTTTGTTCATCGAATTCCCAAAGAGCTTACGTACCTCGGAAAACACGATTGAAAACCATTTATAGTCTAGTAAATTCTGTCATAGCTGTTACTCCGTTACTTGCTCCTGTAACATACGGCTAAGGGCTTCTGTTACCTGATTATTTGCTCCCTGGCAGTGCCTGGCAGGGAAGCGAAAGCTGGAAACATACACAGCCCACCTCTCGATTTGTCCTGTCTTTCTGTATATCGCGACCACCCAACTCAAAGCCTGATTTACCGTTTTGAGGACAAAATGACTAAATGACAAAGCTCCTAGTAGAACTTAAATTTTTGGAAAGCCAAAAGCCAAGAAGGTCTCTGGAAGCGTAAGTTTAAACGATGACGCTCGCCATCGTTTTCTCGTGAATTTACAGCAACGACCTCAGAATCAGAAGCACATGTTTCGACAATGATGGTGCGTTCAAAATCCGGAACATCCAAAGCCAGTAGAATACTCAGAGATACTTAAAAATGGGTCAAATGGCTCTGAGCACTATGCGACTTAACTTCTGAGGTCATCAGTGGTCTAGAACTTAGAACTAATCAAACCTAACTAACCTTAGGACATCACACACATCCATGCCCGAGGTAGGATTCGAACCTGCGACCGTAGCGGTCGCTCGGGTCCAGAATGTAGCGCCTAGAACCACTCCGGGCGGCAGAAATACTTTAAACGCCTCAAAGACCGCCCGCTGGGTTTCCCCCATCTGGAAACTCACCCCTTTCTTCCTCAATCCATTTATTGCGGCTGATAGGTGGACAAAATTCGGAAGGAATTTTATAAAAAAATTTGAGATATTGATACAGCGAGCTACTTTTTTCTTCTCTGAATATCTCGTCTCCTCTCCTGATCTATTTTAACACCATTGCCTAAGACCAAGATCCCTTAGGTCCAAATTTACCATAGATGGTTTAAACGTCAAACCCACTTCCTGCAAGGCTAATGAGGACTTTGCTGTACACTGATGTGAATTTCATGTCACGCAAAACACAGTGCAGGAGACATGATAATACAGCCGCATTGTTAGATAAGTTGAAAGGAACGCTACTGAACTGGTACAGCTTCCAAACGGTGTCAAATCCTGCGGCATGTTTAGTCCTCAGTGAGAGGAATCTGCTGGTCGGGCTTGTTCAAATTCAGGATGGTAGAACAGGTAAGGAAGTCCGGTACTGGTACAGACGGCCATCGACGCGTAGAAAGTATTTATACAGCAGTTCGCCCCTAACTCGCGACCATTAACTTTCTCACACAATCTATCTCCCTGAGTCATCTACCATTCACTGATCCTCCAGTACCTCAGCCACACTCTTACATAACAAACCTCTCGTCGCCACATACGTCAACTGAATGATCACCTGATGTGGAACGTTAATGCAATCGCAAGTTCCTCAAAACGTTTCAATAGTCACGAAACTTCTCCCACTTGTGGTAATTCATCTACCGCCTTTCATCCCTGACATATTAAACTCTATATCGGCGGCTGGGGACCTGGCCTGTAAGAGGACGTCGTTATGGCCAACTTTGAGGTGATAGTTTTTTTTTTGTCATCAGTCTACTGACTGGTTTGATGCGGCCCGCCACAAATTCCTTTCCAGTGCTAACCTCTTCATCTCAGAGTAGCACTTGCAACCTACGTCCTCAATTGTTTGCTTGACGTATTCCAATCTCTGTCTTCCTCTACAGTTTTTGCCCTCTACAGCTCCCTCTAGTACCATTCCCTCATGTCTTACCAGGTGTCCTATCATCCTGTCCCTTCTCCTTATCAGTGTTTTCCACATATTCCTTTCCTCTTCGATTCTGCGTAGAACCTCTCCATTCCTTACCTTATCAGTCCACCTAGTTTTCAACATTCGTCTATAGCACCACATCTCAAATGCTTCGATTCTCTTCTGTTCCGGTTTTCCCACAGTCCATGTTTCACTGCAGGATTACTGGACTCTCTTCTACAGAAATAACTCTTATTTTTTTCACATCAGAGTGCTTCTATGCAGCTCGTACCTTAACCGAATGGTAAGTGCACTAAATCTCCTCGAAATGTCTTCCACATTGCATTCAAAGTTCTGCACTAAACTGTGAATTCGCCTTTGTAGTAGAATAGCCATAAAGAATCAATAAAGCAATTGATCCTAGTCTGTAATTTCACTCTAAGTTCCTTCCACTTCCTGGGTCTATCATTTAATTTAGACCCTTAACATTAAGACTTTAACTTGGCCCATAATTCTTGGAACATTAGCATATTATTCATCTTATAATTGTGATGAAATTGAATTACTTCCCTACTGCTCATTAACAGGAGCTATAGAATCATTTTCCAGAATACGACAAGTAGTAATAAATTCAGAAATTGTATCTAATTAAAGATGTCTGTGTTTGTAGGAATGATGTACGAAAAGTTACATTATCCCTCCACAAACATTAATTATTCATTAGAAAACCTGTGTTGGTGATCACAAAAGCACAAGCAGTCCTAGCTGACAGACTGTGTGCTCAGTCCATCAAGCCCAGTCCAGACAAAAAATAATTCAAAATTCCAGATATATATTAATAGTAGTATGAATTGTTCTATATCCTCTGTTCAAACACAGGTGATTGTAGAGGTGCTAGTTTGAAGAAAACCTTAAATTTCAAACACTAATTTATTAAGCACACTCATGTTACTTTTCCCACTATAAGGACATCATTTGTTGTAGAGTACCATATGTGATTCAGATATGACACCCCCTAATTGGATCTGAACTACTGGCTCCTATGAAGCAGGTAGAAAAACCACAACTATAATCAATACAGCAAATCAAGTTCTAATGAATAAGCAAAAACATCATGAAACGTAAATCCCAGACAAGTGCGTCGCGAATTAACAGTAAAAATTGAAACTTCCTGGCAGATTAAAACTTGCTTGGGTAGCTAAGTTGGTAGAGCACTTGCTCGCGGAAGGCAAAGGTCCCGAGTTGGACTCTCGGTCCGGCACACAGTTTTAATCTGCCAGGAAGTTTCATGTTAGCGCACACTCCGCTGTAGAGTGAAATTTTCATTCTAGAAACAGTAAAAGTTGTTATATGTAACAAGAATAAAGACCACAAAAACAAAAAAACAAACAAACATAATGCTGCATGCTGCAATATACGTCAAAAAGGTAAAAGAGAAACTTCCTCATCAGCACAAGGAAAACAGTGATCTTTGTACTCTAATGACCCGACCCATTGCGCGTCGATTTGCAACAGGACGGGTGAGAGAAATGGTAAAGGAACGGGCAGATCCAAATCCGAACTTGCAGTGAAACAGTTACAGCACTGACACAGGTCTGTTGAAGCAGCCATACACAGCACTCCATCTAGCCTCAGGGCTGCACTTTGTGCTTGAAAACTCAGCCGACCGCGGAATGCGCTGACGCCTTTTAACCTGGGCCGCCGTGGCTGCCGCCAGCGACAAAGACGAGCGCCGGCTGTCCAGTCCCTCTGGAGTATGTCGGGTAAACAGCCCCCCCGTACTCGTTGTCCCCACTCGTGCGCTTGGGTGTGGCAGCTGACGGTAGATGTCCTCATGACGACCAGCGGTGCCCTAGACACCCGCCACAGACAGACAAAGACGGTGGTCAAATGTTCAAATATGTGTGAAATATTATGGGACTTAACTGCTAAGGTCATCAGTCCCTAAGTTTACACGCTACTTAACCTAAATTAACCTAATGACAAACACACATACCCATGCCCGAGGGAGGACTCCAACCTCCGCCAGGAGCAGCCACACAGTCCACGAATTCAGCGCCGTCGACCGCTCGGCTAATCCCGCGCGGCCGGCGGCCAAAGACGCCTAGGTTTCTAGGAGACGGCGAATCCGCATCTCTCCCAGCCAGACTGCAGACATCTGGTAGTCCATAGACCGAAGTAGCTCAGGGGGTGGAGACTGGCTGGGCCCAAGATCCACGCATCATCGAAACTTCCCGCAAATCCAGCAGCCATCACGCCACAGACATGGTGTGCCTCGTTGCCAGCAGATTTCCATCACCAAGCGTGGGTCGTGGTTTCTCTGAAACACAAGTGACATCATTCTCTCCAGTTTAATTAGCAGACAGAATGGAGGCATTACTTCATGCTTTGAGTTCCTACGCTCGATCACTTATAACCATACAATTACAAGTCCGTTAGTACTATTATAGGGGAACGAGTATGTTTATTTCATGTTACTTGGCTTTCAGCTTTTCCTAGATCGCTGTGCCCCGAGCACGGGTTCCTACGCCCAGTTAAATTTGCAACGCGTGAGTTTCTCGCTAGGCCGCAAGTGTCTCTTATAAAACATTACCTCACTCTTGGTCATAATGTGATGCGGCATTGAAGTTCTACGTGGCTCGCCGGTCCCTAGTGTAGCAACCCTGTGTGGGCAGAATGTTTTGTCGTAATGTCAAAAGTACAGTCCAACGGCTTACACTATTAACACTTCGGGAAGGCTTGCCTGTACTGCCTAGCCGCTTGTGGGAATAACACGTTTAAGACATTCGCAACTCGCGCACCTAACTTTTTCGGGTTGCAACACACCTCCCCTCTTTCGAAAGATTCGTCCCGAATCTTCCAAGACCGATCCTTCCAGTCCTGAGGTGTCCCACACGGGTCCTTCCTTATCCACTTACAGCATGAGCTTAATTTCAATGTGCGTTCTTAATACAATACAATCCTGAATGTAAAGTTTATACCACCTAATACAGAACTTCTAGTTCTATCAATCGTTCCCAACGGCCATTGACAGCTACACACTCGTCTGGGAACTGGTGTCTCGGCTGATCTGTAGGTTGTGCCCTTCTACGATTATTTCATAAATAAATTATGCAAGTACCTAGTAAAGACACTACATATTGGTAGATGAAAGTTAACTACGTAATCATGGGTTGACCATTTTCTTGAATGGTTTGGACTTGATGTAACATCCGCTCCACTGAAATTTTCCCCTTCTGTGAAACGATGAATCTGTGTAATGAATCTGTAAGTTCAGGGTTGAGGATGGCATTAAGGTGCTGTAAATTCGGGGAGTGTAACACCCTTAATGATATTTCTGACCAATGCAGTGAATTCCGCGTTGGTGTAATGACAGTCATCACATTCTACCCACCAATAATAACAAGAACTTCCAGTAACAATTCCGCAGGACAGCTCATGGCTGCGTCGCGATCAGAGCAGCTCACGCTCGAGCGTTTCCTCGCGCTGCAGCGGCTTCGGCCACCGGCCAGACGCCACCCACCGCCTGAAATCCGGCGCCGCTCAGGTGAACGAGGCGCGACGCTGTCAGTATATGCGTCAACTGTCTTTTTCGAATTTGAAGCTCTAGTTATCATCTTACTGTTAAGCAATGGATTTTGCTTACCTGAAAATCTTGAGCTACAGTTAAGCATTGTGAAAATTAAGTCGCAAATGGAAAAAGGTGTAACATCTGCAACACAATATTTACTTTTGGTATAACAGAGGGGTGAATGCAGAGGAGGAAGCTATAAAGCATTGAACTGTGTGTGGAGCGAGTGCTTTTGGGGAAAATACGCCAGAAAAAGATATTCTTGTTTCAACGAAGATCATTCTGGCATGAATGATTTTCCACATTAAGGATGTCTCGACTACATATATATGTGATGGATTACCACTTAACCATCATTCGACATTTGCATTCAACAGGGAAAGTTTAGAAGTCTGGAGTAGGACTACTGCTTGCTCTAATTCGAAACAACAAAAATCAACGGAGTCACTATTGTTGAACGTCATCAGTACGCTCATTGAGCATTCCTATGCAGTACTATTACTGGTGACGAGTTATGGTCGCTTTATCGTTAACTTCCTAAGAAGAAATGAAAGGATGAGCCCCACGAAAAGACATAAGCTCGAGTAAAGGGTAGTGTGAAAATGATTGTTTACATCTGATACCTGCAAAAATGTGTTTAGGGCTACGAATTGTGCCCCAAGGGGTGTGTGCATCACAGCAGGAATTTGTTGCCAACAACTGAGACAGCTTTCGGTCGCAGTGTAATAAAATCGACCGACAAAACTACATCACCTGTGCTACTTCATAATAACGCACTCTGTCGATTTGAGAAAGAAAACCATCCAGGACATTGATCGGAAAGTCGTCTCTCAGGCACTTGTATTGATAGACAAGTCCTCTCTCCAGCAGTTGTCCCTCTCGTCATATACTCGTAGAATTTTACGTTTCCCGCTCTTGATCGATCAACCGTCAAGGCAATTCGTTTCTAGACGAAAATACTCTTCAAACTACACTCTACACTGATTTAATGACATCGTTAGAAGCAGTAGGTTTCCATGGAAGTGGGATTTTTAAACTACTTTAGCACTGTCAGATTGTTTTAGACATCTTGAAAGGAAATTCTGTTTCAGATGAATTTCTCTTTGATGATTGCTATTGCGTTCGGTAAACTAATGGAAAACGCAATTAAAGTATTCACTGTACTAACACAAATTAAATTCATCCTATTACAGAAACATCACGACGGCAGTCTATTTTAATAAAGCATTCAGTGTCTGTAAGACGATTGAGCTTATTTTCACACTAATTAGTAGGATATTACCGACTTTTGACATCGAAAAACTCAGTATTTACTTCATTTCCTGTACCATTCGCAAGTATTATGAAAATGTGGCAGTTCATAGATAAAATTATGTATTCACAACAAAAAATATGTAGGCTGAAAACAAAAGTGGCATTATGAATTTCGCACTAACGTAAGGTTTTCTCTCTGACACTAAGAGGTACTAGAAGTAGCAACACGAATTTTGCTGGAACGTTGTTTTACGATTACCTTATTGAATTTATATCTGCCTGCTTGTAGCTCTGCTACTACATAATGAAATATCTGGCTTTCAGCGAGTCTCGAAAGGTGAACGAAAGCACCTTGCACCTGGTAGCGAAGCATGTTACCTGAGAACGGGTTTTCTCCTAAAGTGGGTGGACATCATTTTGAGGTTGAATTGTTGGCGAATGTCAGTCAGACGTGTGCCGTTGGGGTAAGAGTTTTGGTGTGTTGAATTTGTACCAAGGATTTTTCTATAGGCTTTTTCTGTCCCAAATAGAGAGTATTTTCACGTCATCTCGGTGAATTTTTCTCATAGTTTTTTCGAGTGTGTTACAGAGTATTCGACTTTTTCAATGTTTCTCTTATTTTCGAATTTGGTGGGGGCATGTGCTTTGATGAGTGTATATTTTTTACTGGTCCTATGAATGAGCATAGTCATAAGTCGATTGTTGATGGGTGTGATTTCTTTGACTGAATTGATGGTAGGTCTGTGTTCGAGAAATGCCATGCCGATGATTCGTGCTCATATTGCTACCTTTTGTTGGGTTTTGCTCTTAAAGATGCGATGGTTCTCGTAATGCAAGGTTTCATTGTCAGTTAGTCGTGATCCTTGAAGAGCAAGGATGAGAATTTTATGTCGGTCGATTGTTTATCTGAGATTATTTTCTTTTCGTGTTTGGATCAATGTATCTATGTTTAGTTTTCAATTGCATATTTTCTGCCTGTAGGGAAATTTACCAGAGATCTCCGATATTCTCTGCCGTGCTAGCCTGGACTCCCCAGAATCCTAAAATCCAGCTGCCGCCTTTCGACGGGCGGTTTGTGTACCACCTGGGCTAAATGTGACTCTACCTGCACAGTTCATGTTTGCTTGTGGTTCATTGGTTTGTCCTGGGTGATACCAATACCAAAGAAGACCAGAGCGTGCTGAAGCCTTTGGAAGAAAATATTTTCAGTCGAGCTGATTGAGCTAACAGACGGTGGCCAGAGTACAGGCGATTTTCACTCCCGACTTGTCTGGATTTTGTGTTCAACGGATTGAGTAGCCGTTCAGAATTGTGTTAGTATTTGGTTCACCCCAAGTATTTGATTTCGTCGCATCCCCTATCCGCCGCACGGGATTATTAATATTATTATCATTATGTCTTCATCAAATCCGATATGGTGTATTTTCCCACCACTGAAGTATATGTGTATTGTTCGATTCAGTACCTCCATCATACAAATGAGGGTTATAATTACATTACATTGCTGCTAGTAGACATTTCTTTCTCTTTTTCTTAGACAGTAGCTAAATGTTACTCCATCAAAGGAATTATGTGCCCAGCATTGTTGCAATACAGACGTTCATGTCTTCAGGAAGTTCTCACCGAGCTGACAAGGCACGTTACTTCAAAGATGGACTGTTTTACTTGTTAAGGAAAAATCGAAGACAGTGATTACTTGGAGGTGTTTTAATTGCGTTTTAAATCGAAACGATCAGTTACCTAATTTTAATTTCTCAAGTGAACTAAAACAACTAGTTACCGGTTTAGAATTAAAGAATATATGGGAAATCAAATACCCATCCATTGTTGAGTTCACTTTGTCATGGCAACATTTCGTAGCAGGTTTGATAGATTATATATTTCTAAAAATCTTGAAACTTCCGTGACAAAAGTAGAAACCATTCCTTCAGACCAGTCACGTGTCTTAGCTTGCATAAATATAACAACAGAGCCAGTTCGCCGATTCAAGACCAGTGTAATTTTAACATTTCCTTGTTAGTAAATCATGATTTAGAAGACCTGATTTAAGAAGCATGGGCAACGTGACTGCGTACCCGTAGTAGATATGCCGCTGCTGTCGAATGCTGGGTTAAGATGGCGAAGCCAAAGTTGTGGAAGGTTCTTATTCAATACAGTGCCCAGAGCGCGAGAGAGATGAAATGCACTATAGAACATTACTATTCCATTATGAGAGATCTATATGATCAGGTCTCTGCAGGTTCCTCACTTCGCATAGCAGACTTCAAAAAAGTCAAAGCCAAGTTACTTAATATCAAGAGAAATCAAACGGAAGAGTTTGAAAATAAAATGGAAGGCAAATTCGGTGTCAGAAAACGAAACTACTTCGCTATACTATTTAGTGAAGCATACGAAAAACTGAAGAAGGGCTTTAACTGATGAAATTCGAACAAAAAACGATACAATTCTCAGAACGTAGCAGGATATCATGGACGAAATTTATCGCTATTATTGCGAGCTATGTTCTGTAAATCAAAGTAGTGATGCATCCTAGTCCCATAGCTTACAGAAGATGACAACGATTATTCTCTCGAGGTAGACAGTGAAGAGAACGTGTATGAGACTCTGTGTGCATCCACCAATAAAATACCTAGGACAAGATGATCTTCCAGCAGAGATTTACATCCTTTATTGGCCAATAGTGGGTGCAAAAATCACTGCCATTGTAAACGGGGGTATTCAGAGAATAACGATTCTGGTTGAGTTTAAGGAGAGTAAAATCATTCTTGTGCCAAAAAAAAAAAAAAATGGAAACAATGATTTAAATAATTTTCGTCCAATTTCACTGCTGAATTCTGATTATAAATTAATAGCTAGAATAGTAAACAAGAGAATTTCATGCCTTACAGATAAAATTATTAGTAAACGTCAGAACTGAGCGCAAGACAGAACCATTTTTCAAAATCTAGCAGAATACAGGGATATCATTGCAATAGCTTCCTTAACAAACATAAAGTGTGTTTGTTTATTTCAGGTTTTTATAAAGCCTTGATGTAGTAAATCATGAATATCTCTTACAGACGTTGAAGAAAATAGGATTCAACGCTAGGGTCATACAGTTGATAAAGAATATAGCAACTGGAACAAATGTAAAAGTAGCTGTAAATTGTCAACAATCCAGGCCGATACAAATAAAACGAGGTGGCCTTCAAGACAGTCCTCTGTCCATGTCGCTTTTCTCCTATGCTGACCATGTAGAGGTCATTGTAAGGGATAACGAAGAGGAAACGACGCTAGCAACAGTGACTGATACATACTGCAGAGTATCTGGAGCAAATGCAAAGGAAAGAAAAAGTAAGATGTTAAATCTCAGAGGTTTTGATAGTGTCAACGTGGAGTGGGAAAAATTAGTCAGACAACATAAAACCCTTGGGATCACCCTGACAGCATGCCCCATGAAAATGACAGATTTAAATTGAAACGTTGCTGCAGATAAAGTGCAAGGAGCCATTATAGAGAATTTAATTCCATGTATGATCCAAGTTCAAAGGACAATGCATATCAAGTCATGCATCCTTGATAAAGCTTATTATATTGCCCAGCTATTTCCAATACCGAGAGTGATAGCGAGGAGAATAATGTAAAAAATTACTAACTTTTTGTGGAAAGGTGAAGTGTTCAGAGTATCTGCTAAAGTAGCCACTTTAGAGCCTAAAAATGCTGGACTAGGATTAACTGATATAATGGATAAAACTTCTACACTTTTATGAAAAGGCAAGTTAATGTAATGAGAGATTCACGAGAAAGCATAACCAGCCAAGTTTTCGAGATCGTTAAACCTCGAAACCTGCCTTCCCCGATTGACTCTGTGAAACAAATTTAGGTCAACAATTCCATCTAGTTGACACAATAATTCGTAGATATTTTGCGGTGAACACATAGTGCGTAGTGCGGCGATCACTCTGTTGTAAAAATAATTCAAAAGCCAAGATCGCTTAAATACTGTTTACTGGATAACCGGTTTCAACACACTGAAGGTGCCATTATCGGATCTGTGAAGAAATAACTTGACAGGTTTGAGGGAGGACTTACATGAGTTACACTATATACATTACTATTAGTACACTACCACATACCTGAATGTAGCTTAACGTTTATAAACCATCTGGAGCAATGGCATTATCCATATTAGCGCCTTACAGAAGTCCATATGGCGCGAATATGGATAATACCTTTGCTTCAGATATTTTTCTCTGTAATTGACGAACTTTATAGTATGTGTAGTGTCTATAGTATGCATAGAATGTATAGTACATACTGTTAGTGTATGCGAAATTGTTCTTTGCATGGGTATTTGATTATCAGTAATAGTAAAGTTTTATTGTAGTAGTAATCAGTGGTTACACCCTAGGAATGTGCGTGCACTGCTTGGACAGACCTATCTAGAGGCCAGTTGTGAATTACTAGAATCGCAGCGCGGAAAAAGGCATTGTGAAGCCGACCGTTGTTATTCGAGCAGCGGTCATGTACCAAATTGTTTTAACTTGTGAATTCGGTTCTACATAACCGATCGAAAAGAATGACAATGAGAGCAGTTTTTTTATTTTGTTGTGACAATGATTTTACATCAGCTGGTCTCCCTCAGGTATCGTTATAACCAAATGGTTTATAAACGTATTGCTACATTCAGGTGTGTGGTACTGTACTAATACTAATGTATATAGTGTAACTGATGTAAGTCATCCCTCAAACCTATCATATTATATCTTCACAGATCCGGTGATGGCACCTCCAGTGTATTGAAACCGGTTATCCACTAAGCAGTATTTAAGCGATCTTGGCTTTTGAATTATTTTTTAATTCGTAGATACACTTATAGCCGTTACATGAGTAGTTGGAAGTGGATCCAAGAGCAAATAGCTCTGATTACAAGGACATCCCCTGAGAGTATATCGCTCCCATTGATACACAAGCCTGAAGCACGCTTTTTCCCAAAGGCAAAAAATAACACTGTGTACTGGTTGCTGGGAAATTTTGTTAATTACGTCATCAAAAAACTAACATCCGACAGAATCATAAAATTCAAGGTACACATGCTGAGTGAATACCACAAAAATAGAAGGTATTCGAATCACAAGGAAAAGTTTGGTAATATGTTAAATATCGTATTTGATAGAATGGGCATTGGTTAATATAAAAAATAAGACTGTGTTGACAGTGGTGTATAGTAGTTACCTTAAGGATATTGTTTAAAATTTTACTGTAAACTTTTAGTTGGTATTTTTTCTACTTCAGACGGTAATTTTTGAAATTTTATAAGATGATGTACATAACATATGTGACAGTTAGATTGTGTGTCTAATAGTGTCAAAACACAGAACAATAAAGCTGCATTAATGGTTTGTACAATTAATGTGAAAATTGCCAGTTTTTATGGAAATGTCTTTATCGATTGGTTAAAACTGTAATATTGTATCTAATTTAATGCAATATTCAATGGCTGGCAAATTGCCCTGTTCATTTTTATACTGTGATGTGTAATTCAGTTTTCCAGTGAAAAACCTATTATATATGTCTGATCACTTCAGATAATTACCATTCCATTCATGTCCAGAAAGTGTAGTTGGAGGGCTAGTCAATTTTATAACATCTCTTCTCCGCCATTGTCAGGTATTTAAGAGATTGTATAATACGATTATGAAATTGTATTTATGTGTGACAAGCATATATGTTCCATATCCTGTGTAATTTTCAGTGATTTCCATATAATCGTGTGAAATGCTCATAGCTAGTCTGACTGAGCTGAGAAGGTTAAAGATCAGTTTCTTCCTTGACCTGTCTCTCACAGAGACGATTTCCTTTTGTACATTAATATAATAAAATTATCCCAAGAACTTGCTGATATCCTTCATACAGTGCTATTTATGCTTCTGTAAAGATTGGAGTACATGTAATTCAAAGTGCAGTTTTTTTTATTTATTCACGTTTGAAGGAGTCTGAATCTCTTTAAAAAAATTTTCTTGGTATTCAAATTAATTCATTCTGGTAATTTAGTCACTAACACAAGCTTCTGTTGTATTTCTTTAACATCAGCATAACTGCAATGATCAAACTGTTTTTGTTCAAATCATTTCCTGTATAAATGTGTGCATGAGTAGTGCATGTAATTAGAATGTATTTGGAATGTGTAACATTGTTCCTTAAATAAATGTTTGTTACAATATGTAGCTAGCGGTGCTGCCTCTGGATCACGGGGTCCTGGGTTCGATTCCTGGCCTGGTTGGGGATTTTCTCTTCCGGGGACTGGGTGTTTGTTTTGTCCCTATAATTTCATCATCGTTTTTGTACGTGTCTTAAATTGGACTTTATAAAGATTGGGACGCTGTACGGGCGCAGATGACAGCGGAGTTGAGCGTCCAAAAACGCGAGACGGGCGCAACGACTAAATGTGACTGTGCCTATTCGCAGTTAACGCTTTATCTTATTTTTGTAGATTTCAGATCCAGTCAAATTTAACGTCTTGCTTTCATCGTTCATTGCTCGTTGAGCGGTATATGGAATTTTTCTTGCTAATTTCGGAACATTATGAACAGTTCCACTTATCCACCCATGCAAGCTATTGTATCAATGTCAGTGACTACCATTCCCTTTACCAACTAGATATGACGAAAAAGTCTTCCAATCCAATCACTATTACACCCCTAAAATTGTTGCTTTCGTTACAATCACATAATTCCTCAGATGCCTCCACTTTCTGTTCCCATATCTATGACAATATGTATCACATTGCCGGTGACCACTATTCCAATTCCTCCGTGGACTCAGACTAGGATAACAAAAATTACTCTTGCTTCTACCACAACCAATCTCTTCAGTATTGTCATATCCTAATTCCTGGAGCAAAACCTCAAAACCCACTAACTATCCTTTCACCTGACCAGGAAGAATAATCTGGGTCAACGTGGGAGTAAATTTTATAAGTCAATTATAATTCAGTTGAGTAGGACTGTAAGTATTGCTAAAAAATTATTTTTCCATGCCATGCATTCAAAGAATGCAGCTGGATTTATAAAATCAGTATTATTAGAATTTTTCATAAATAAGTATGCCAATGATTACGTCTTTTGCTGCCTCAGACAAATCTTCTAACTGGAATATCTGATGAAACTCGTCATATGGCTCACAGTTTCTAGTCAATCTCAGTATTCACGTACTAAGGTCACCTACCAAACAACCACATACAAACTCAGTTCTGTGATTAGCTGGCCATGGGGAAGGAAATACAAAATCAAACTCGTCTAGCCAAGCATGAGGATAAGTACCATTTCATATAATTATAAAAACTTGAAATTTTAGAACAGGCAAGAAATGGTTATATTGAAAACGATGCCTCATTTCACAGTTTTCAGCATCACGATTAAAATGACCATGGTTGTAAAGAATTCTCCTCCTTTCATGAAGAGCTATAGGATCTCATTCATCTTCATGAACAGAATATAAATCATCATGATCTAGCACATGACCTCTGCTGTAACAATGCCCTCAAACTTATTTCAATTTTACGAACTCTCTCATTCAATTACTGACCTAATTCTTTATTCTCCTGTTACTCTCCATTTGAAATTCTCTGAAACTCAAATATATTGATTCCAAACTAAAGTAGCAACCTCACATTAATCATGCCTTAGAAAGTTATCAAGGCTATCCTACCTCGTATTGAAATTATCTGATCCAGTTAGAAATAAATGTCTTGGCACAGCTTAATTTGGCCTTTTCAGCTTCACACATATATGGGCAGTTCTCATGTGGTCACTCATGTCATGTCAGTGACGTAGCACTGATTCAGAAATAGGTGCTACAAATAATTATAAGGTTACTCCAAGGGAACAATGCAGTCCATTGTTCACTAAAGCAAAAATAATGACGATGGTAAAACTTTATCTCTTCTCGTCATTGATATTCGCTGAAAACAACATAGCGGAGTTTGACACTGGAGAGAACATACTCTATCATGATACCAGAAACAAAAAGGGTATTGACATTCCTAGATTAGACTCACAAAAATAGGTAACTTTCGCAAAGTAAACTGTTTGAACATTTTGAATAAGCTGTCATACTCTCCAATCAATACATGTTTCAACAATTTTAGAAGTAAGTTGTATAACTGGTTAATAAACAATACATTCTACAGTTCAAGGGAGTTCTTTGAGAGTAGTAGTGTAGAAATTGGGTTTTAGGATTGTGAGTACAGTTCTGTACAACAGGTTGATATAGGATAAATCATGTGTATGTTCAAAGTGAAAAATAATTTTTTTGTGATTACTACTGGATCATGCCACGAATACAAAATACATTTCACTACATGTTGTATGGCTAATAAACACTCTGAATGCGAATAAAGTCCCTACTTTTTCAGAATCATTTACAGAAGAAGATACAGTACCACTTGAACTCTGATCATTATTAAGAGCTGATTGTGCAACAACAATAGTGTAAGGAGCCATCTTTTTATGTGTCTTATGTAACCTCCTCCTAATGCTTGCACATTGATTCTGCAATAATATTTCGTACTTTAAAATTTGTTTTTAAACCTTATAATAATGTAGCATGAGGGAAATTAATTTTTTTAATCTAATTACTTCTTAACTGGGTAGAGCAATGAAACATTCTGTCAATCCAGTCTTTCTTTCATGCCGATTCTTTAAAACCTGTAAATTTTCCTGTAACAACTTCTTCTGCTCACTTACAGATCACTGCAGGATTACTAGACTCTCTTCTACAGAAACCACTCAGTTATTTTTTTCACAGCAGAGAGCCTCTCTGCAGCTCCTACCTTAACCGAGTGCACTAAATCACCTCGAAATGTCTTCCACAGTGAATTCAAACTTCTGCACTAAATTGCAGAATAGCACTACCTTGTTGTTGACTGGGAACAGCCAGCAAGTTTCACTAAACCGGTTGGTACTAGTCTGTAATTTCACTCTAAGTTCCTTTCCACTAGTTCTGTTGCTAACATTTAATTAAGCCCCTTAACATTAGACTCCAAATTGTCCCATAATTCTTGGAACATTAGCATATTATTAATTTTATAATTGTGTTTTGAAACTGAATTACTTCGCTATTGCTCATCAACAGGAGCTATAAATCATTTACAGAATAGCACAAGTAGTACTAGATTCAGAAATTGTATCAAACTAAAGAGGTCAGTGTAAACATTAAATCTCTGTTGGAATGATGTACTAAAAGTTACATTATCGCTCCACAAACATGAATTATTCATTGGAAAACCTGCGTTGATGATCACAGAAGCACAAGCAGCCGTAACTGACAGCCTCTGTGCACAGTCCACCTCATGTCCGCTCCAGACATATAATTTTTTAAAGTCCAGATACATACTAATAGTAATTAAACTTATAAATTGAATAAAAAGTGTTCTATATCCCATTATAACTGACATGCTCTAAAAATACAAAAACAACTCAAGACTCAAACTTCTTCACAACGTCACCCTGTTCAAACACTGATTTATTAAGCAAACTAATGTTACTTTTCCCACTATAATGAAATCATTTGCTCTAGAATATCATACACACTCCAGATAACACTCCCTCTAATTGCATAAGAACTAGTGGCTCCTACGAAGATGGTTCTAATCAATAAGCAAAAACATCGTGAAACGTAAATGCCAAACAATTGTGTACACGAATTAACAATAAAAATTGTTACGTCACAAGAATAAAGACCTCAAAAACTAAAAACATTATCCTGTATGCTGCAATATACGTCAAAAATGTAAAAGAACAATGTCCTCCTCACCACAACAAATTCAACGAAAACTATGGCCTCTGTACTGTAATGAGCCGGCCTATTCCGCGTCGCTATGTATCAGGATGGGTGAGAGAAGTGGTGAGGGAGTGGGCAGATTCACACCCGAACTTGCAGTGAAACAGTCATACCACAGACGGAGGTCTGTTGAAGCAGTTTTACACAGCACTCCGTTTAGCCTCAGGGCCGCAATTTGTGCTTGAAAAATGGTTCAAATGGCTCTGATCACTATGGGGCTTCACATCTGTGGTCATCAGTCCCCTAGAACTTAGAACTACTTAAACCCAACTAACCTAAGGACATCACACACACCCATGGCCGACGGAGGACTCGAACCTCCGCCCACGACTGCAGCGCCTGAGACCGCTCGGCTAATACCGCCTGGCTGGTGGTCAAAGACGTCTAGGTTTCTAGGAGACCGCGAGTGCGCATCTCTCGCAGCCAGACTTTAGACATCTTCCATTCCATCGACCGAAGTAGCTCAGGGAGTGGAGACTGGCTGGGCCCAAGCTCCTCACATCATCGAAACTTCCCGGAAATCCCACAGCCATCACGCCACAGACATGGTGTGCCTCGTTGCCAGGCTGCCAGCAGATTTCCATCACCAAGGGTGGGTCGTGGTTTCTCTGAAACACAAAAGGCCATCATTCTCTCCAGTTTAATAAGCAGACAGAATGGAGACATTACTTCATGCTTTGAACTGCTGCACTCAGTTACTTAATCCCATACAACTACGCGTTCAACACAGTCCTATTACAGGAAGACGAGTATGTTTGGTTCATATTACTTGGCTTTCAGCTTTTCCTAGCTCGCTGTGTCCCGAGCACCGGTTCCTACAACAAGTTAAATTTGCAATGCGTGAGTTTCTCGGTAGTGGGCGAGTTTCTGATATAAAACCTCACTCTTGGTCACTCTGTGATGTGGCATTGAGGTACTACGTGGCACGCCGGTCCCTAGAGTAGCAACCCTGTCTGGCCGAAATGTTTTGCCGTAATGTCAAAAGTACAGTCTAACGGCTTACTCTATTAGCACTTCTGGCACGCTTGCCCCTACTGCCTAGCCGCGTGTGGGAATAACACGTTTCAGACATTCGCAACTCGCGCTCCCAACTTTTTTGGGGTGCAACACACATCCCCTCTTTCGAGAGATTCGTCGCGAATCTTCCAGGGTCGAGCCTTCCAGTCCTGAGGTGTCCCACATGGGTCCTTCCTTATCCACTTCCAGCATGAGCTTACTCTCAAAGTGCGTTCTCCAGGACCTTACTACAAGACAATCCTGAATGTAATGTTTATACTGCCTTAGACAAAACTACTACTGCCATTAAACCTTCCCACGGCCCTTGCCGGCTAAACAGTCGTCCTGCAACGGGTGTCTCGACTGATCTGTAGGCTGTGCACTTCTGCGAATATTGCATGAATAAAATATGCTAATACTTAGTAAGGACACGACATCTTGTTTGATGAAAATCATCTATGTAATCACGATTTGTCGATTTTCTTCAATGGTTTGGACGAGATGTAACATCCGCTCCACTGACATTTTCTCCTGCTGTGATTCGATTAACCTGTCTAATGAATGTGTACGTTCAGGGTTAAGGGATGCATAAAGGTGCTCTAAGTTCTGCAAGTGTAACAAACGTAATGGCCCTTCTGGACCATGCAGTTAGTGTAAAGACAGACGTACAACTGAGTGTACACCAAAGATAGAAACCCTTCACAAGATGAATGTCATCCCACGGCACTCTTCATAGAAAATTGCCACTTTCTGAAAATCACCAACTGCATCATTTAATTTCGGAACCTTCTCCTAATCCGTTGTCACGGACAACATTTTTATTAATTTATCTCCCGTATTTAACCAACTACTCTTCCTACAAACAACAGGTTGCGGACAATATATACTATCTGTGATAAGAGTGCTCTTATTTTACCGTATTTAAACTGTGATTACGATACTCCTTCAGCACCTGTGCCTCACTAAATCAATCCGAAACAAAATCTACCAGTCTCGGAATTTCATTTCTCTGATCTGTTGATTTCAATGTCCACTGATGTCTCATAAGGAAGGCATCTGACAGCCTAGAGGAAAACATACCTCCAAAAACGTTTGAACGACAGCAAAGCATTCTGCTCCACTTCCTGGCAAACCCAGGACCATTCCCATTATTCAGGATGTCATACAGAGTCGCCACCTGAGGAAAGGAACCATCCTACTTCCGAAACTAGTAACTAACGACAAATAGCAACAAGAAGAACAGTAGCAAAAAGCAGACAAAGACCATGAAGTAATAAAAAGAAACACATGAGGCAATGACATCAAATCAATAAATCCACCTGAACACAGCACAATGTAAAAAATACCCATAACACAAATTTCAAGAATAAATCTAACACCAGCATTATATTTCAAATAGTGTGAAATCAGTGACCTCAGACCATAGGCAGGACTTGTGCTTAAGCTGTCTAAACGCTGAGGTTCCTTCTTTCCACCAGCTGCACCTAATTGGTCAAAGCAACCAAAGTCCTATCAAACTGTTCCACCAGACTGACATGCAGGGTAGACGCTTTCCGTTAGCAGTTGAGATCATTTCCACGAACTGGTACGGCTCGTGATATTTCGTGAAGAACTTATTTGTCTTTCACTTTGGTATATACGGGCTAGTAATTAACACACCCTGCCCTCTGCGATACTACGGCAGCCTGCCAGTGCGCCTATTTAGCTGTTCCTGGGGTTCCCGAGTCTTTGTCCACGGGTTTTGCACGTTTCTTCTCGCAAAATTGTTCGTTGGTTCGAAATTCGTTAGCGATTTAGGACCTAAAAAGTCAAAATGAGTGGACGTTTTCATCCTGTACCTCAAATAGTGACATGACAATTCCCGTATGAATCTTTGATTTGTTCGCGAAAAGTACATATGGAAAATGCATATCTCAGTGGTCGTGTGTGGCATTCTCGTAAAAACTTAGCAGTTTAGAAATGGTCTTATGCTCACGCTCCTGCTCCTGTCCATCAAACATCTGACACAAAATACATCCCATTGACCCATTTCAAACATCATAAGAGACAATGAACCATTTTCTAAAACCTGATATAACCAATACGGTATCGGAAATCATAGCCTCCTCTAGTTTCTCTGACACTACTGGCCACTCCTCCTTCCACTAAGATGTTGCACTCTTCGCGAGTAATGTAATTAAGAGAATAGTACGTTATCTCAAAAATAAAGGTCATCAGGTTTTGATGCTGCTCACAATAGTGTACTACACATTTGTTTCTGTATAATAAATCTGGTCTTATCCGAAATGTATATTGCATCACCAACTCAGCAAGCAACCTGTTTCATTGCTGACATCACTTGAAAAAAAAAATTTGAGAAGGTGATTTATTCTAGATTAAATTTTATGTCGTCAGAAAATCACAGTTTGCGTTTCAGAAGCGGTGCTCGCCAAGTTATACAATGATTTAAAAACTAAACAGCATCGGCTTGTATTTCCTGCAACCTATTTAGGGCCTCTGACCGCATGAATCACAATACTCTCCTAGGTAAATTGAAGTTTTGTGAGTGATTGTATAGCCAAGCAATGTATAATATCATATCTAACCACTTAAATGCAGAATGTTGTACTTAATAATTCAAGAATTTTAGGCCAGGGACATGATTCCTCAAGGCGCAGACTTAGGTCTTCTATTGTTCCCCACAAATGTGAACGATCTTTGGTCTAATATACAACAAACAGAATTAGTTCTTATTACCGACGACAGCGGTACTGAAATGAGTCCAAGCATAGATACAGAACAAGATCAAAGAATAAACAATATTTTTAAAAGTGTCATTCACTGGTTTTCTGCGAATGGTCTCACCCTCAATTTTAAAAAGGCACAACATATTCAGCTCTGCTTATCTAGAGGTGCTACATCAATGATAACGGTAACACACAATAAGGAAATAATGAATAGGGTGATAACTTCAAAATTCTTATATGCCCATAGTGATGAGAATACATCCTAGAAAAAGCACATTTTGGAACTCCTTAAAAAAGTTAGTTCAGACTCTTCTGCAATTATAAATGTTACAGACCTTGCTGAGAGACAAATCAGTAACTCGACGTATTCTCCGTGTCTTCACTCAATAACGTGATATAGAATAGTGTTCTGTGGTAAGTCATCTTTAAAAAAGAAGCTATTCATTGCTCAATAAACGTTTTGTAAAAATAATATGTGGTGCTCACCCGTGATCACCTTAAGCACCTGTTTAAGTATTTGAGCATTGTGACTACTCGTGCACAATTTACTTATTCCCTCCTGAAGACTTTTGTAAATATTTCACTACACTTCAAAAGGAACAACTATGTACTTAAATACAATGTCAGAAGGAAAAATGATATTTATTATTCCATGTTAAGGTTGCTTTTAGAACAAAAATTGGTGCAGAATGTTGCAACAAAATTTTTCATCACTTGCATGTTGTTGTGTTGTTGTGGTCTTCAGTCCTGAGACTGGTTTGATGCAGCTCTCCATGCTACTCTATCCTGTGCGAGCTTCTTCATCTCCCAGTACCTACTGCAACCTACATCCTTCTGAATCTGCTTGGTATAATCATCTCTTGGTCCCCCTCTACGACTTTTACCCTCCACGCTACCCTCCAATCCTAAATTGGTGATCCCTTGATGCCTCAGAACATGTCCTACCAACCGATCCCTTCTTCTAGTCGAGTTGTGCCACAAACTTCTCTTCTCCCCAGTCCTGTTCAACACCTGATCATTAGTTATGTGATTCACCCATCTAATCTTCAGCATTTTTCTGTAGCACTACATTTCGAAAGCTTCTATTCTCTTCTTGTCTAAACTATTTATCGTCCATGTTTCACTTCCATACATGGCTACACTCCATATAAGTACATTCAGAAACGACTTCCTGACACTTAAATCTACACTCGATGTTAACAAATTTCTCTTCTTCAGAAACGCTTTCCTTGCCATTGCCAGTCTACATTTTATATCCTATCTACTGTGACCATCATCATTTATTTTGCTCCCCAAATAGCAAAAGTTTTTATTTCTTCTCCTTGGATTTTACTACCTACACCGAATTTTTCTTTTGTTTCCTTCACTGCTTGCTTAATATACAGATTGAATAACATCGGGGAGAGGCTACAACCCTGTCTCACTCCCTTCCCAACCACTGCTCCCCTTTCATGCCCCTCGACTCTTATAACTGCCATCTGGTTTCGCTCCCTGTGTTTTACCCATGCCACCTTCTGAATTTAAAAGAGAGAATTCCAGTCATCATTGTCAAAAGCTTTCTCTAAGTCTACAAATGCTAGAAACGTAGGTTTGCCTTTCCTTAATCTAGCTTCAAAAATAAGTCGTAGGGTCAGTATTGCCTCACGTGTTCCAATATTCACTTGCATAGCAATACAAAATGTCTGACAGAATGCAACATAAAATTCTAAAAGAAACTGAAAAACTTTCTTGTTGGAAATATCTTCTTTTCGGATAAAGAATTTCTATTGTAAAGTGTAAAAGGTGGTGGGTAGGAATTGCTAACTCACATCTTTATATTTTAGGGTAAAACATAAAGTTATAAATGTTCGGCCTGTGGCCATGTTTACGATGTGTATGTAAAATAACTCATTCCACATTACGATTTATTGTACTAAATGACCCGTGAACATGAAACTAACTAACTAACAAATGCAAGAAATCCACTACGAATTTAAAGTAGTAGTTGAACAAACCGAAGAACGACTGCATCTGTTCGGTCATCCATGGTGCTGGAAAACTTTGAATTGCCTCTGTAAAAGTAAGATCAGTCTGCACACTACTCTTCCTAATTATGTGACCCAGATTCTTAACTCAAGTTTGAACAAACCGGTACTTGTTGATTGTAGCCTATCAAAAACATCCTCTGGTATAACAGTTGAGTAGACAATTAAGTCATCTAAATGGATGACATAAGCTTTAGGCTTTAATCCTCTTAAAACTCAGTCTAAAAACCCCTGTAAAGTAGCAGGTGCATTTTTTAAATCGAATGGTATCCCAATATGTTGATAATGTCCACAAGGCGCGGTAAGAGATGTCTATGGCCTATGTTGTGTGCTATTTTTAATTGATAGTAACCAGTTCTGACATCAACTGCGATAAGGTAACGACACTCACCCAAATTATCCAAGATTTCCGTAATATTAAGGATTTGATAAGCATCTATAATCACAGAAAAACACATGTTTCTCAATCCTATCCAATGATTTATGAGGGATGATTACAATATTTGTGCTTCAGTAACTGTCACTAGGTTCTTGATCCCATCTCGTAGTAACTGTTCAATTATCTCTTCTGTTAATGGTTGTAAGTGTCCCGCCACACGATACTGTTCGCTATAAACTGGAGTACCATCCCCTAAATGTATACAGTGCTGAGTTACTAGTGTTACTGGTAACACTGCATCTATATAAAACAAGTGGCTAAAATTCAACATTCCATGCTTGTACGATTACTGTCCTACAAGTGACACAGTCTCTCGCTTAGTCCTTTCTTATGGCTTCTACCGAAACTCCACCTATCGATGTCTTTTTCTATCACTATACCTTATGATAGATTAGATTCGGATCTGTCAAAGTAAGCTGTACTAACGGGAACCAAATATTTAAATTAACATTGCTCAGTGCTCTATGCTTCTGCACACAAAAAATGTGAAACATGAGACTGTCCATTACTTGAGCTCAACCACGTACAACGTCCCACAAGGTAAATCAGTACCCACTGCTACCCACGCTGTCTTTCCCATACCTGTGGATATTTTATCCTGCTGATCAATCTTTAACGAACCTGACTGCAGTTTAGCTGGCTTCACCTTCATGACACGTAAGCCGTGGGATGTCGCTTCGTTTGCAACTGCATTACCAAAGTGAAACAAAGCTTCAGAGAGCTCAAGAGCTTTTCCAATGTTCAGTCCTTGCAAAATGTTTGTCGAGAAAATCTGGTCGGAGAATCACTTTATATCCTTCACCCATACGTGGTAAAACATTCATATACACTCTAAACTTAGTTTCTGTAATAGTAAACTCACGTATCATCGTACCCAACGACGCAACATTTCTATCGACAACCCCATGTAACTTACATCGTTGTGGTCCCGCCGCCCTTGCTTACCAAGTGCAGACTCATAACGGTCACGTGTGCGTAGGTGTCTACAAGAAACCTGTTTCACACCACCCACTGCACCCACTAAGCATCTCTCCGTCTGTGCTCTATCTAGTGCAGTGTTATGATCTATCAGGAGTGCTTTCCGATGGTCAGAGTTTTACCGTTTCAGTTTAGTGGCTATTTACCCCAATGATACTTCCTGTTCTTCCTCTTCCGTCATTCAGATACTAGGTAGCCCACTTCCCCACGTAAGTAACACTCTGGTTGCTCCCACTGTTCCTGTGTACGGCCCTCTCGTCCACACCTGTAGCATTTGACCTCAGAAGGGAATAAAATGTGAACTACCCGTTGTTTCATGACAAAATGTATTTCCTCAACTTGAGCCACATCTCTAGGAGCTGCAGCCTCCTGTGATAAAACTTTGTTGGCCTCTGCATTGTGGTTACTCACGTACGTTGAGCGTTAACTTTGCGAATTCTGTCTGAAAATATGTCCATTGGCTTATCACAGTTCAAATTACAAGTATTTTGCCCACCGCGAAAAATTCCTGTGGTATTTTGTTTTTGGTAACGCTGGCGTAGTCCAGCAGCCAACTGCTGAAACGACTGTGCTTTACTTTGGATCTCATGATATACCTCATACGAATTGGCCTCTCCTGTTAAACGCAAATTTAGTCACACGAAGTATTTCTTCGTCTGATCAACCCCTCAGTGTTGCAGTAGCTGTAACATCATTAACCCTTGCAATACTAATGGGGTGGGTGGAAGGGCGGGGCGTACTTTATGCCTACCTTTTGAAAATATTGAAATCTACTCAGGTACTTTATATTTTAAAATTCTGTAAAATAATATATATTCTCTTTAATGAAGTCTTCTTCCAGATTCCATGATTGTCTTACATTTCTTCGTTTGAGCTTAATAGGAAAATTGAAGTTAAAGAGAGGTCGTCAAAAGTCTTCCCCGCTTGGTAGTGGATGCGACTTTCCAAAACGATTGTCTTACTCCACAAATAATAGCATTACGTGACATTAGAATACATCGACATTATATTTCTCTGGGTTGACAGCTACAATGATCTCAACAATGATTCATTTCCCATTGGTTCTTTATTGTTTCCTGTCCAGTGGCGCTTAGTCCAGTGTTAGAAAAAGCTTTGATTGAAAATGTATTGACAGTTACATACTGACGGAGAAATATCACATATGTTCGAACAATCTACAGATACTCAAATTGAATTTGCCACCCAGTCTGAGGCGCCTTGACATAGTCGGTGTGATTCCCTCGACCCTCCCACCCCACCACCCCACCCCCCTGCACGAGGTTAGGGTAAGTTAGATTAAGTAGTGTGTAGGCTTAGGACCGATGACCTCTGTTGTTTGGTCCCTTAAGACCTTACAAAAAATTTCCAAAATTTTAAAATTGAATTTTATGAAATTGACGATACAGTGAGTGAAACTGAAGAGTAATGTGTTTTGCACGAGGATGTGTACAGTCATAGTGTATCTACAGAAGCTGAAGATAAACTCTGGGCACCTGAAACTGATGACGAGGCAGCTTGCGAGGTTAGGGATAAGTATATTACAAGCACTGGAAAAATTTATTGCTCCAAACCTCATCATATTAGAAAAAGAGTAGCGCAAAATACATAGTGACAGACAGAGAAGGCATAAGAGACGCAGGTAAATCAGGGGCAATAAGAGAATCATTTTAAAGGTTTTGCCTCCCGAAATTGTCAACATCATAAAAATCATAACAATGAAGACGCATTGAGGCAGAAAATACCCCAGAGAGACAGACTTGAATTCATGGCTTATATAGGGCTACTTATTATTATGGAGAAGTCATGTGTTACAGATTTGTGGTCCTACACTTCAGGAAGTTTTGTATATACTGCTACCAAGAGCTTTCAGCGATACTAGTACTGGAAATATTTCAGTCACAATGGCTTCTTATATCCTCCATGAAAAACCCCAAGGAATTTGTTGTTTCTATAATCTCAATAGTTTGACGCAGCAATTGGTTCACCTACTGACACTAAGAAGAAAACAGTTATAACTTTATATTATAATGAGGATAAAGGTGGAGTTGACTCGATAGATCAAATGGTGAGGAAACATTGAACCATGATGGCTATAAGAAGGTGACCGCTGTTTGTTTTCTATACTCTTGCCGACATGGTAGCTGTAGAGAGTATACAATATTTCTGTTGAACTTCCTGGACTGTAATAAGAAAAAATCTAATAAGCGAGGACATTTTCTTCAAGAACTGAGACTACAGCTCACGAAATCATACATTGAAGAGAGGGCTATAAATACTGCAGCACTGCCAAATCCTGTAGTTTCATGTATGGAGTGTATTCTCGGACAGAAAATCAAGCAGAACTTCGGGGCAAAAGAAGCTCATGGAGGTGAAGGTAGATGTCATTTGTGTGTTTGTGAAAGCCATTCAAAAGCAAAAAGTACAACAAAGTGGACGAAACAACAGCAATCTGCAACAATTGTAAGAGATACACATGTGGTAAACAAAGCAAGAAACACTGTTGTATGTTCAAAGCGTGAATTAGATTCCAAAGAAAGTGGTGAATAATCTATTCGTATATTACCTCAAGTTTTTGTATTTTTTAAAATTATAGTTAAGTGTACTTCAGTAGTACTATAACGACTTTTAGTATTAATTTCTCTCAAGATAGTTAGACTTAGCAAACTTTAATGATGAAGTAAGTGAAAGATAGAAATGCACGTTTGAAAACAGTTTTAAAAGAAATATTATGGTTCATGATCCTGATTATGCATCAATAGACCATTCAAAAGTATGTTCGTAAAGTAATTCAAGAACAATTAATGAATTTTATTTATTTTTTAAATTTTGTTATGGTGCTCACAAAGTACCTCCCTCCACCTCAGCCCTTTGTAATTCATGTTACTGGAAATGGATTGGTATTCTGAGGGTTAATCAAAATCGATACAACACCCGATGTACTACCTAAAAAGAGACTGATAAGAAGGCTACTGTTGGATCAAAAAATGGAGAACCTACGCCCAACTCCGCCTTATTTTCTCCCGACACACGCGGTGACTGAACAATAATTGCTTCCACAGACACAAATCTACGAAGAGGGTCCTCGTGCTCCTGCTTCTGATAAAAATTTTCCTCTGTTAACACCCGCACTTGCTCTGTTACAGAAGCAAAAAGCTCTGTATTACTATCAGCAAACGTTTCTGCTATTTTTCGTACTTTATATCTACTGTAATCAGTACCAGAAACACAAATAAAGAAACCGTATAAGTTACTTATTCCCGTATATCGTCACCCATCTACACTCTGAACAATAGCGAGGCAGATGTTCAACATGTGTACATGTAAAACATGCAGCTGCACAGCCTTAGTGCACGGTTATGCTTGCCCTGAAAGATTTCAAAATATGCAATGATACGTTCACGGCTTCACGTGATTTCGCAAACGTAAACTTAATCATACTGTATCCAGCACTCCACAAATTAGGTCACATAACTGAGAAAACTACTGAATTAAATAAAAAACAAACTATGACTTACTCAACCCCATTGTGCTGAGCTAATCCTTGTGAACTGGAGACATGCCATGTATGTAATTTTCTAAATGACCGAGTCTTTCTGCAAGACTACAGACCACAGTGTTTGAGTTCAAGAGTTACCCAAAATCACTTCTCTCACCAAACTGTGACGTATTTATGCAGGATTAACACTTCCCCACAAAACCTGTACCGTGAAGTGCAACGACTGCTTTCGGACATCAACTGTAATGAGAGGGAGAGTTGCTGGAATCTGTGCCTCACAGTCGGTGAGAAGAATGTTGAGGGAGAGGACAGATTTACGCTGGCGCTTATAGTCGGACTGTGGTGGTACTGAGATATGTTTATTAAAGCAGCGTTATAAGCAACAAATTTCAATTGTTTATACGCTTATAGCTACGCTTATAATGCAGAAACGTCGGCGGCTGACGAGCGGGTTTACTTCATATTACTTGTCTAGTTACCTTTTTCTAGCTAGCACTCAACTGAGCATGAGTTGCTAGACCCAGTGAAAGTGGCAAAGTGTCAGATTCTCGGTCGCATGTACGTTTCCGAGTAATAAAATATTACTTCACTCTTGGTCACACCGTCCTATGAGCTCGGCCGTTGGCCAGTGTCATAAACGTCCCTCTGCCTGGACTGTTTCTTCATAATATCAACAATACCGTCGAGTGCCTTACTTAACTAGCACACCTGCCGTTCTGGCGTCTACTACGGTAGGAATGAAATTGGGAAAAATAGCAAATTCAGCGCTGCATTTTTCCGGGGAGCAGCAGCACATACTGTACTACACATTGGGGAAAACTGGTGCATAAAACAGGACCTAAATGTCAGGTCCAAGACAATTGATGTAGCACAATTCACGAGAATGTAAATCCATCACATACATCGTAATTTGGAATATCAGGCTTCTATATGTAACTCTACAAGTAGAGGGATGCGAAATTATCATGGATCCCTCATGTAAAGAATAAACGTTCCGAGTCGAAAAGCACTCTTATGAGCATCAGAATGTTCCATGATAAAAACTAGGTTCTAAAATCCTAGGAATATGTACTGGATATTTACTACTGTAACCATACCTACGACAACTGATGAGGCTACGGAATGGTGGTATGAAGTAGAAGGTGGTTGCTAGGTAGCTTGGTAAGGTACAGAGATTCTATTTCTTTGCTATAATAGGAGGAATTGGCAGTGGACCGATTGCTAGTATGGAGACCGTGTTGGACGTGCCCCTGCTACACCTTTGGGTTACAGTGGAAGCAGTGGCAAGGGCATAAAGGATAAAGGCTATGAACAAGAAATAACAGGATTCCTTTAGCATAACGAGAACATCACACCAGTATAGCGTGGTAAACATAGGCATTGTCTGGGTAATGGTGGCTGACCATACAGTAACTTTTAGCTACTCCAGTAAACTTTTCGCTGCAACAACTGCAAGAGGGGAGCAGTGGAAGAAAATTGGAAATTTGTTGAAGTTCCTATGGCACCAAACTTCTTGAGTTCGTCGGTCCCTAGGCTTACACACCACTTGATTGAAGTGAAGCTAACTTATGCTAAGCAAAACACACACACCCATGTCCCAGGGAGAACTCGAACAACCCAACGGGAGGAGCCGCGCGGTCTGTGGCAAGCCGCCTCCCACCCTTCGGCTACCTATCGCGGTCCAGTGGAAGAATGAACCACGACACCTTTCAGGAGACATAGTCTGAATTACTGACAGGTCGAAAATAGGTAAACCCGCTGGGAACAGAGTAGCTGGGCACAGTCAAGAATAGAGGGAGCAGTCTCTCTAGGGAAGTTGGCCACAGGCGGAAGTATCCGCTGCTAGGGTATGCATGGAGGGGCATTTGCGTAGGTACAACATGGATCGTGGTATCTACATTTGTTAGGTTGTAACCCATTTTGATTTTTGTATGTCACCGATATCCACCTTAGAGAGATAGCAAGTTACGTTAGTGTTAAAAAATCTTTGGTCTTGTCGTGGAAAAGTTTTTGCCCCTTTGCATTCTGATACATTGTTATTAGAAGTGTGGTAGGCGACGGACGTATTTAGTAGTGCTGTGTTGACTTTTAATTGCGTCTGCTGCTTGAATAGTAAAGTACTGTAAAGGACAGCAAAGATGAATATGATGTATATATTGAAATGTGAAAGGAATATAAATTTTGAATAATGATATATATGTATATTCTACTTCGAAAGGACTCGAGCAGCTTAGTCAGTTGAAATCTTAATGCGTGAATCAGGCAAGTGGGGTGCTCATTCTCTCAGCACTGTGCAACTGATCAAAGTTAACTAGCTGATTTGTAGAAATGATCATTGTCAGCTAGTAAACTTTGTTCAGTTCCACAGAGCTGAGAGAATGAGCACCCCACTTGCCTGATTCACGCATTAAGATTTCAACTGACTAAGCTGTTCTAGTTTTTTAGAAATTCTCTATTAACATTGTACCCATTTTAAATCTATGATCACATTGCACCATGCAGTATGTAACAGCTTGAATATAGTTTGGAAATTTTACTTAGGAATCCTAGCTTAACTGCTCCCTACTTAGTCATGGACTTTACGGCTGGTCCCGGTGGAGGTTCGAGTCCTCCCTCGAGCATGTGTGTGTGTGTGTGTGTGTGTGTGTGTATTTGTCCTTAGGATAATTTCGGTTAAGTAGTGTGTGAGCTTAGAGACTGATGACTTTAGCAGTTAAGTCCCATAAGATTTCACACACATTTGAACCTTGTTTTTTTTTCCTTTTTTTTTTTTTTTACAATTTGCTACCTACTTGCTGTTTCCTGTTCTGGTTTCGAGAAATCAGCAACTGTTGTCAAGACGCGAGGTAAGTGGAAATTTTGAAATTTTGATTTGGGCCATAAAACTGTTTTACTTCAGATGCGCATTTGATATAAACAGAAGTTGTACTCAGACCACTTACAGTTCAGTTTAAATTTGGTTATGTTTTGTCAAAGGTTAGCATATGAGTTTAAGGTGGATAACAGTCTGTAAGGACATAGTTCTCGAAAAACATAGATTTCATTTATAGAGTGGGAGGTAAAGTAGGGCTAAATTTCATACAAAAACAAAAATGTAATGTGGGTGTATTCATTTATTCTGATTCTAACCAGCTGCGGAATATCCATCAGCCCCTGCATCGACATGAAAGATCATTACAGAATGCAATGAAGCTCTTGGCAGAGTAGGGGAAACCAACAGGCAAACCTGCTTTGGGCCCCTTGTATATCAGAAATTAATGGCAATGAACAAGATAATGGATTGACCAGGAAAGACGCAATGACTCGGTTTATTGGACCGGAACCTGTCATCACATAAGGTGACAGTACCACCAAAACTACAAAACTGAATCAGGAGCCAGCACGTTTATTGGAATACAATCCAAAACCGAAAACATGACAAGCCAATTTTGCCGAATCTGTATTTCAATAGGAGTTCTATAATAATTAACTTGAACAGAAAACTGATCAAACTCATCGTAGAACTTATGACTGGCTATTGAACTTCATATAACATCTACACCGGATGGATGTAGAGTAAAAAGCAACTAAGTGTGGACTATGTGGTGAGGAAGATGAAACTGCACCACATCTAATCTCCCAATGCGAAGTTCTGGCGGACAAAAGACACAAAATAGTCGAGTAGGTTGAGTCTGAAGGATACGTGTCTTACTAGAAATACAGGGAGTGAAATACCAGAATAAACTCAGTTTCCGTGGGTGAAGCAGTGGGCTAAGACCATTGTTGTTTTTATCTCCCTGCACTAGAAATATCAAATTGGTGTCCACATGAGTCTCTTCATCATTTTACTTAACATTTAACTTAGTGTACCCACCTCTTGCACCTCAAATCTGGGCGTAAACTGCCAACTACTTAAAAAACGACTGAATAGTTGAGTG